>NW_022196911.1:70411799-70417369 GCF_008632895.1 Mastomys coucha | reverse complement strand
AAGACCTTCTTCATCTCAAAGGGAAAATATCCAGGTTAAAGACCCATCTCCTACCCTACTAACACTGTCCCTCAATCCTAAAGATCAAAAAACTTGAATTCTGAAATTCCAATATCCTCAGAAACCCAAATGACATTTTAAGTGGGTAATAATCCTTATAATGATAAATAAAAATGGAAAGCATAGTCATAGAATTAGAGCAACCTGATGGGAGTCTGGGGGAAGAATTTATATAGAACCCTAATTAGAAAGAATATGATTTCAGCAAGCATTGCCCCTTGTGAAGAGCTAAAATCTATTAACCTCATGTATCCCCAAGTGCTACTTTAGTGGGTTTGGGGCATAATTAAAATGCAATTAGCACCTAATAGGCTAGAGTCCCTTTCCCACACCTCCTTCCCTAGTTCTGGTCTCATTGCATAGCCCAGGCCAGCATTGGCCTAGAACCTGCCATCCTCCCTTCGCCATAACCTGAGTGCGGGGATCACAAACACCTGCCACCACACTATTCAAGTCAGCATTTAGCTTCCTAGGACACAGCCATCTTGTATCGTGAACATAAAGGTAAGAGCTTTAACTGAACTCCATTGGGTCTCCAGTCCTTAGCTCCAATAAGTATTTAAATTTGAATGTTAAAAGAATAATGCCTTGAAGCTGAGAGATGGCTCAGTGATTAAGAACACTTGCTGCTCTTCCAGAGAACTGAGGTTCAATTCCCAGCAACCACACGGTGGCTCACAACTGTCTATTATACACTCGTTTCCAGGGGATCTGACACTCGCACACAGACATACATTCAAAACACCAGTGCACATAAAATAAATGAGTCATTAAACAAAAAGACAAAAGTGCTGGAGAGATGGCTCAAGAGCACTGACTGCTCTTCCAGAGGTCTTGAGTTCAATTTCCAGCAACCACATGGTGGCCCACAACCATCTATAATGGGATCTGATGCCCTCTACTGGTGTGTCTAAAGACAGCTACAGTATACATACACACACACACACACACACACACACACACACACACACACACATTTTATATATATATTTCTTAAAAAAAAAAAAGAATGCCTTTATCCAACAACTTTGCTAGGCCTGGAGAAATTCTTGTAATTATAGTTTGTAGTCTAGTGGCAAATAAAAAGTGTTAACCATATATCATAACCAAGAAAGTAACCTTTCTTAGGTTTTAAGGTCAGAGAAAGCCTTTATGGAGAAAGCAGACTTGCCATGCCAAGTGTAGTATTAATGGGGGAAATAACATACAAAAAGGCCTGGTGGTCTACAAGACAAGTGTGGAAAACAAAAGAAACATTACATAAGTGGGGCTTAGAGAACAGGGTAAAGACCAGACAATGGAAACTCTGATAGGCCAAGCCAAGGCTTTAAGTATTTATGACAAAGCAAGGTAGCATGTGCCTTTAATCCCAGCATTTAGGAGCAGAGACAGAGCAATGGTCTACTCTACAGAGCTAGTTCCAGGACAGTCAGGATATCTCAAAAAAAAAAACAAAACAAAACAGAAAAAGGGGAGGAGGGAGGTATGCTTTAGAACTGGGTATAGTGGTGCATGCCTTTAATCCTATAATCCTAGCACTCAGTAGGCAGAGAGGCAAGATCTCTGTGCTTTTGAAGCCAGCCTGATCTACAGAGCTAGCTGCAGGATACCAGGGCTACATAGTCTCAGAACATCATCATCATAGTAATAATTAATAATAATAATAATTAGTAATAATAAATGTTTTATTAAAATTTATTTAATAACAGAGTAGACAATGCCCAACAAACACAGATACTAAGATAAAAACTTGAAAGCTAAGTGAACAAGGACCTTTTTTTCCTTCCGCACTTCTCTAACTCCCTTGGTTCCCTAACTTACCTGGATATCCCCTCTCAAAAGAAACCAATGACAGAAACTTCCATGTGTACCAAATAAAAGCTTCTTTCACGGTTAATACTAGAAGAGCTTAGGAAGAGCCTGACAATGGAAACAAAGCCTATGGAAAAAGCCTATGGAAAGAAGAACCACCTACCTATGTCAATTCCTCTTCGGAGAGTAGTTTGGTCAGAATCCTGGTGACCAATCAGATCTTCTACCCAGTGAATGTAGTTAAGTCTCAAGGGGACTGTGGGAATTAGTCTCTCCAAAGGAATATCAATAGAAAGTCCAAAGTCTTCTCTCAGGAGAGTACAAGTCAGAGCTCTGACTGCTTCGGGGTCTTTGAAATTAAGACTGAGGAGTAGAGAAAAAGAAGACAAACTGAGTACTATGTACCACTAGGTGCACTAACACCTTTGCCATATCAAGCAGCTACACCAGGGACACCATGTCCATTTGAATTTCCTAAAGAAATCACACAAAAAAAGTTACATTCAACACTCAGCCCAATAGACACACAGGGGTACCTGAGACCTGCACAGTCTATAAGACACACTATAGTTATCCACCAGAAAGACTGCATCCACACATGCACCACAGGGATCACCAGTGCCTCTGTTCCAATTCCTATCTGGTTTCTGTCTTAGCTAAGCCATGCATGCACCTGGCTGGCACTGTTCTCAGCTGTTAAGGTAGGAGTTCCAACAACAGTGCCATGTAACAGTCTCTGGAAAGAATACAGCTCTTGATACATAGTAAGGGTTTTACAAATGCTGGGTATCATTTTAGCTATCATCAACATCACTGACACTAAGATTTTCTTCAAAAACGCACTCAAAAATGGGGGAAAAATGGCCAGGTCCTTTGGGGAACACCTTTGAACCCAGAACTCAGGAGGCAGGTGGATCTGAGTTCCAGGCTAGCTGTTTCACAAAGTGAGTTCCAGGACAACCAAAAATACACAGGGAATCTCTGCCTTAAAAAAACAAAAGAGACAGGCGGTGGTGGTGCACGCCTTTAATCCTAGCACTTGGGAGGCAGAGGCAGGTGGATTTCTGAGTTCAAGGCCAGCCTGGTCTACACAGTGAGTTCCAGGACAGTGAGAAACCCTGTCTTGAAAAACCAAAAAAAAAGAAAAGCCATGAAGTTGAAAGAGAGCAAAAGGTGCATAGGAGAGGAAAAAGGAGGAGGAAAGGGGAAATGATGAAATTATATATAATTTCAAAAAAATTAAATTATTAAAAAGTGCTTCCCTGCCTCTCTGACCTCCCCTTGCCAGTACAAATATGCAGGGTTAGACGTGTATAGTTCAGTGGTACAGTGTTCACGTGGTGTGCATAGGAACGCTGGGTTTGACCTTCAGTTGCACAAAATCTAATGTCAAGCATGGAAAGATATACCTGCATTCTCAATTATGAGTCAGAGACAGAAAGATCTTTTCAAGTTCAAGGCCATCTAGGACTTCATGGTGAACATCAAGCAGTCAGAGGTACAGAGCAAGACTGCCTCCAATAGCAATCCTACACATACACATTCTTTCTCATTCTAATAAACAATAGCACATGAACCTATCACCAAAATCGCTGTATATGAAGCAGAGAGAAGACTAGTGAAGGGAATAAATGGAAACTATGAAAGCTAATTCTAAGACTATTAAAAAAAAATGAGTGTTCCTTTTTTAGTTCTAAGAAAAGGCAGACATTAGTCCAAGTGTTGAAAATATTTTGTAGGGCAAAGTCTAGTCACATAACTTCACTGTTTAAATATCTAGGTCACATTAGCACCCTGGGACACTGCAAATCCTGAGCACAGGCAAGATCTTTTTTATTCTCATTTCCAAGATCACAGGGAGGCCTAGGAACTAAAATTAGCTCTCACGTGAAAATTAGCATTTATTCATTCCACCAGTCTTTCTTGTTTCTTTAACACATGCAGCTTCACAAAATAGCCTATTGTCAACAGGCTTCTGATTTCCCCAGAATAATTTCGACTCGGCTACAAATGAGTACTTTGTTATCATCTCTAGAGATGAGTTTTAGAATATACATTTCCACTATTCAAGGATGACCTAACAATAATTCTAATACTGCAGAAGCTGAGCTTCAAATGTGTCAATAAACACCACAGCCTATCAACCCTGTTGCAACACTGTTCTCCATCATCATCGATGAGATGCTAGAAACACTCGTCACTAATTACAACCTACCTTCTTCAGTGTTGATCTTTGGGTTAAAAATAAAAATTTGTTTTTAATCTCACACTGTGTTCAAGATCAACTAACAGAGCTCACACAAACAGCAGGCTGTTGCTATGGAGTTGGGTACTATGAAAAACAAAACCTAAGATTAAATTGCAGCAGTCTGATATAATTATAACAAAGCAGTGAGGGACATTAGAGAGAACATAGACAATCATCACATTGTCAATATTGGCCATCTCAGCCCTATACCTATATATAGCAGATCCCTTCTCCATATGCCATACTGTAAGTCTGATAGTCCTATGCATGAAGCATATAATAAATTTTGTGGGGGGAGGGTTCTGTAAAAAACAGTCTAGCAAGATAGCTCAGCAGGTAAAAGCATTTGTCACACAATCCTGATGACCTAGTTCAAACGCCCACAACCAGAGATGAGGAAAAAGAACTAATTCTCATCTACTGTTCTCCGGAGGGGCTGCGATGCTCAGTGGCTATGAGCACTGGCTGCTCTTCCAAGCACCTGGGTTTGATTCCCAGCACCCACATGGCAGTTCACAACCATCTGTAACACCAGTTCCAGAGGATCTGAGCCCTCTTCTCGCCTCCACTGGCACCAGAACACATGTGGTACAAAGACACACATGCAGGTATACACATAAAATAAAATTAAACAAAAATTTGCAAAGCTAGTAGACATTTAAAAAGCAAGACTCTGTTTCCAGTGTATGTGTCCATCCTCTTGCCTTTAAAAAATGTGTCCATGCCACAGCATCTCCTGAAAACTCACACATCATACACATACTAATAAAAATTAAAATGATAAATATATCAGATAACCAAAAGCAAATATGCTCATTTTTAGAGAAAACAGTCTCCCTGACTGCCCTATCCTCGGCCCCCTTCACCCAAGAGAGGGTAAAAGCACTGGCCACACAAGCCTGACACCGTGAATCAATCCCTGCGTGCCACAGGGCCAACTTTGAGGGCCAACTCCTCAAAGTTCTCTGACCTACACATATGCACCATGATACACAAATATGCACACTCATATACAACAATAAACTTACGAAAAACATTAACAACAGCTATGTTTTCTTTTTACAGGCATATTTGCTTTCCTCTGTGAAAGTTTTAAAAAAAATTTTAATGTGCCCCAGGCATGAAACAGCTTTGGCCACCAAGCCAGGCATCATGCTTGGATGAATGAAGGACTGTCGTCTGCTCTGCCCAACTGATATAAGAGCAGCACCACCAACAGGGTGTCTCTGTGCCCACTGCCAGGGAGGAAATTCTTTATATCTATTATAAAATAGACTCTTTGAAGAACTGGCAAGATGGCTCAGCAGATGAAGTCAGGTGCCAAGCCTAACAATTTGAGTTTGAGGCTGGGCAGTGGTGGCACACGCCTTTAATCCCAGCATTTGGGAGGCAGAGGCAGGTGGATCTCTGAGTTCTAGGCCAGCCTGGTCTACAGAGTGAGTTCCAGGAC
>NW_022196911.1:70409187-70411750 GCF_008632895.1 Mastomys coucha | reverse complement strand
AAAAAAAAAAAAAAATAATAATAATAATAATAATAATAATAATAATTTGAGTTTGAACCCCAGAACCAATGCTAGAAAGAATAAAGAGACTCCCACTAGTTCCTGTCTGATCTTCACACATCCTGTGGCACACGAGTGTACTCATGCACAGGTACAGACAAATGACTAAAGATAATAAATACTCTTAGTTTAAAAAAAAAACATTGTTTTGTGTGTATGGGTGTTTTCCTGCAGAGCTGACTGAACCACGTGTGTATAGTGCCCTCAGACACCAAAAGGGGGTATTAGATCATCTGAAATTAGACTGTTATAAGCCACCTAGCAGATGCTGGGAACCAAATCCAAGTCCCCTGTAAGAGCAGTAAAAGTGGTCTTAACTACTAAAGTAATCTTTCCAGTCCCATAAATAATTTTTTTTAATTAACTTTGAGCTAGGTGGTCGTGTTGCATGCCTTTAGTCCCAGCACTCAGGAGGCATAAGCAGAATCTCTGTAGACCTAGTTCAAGAACAGCCAAAGCTACACAGAGAAAACCAATCTCCAAAAAATAAAATAAAAAGCAAACAATTTTACCAAGGATAATCGTTGACACCTGTAATCTTAGTACTTAGGAGGTAGAGGACTATATATAATATACTAATAAAAATCATTTAAAAGTCCAATTCAGTCCAATTCAAAGTGTAATATAAACATACAGACTTCCAGTAAGAAAATACAAAACATTGTCAGTACTCCACACTCCATGACTCTGAAGGAGCTGCAGCCTGGAACAATGATATACACCTGAAATTCTATCTTGAAATCCTCATTCTCTCTTTCTCTCGTTCTCTCCTTCTCCCTCTCCCCCTCTCTGTCCCTCCCCCCCCATTCACTTACACACTCACACATACTCACACACACACACACACACACATACAAAGGTATGTTACCCAGGATTGAGGAATAGCTCAGTGGCAGAATGCTTGCCTCACAAGCATGAAACCCTGTATTTAAGCCCTTCATCACAAACTAAGCAACTGTTTTCAGGCTCCGCAATATGAAGAATTACACCTATAAATAATTAAAATGCTATATAATGCCTTTAAATATTTATTGTGTGTGTGCGCCACAGTGTTCATGTGAAGGGAGCTTAGGAGCTTATCTCTCCTTCCACCATGTGAACCATGGCAATCACCGTCAGGTCCTCAGGCTAGTGTCAGATCCCTTTCCACCAGCCACTCTTCCGCCCCTCAATGTTCTTTGCTGTCTTTCCTTTCTCTCTGTCTGTTACTTCTCAACTACTCTCATAGATATCCACATCTCCACACGGTTCTCCAAACCTGCTGCATCCATTTCCTACACACTGAATTCCTGCTTCACCTCTCTTCCCACTACCACTGTGCCCCTTTCTTTGAACTCATTGTCCATTGCCTATTAAATACTCCACTCAGGTATTCCAAGGCCCTCAGATCCAATATGCCCAACTAAAAATATCTTCCTAAAATCAGCTTACCCGTTGCTCTATACTCTTGTTAATGGCACTGTCACTTTCCCTCACGCTCCACACTTGGCTCTTCTCTTCCTAATTTCTACTGCATATTGCTAGCTGTGCTTGGGAATTTCAGTGAGTCTCATTTATTGCCTTCAGCTAGATAGGCCACTAATATACTTATTCTGGGATACTAAAATCATTTCCTAGTTACCTTAATTCTCTCTGCAATCCATTCTCTTCAATGTTCTTAAAATGTATCTGTTTATGAGCTGGAGAGATGGCTCAGAAGCTAAGAGCACTAGCAGTCCTTGCAGAGGGCCCAGGTTCAACTCCATACTGGTGGCTCACAATCATCTATAACTTACTCCAGTACCAAGGGACTCAATGCCCTATTCTGGCCTTTGGAGGCTCCTGCACACACATAGTACATGCATGTACACTAAGGTGAGGCACGCACAAACATACATAAAACAAATGAAAAAAACGTATCTCTTTAAATTCAATTCAGACTATATGATTTGCTTAAGTACAGAGGCATAATGGCACATATTTTTAGTCCCACGAGGCAACAGCAGAGGCAGGTCTCTATGAATTTGAAACCAGTCAGAGCTAAACTAAGTAAGTGAATGAGTGAGTGAGTGAGTGAATAAATAAGTAAGAATAGAAGCTAGACAAATATGTAATTCAGGACATTGGGGCAGAATAATCATTAGTTTAATACTAGCCCACACTACACAGCAAGTCCAAACCCTTCTCTTCCCTCATATAGAGTGAAAAAGAAATTCATGGAATAAAGAAGACTGTTAAACAAAAAGTGGAGAGATCACACACAATCAAACACACACACCCCTACTGAGGCAAACAGTAAGGCACTCTGCTTAATTTGGAGGGGATTTATATAAATTTACAGACTATTATCTGAAATATAATAAACCATATGGTGCTAAATTCAATGCAAGTTAAAGACTATGCTGTCAGGGCAGAATTTGAAGAAATGAAAAAAGTATTCTTGCCGGGCGGTGGCAGCACATGCCTTTAATCCCAGCACTTGGGAGGCAGAGGCAGGCGGATTTCTGAGTTCGAGGCTAGCCTG
>NW_022196911.1:70406525-70408966 GCF_008632895.1 Mastomys coucha | reverse complement strand
AAAAAAAAAAAAGAAAAAGAAAAATTAAAGTCATCTACTGAGTTTATTAAGCAATATAAGGAGCCCATGATGGATACACTATCTTATGAAAGGAAGGGAGGGCCGTCATCTTTTGAAGACAGTGTTTCTCTGTGTAGCCCCGGCTATCTTGGAACATGCTCTGTAGACCAGGCTGGTCTTGAACTCAGAGATCTGCCTGCCTCTGTCACCACCTGCCTAATGGAGATGGAGAGGCTATTTCTAAAATCAGTTTTGGAGAACTGAAACTGGAAAATCCATAAGAAGAAATTTGGAGGGGGCTGGAGAGATGGCTCAGCAGTTAAGAGCACTGACTGCTCTTCCAAAGATCCTGAGTTCAAATCTCAGCAACCACATGGTGGCTTATAATCATCTGTAATGAGATCTGACGCCCTCTTCTGGTGTCTCTGAAGACAGCTACAGTGTACTTATATAAATAAAACAAAATCTTTAAAAAATATATATATATAGGGCTGGTGAGATGGCTCAGCAGGGAAGAGCACCAACTGCTCTTAGGAAGGTCATGAGTTCAAATCCCAGCAAACACACGGTGGCTCACAACCACCCAGAATGAGATCTGACACCCTCTTCTGGTGTGTCTGAATACAACTACAGTGTACTTACATATAATGGTAAATAAATCTTTTAAAAAAGAAGAAGAGGCCGGGCGGTGGTGGCACTCGCCTCTAATCCCAGCACTTGGGAGGCAGAGGCAGGCAGATTTCTGAGTTCGAGGCCAGCCTGGTCTACAGAGTGAGTTCCAGGACAGCCAGGGCTACACAGAGATGCCCTGTCTTGAAAATCCAAAAAAAAAAAAAAAAAAAAAAAAAAAAAAACAAAAAACAAAACAAAACAAACAAACAAAAAAAGAAGGAGGAGGAGGAGGAGGAGGAGGAGAACTTGATCTTTGAGTGCTAGCAGGAGACGACAGCACTGATGGACGCTGTAGCTCAGCCAGTGTCTTTGTTAGAGGAACTAAAAGGCTAAAGCCTCATCAAAGATGTGCTTTCTTTAACACAATTAAAAGGCAAGCTAGCCAAGTAATGGTGGCACATTCCTTTAACCCAGCACTCAGGAGGCAGAGGCAGAAAGATCTCTGAGTTGGAGGCTAGCCTGGTCTACAGTACAGTGGAAGTTCCAGGATAGCCAGGGGTACACAGAGAGACGCTGTCTCATGGGAGAAGGGAACAATCATATGGACACAGCTAACTCAAAAGATCTAGGGCCAGAAAACAACTCCTTGGGTAAAGCACCTGACAACCTGGGTTTGCTCCCTAGAACACACAGAAAGATGGAAGGAGAGAACCAATCCCATCAAGTTGTCCTCTGAACTCCCACATACAACTTCCATCATATATATGCACACAATAATCGAATTTAAAACAAACATAGTTATACAAAGCACTAAAAAGCATGTCAGTGATTTTCCCCATCTGTTGTCAACATTTCATACAACTATTGATGGTAACCTAATGACAGCAGGGAAGAGGGAGACTTATACATAGAAGACAATGCAGCTGTCCCCATTTAATAAGCTGTATTCACCAGAGCATTAAAAACCGATAAAGTCATACAAATCATTAAGACTGAATTTCGGGAGGCTGGAGAAATGGCTCAGTGGTTGAGAGCATTGGCTTCTCCTCCAGAGGGACCCTGGCTCACCTCTTAGCACCCACGTGGCAGCTTACAACTAACTCTCTGTAACCGAATTTAAGGGGGTCAGATGCCAGAAGCTCTTCTGACCACTATGGGTACCAGACACACATGTGGTACACACATATGTGTAGGCAAAACACCCATATATATAAAAATGTTTAAAAAAATAAAAGACTGAATTTTAGGTTGGCAGATAGATAAAAGAGTTTACCACCAAACCTGACCAAAAAGATCTCAGTTCCGTCCCAGGAACCCATGTGGTAGGAGAGACCAACTTCTAGCAAGTTGTCCTCTGACTTCAATACGGCAAGCACAGGGCTGGAGAGATGGCTCAGCAGTTAAGAACACTGACTGCTCATCCAGAGGTCCTGAGTTCAAATCCCAGCAACCACATGGTGGCTTACAACCATCTATAATGGGACCTGATGTCCTCTTCTGGTGTGTCTGAAGACAGCTACAGTGTACTTATATAAATAAAATAAAATCTTAAAAAAAAAAAAAATAGGGCTGGTGAGATGGCTTAGCGGGGAAGAGCACCAACTGCTCACAACAACCCATAATGAGATCTGACGCTGTCTTCTGGTGCGTCCTAAGACAGCTACAGTGTACTTACATATAATAAATAAAAATAAAACTTAAAAATATGTATATTATATATACTATACTGTTGGGGACCAAATGACACTTGGCTGAACCTGTCCCAGCTGGCCCTGCATTGCTGAGATAAACATCCTGCCCCAGCTAATTGAGAACCCTGAGATTAACAT
>NW_022196911.1:70378709-70406058 GCF_008632895.1 Mastomys coucha | reverse complement strand
ACTCAGAAATCCACCTGCCTCTGCCTCCCAAGTGCTGGGATTAAAGGCGTGCGCCACCACCGTCTGGCATCTCTCACCCATTCTTATTCCAGGTTGTGGCCCTCCTCGCTCCCCCGAATAACTTGGCCTGCAGGTCAGGTCACTATATATACTATATGTAATATAGTATATATAATATTATATAATACATAATATATATATTATACATACATACATACATATATATGTGTGTGTATATATATATTTGGCAAGCACAAAGCCTACTCAGCAGCAGCACATGCCCAAATCAATGCAAGGGTCACTTCCCCTAATACAGTACGTTCCTTTCCTTTGTTTTTATTTTATGTGGACATTTTGTCTGCATGTATGTCTGAACTGCACGCATGCAGTGCCAGAGGAGGGTTTACAGACAACTGTGAACCAACACATGGGTGTTGGGAATTCTACCCAGGTCTTCTGGAAGAGCAGCCAGTGCTCCAACCACAGAAGCATCTCTCCAGCTCCTGGGGGCTGTTCTTTAGTCATAGATACCATATTTAAACACATAGACTGTTCACTGATGCCAGAGCCAATATAAGCACTTAGAACTATGAATTGCTTTTTTGGTTTTTGTTTTTTTGTTTTTGTTTTTTCGAGACAGGGTTTCAGTATAGCATTCGTGAAGCTATGTCATGAAACTTACTCTGTAGACCAGAGTAAACTCAAGAGATTTAAAAAAAAAAAAAAAAAAAACACACAAAGGTTCAGTCCCTAGCTTGGCACAATTAAAAAGAGTTGGAACTTTGTGTTTTCAGTCATTAAGGGCACACCTCCAAAGGGGGGCTAGGAGATCCTGTCCCTTCTCTTCTCCTTTGCCATGCCTAAGTTATGAACTGTTCCTTAGACACTTCTAATCATGATACACACTCAGAGCACAATCTCCACACTCAAAGCACTGCAGCCTTTTCTTTTCCTAAGACATTGCTATTTGCTCCAGTAACAGGAAGTCAGCTGATACACAACTAAGACAAAAGATGTCGAGGTGGATTAAGATTACTTGTTGACAAGACTTATGCGCATCTGTAACCTCAAGCATAACATACTTATTTTCCTACATTCTTATATTATCATAATATCTGCCTTCTTCACCTGGTTTATTCAAAGTCAGGTCAACTGCAACGACTAAGCTACATCCTTGGCACAAGTTTTAATATTCTAGTTAGCACTTTCCTCAAAATAAGACATTGTGACATTCACCAAGCACTAGATCACATAAAGCACAATCCTGGTCTGCCTGAGTTACACTGGCATCTCTGTTGTAGAAGCAGGAAGTTAGCCATTAAGAGACTTTCCAATTTTCTCATTCATTATATGTGAAAAAAATTGACCCCCAAGTTGCATAATCCATTTGTCCATTTGTCCAAAAATCACATAAGACTTCTCATAAGATGTATATGACTTCAGGTCTTCTGCTAGACCAGCTTGCCTCCTGTCACATCACATCCACTCAGACCACACTCGGAAGATACAGATTAATAACTTGTTGTGAGTTACCTACCTTACTCTCCCATTCAGATTTATCTGAATATGCTGCTTAAAATCTGGATATTTAGATGCCAGATATGCGAAGTCAGGTGGCTTGTCCTTGTATCTATTTCTTGCATGCATTGATTTGCTTAGAGCCATCTTTAAAGAGAGAGGGAAGAGGAGATGTGAGAAAGATAAAGAGAAAATCAGCATATTTACTTACAAAAGCACTGGGAGGGACAGGAATACATTCATATTGGTAATACCAGTACTTGAGAGGCAGAGGCAGGATCACAATAAGCTTGCAATAAGCCTGGGCTACATGGAGAGTTCTAGGTCAGTCTGGCTACAATGTGAGACCCTGCCTCAGAAACAAATACACACAAACAGCAAAGCAAGTACCCTCAGTAAGCCTGCCCCACCCCTTAAGGGGATACTGTTATTAGCAGAGCACTTGCCCAACATGTTCAAGACCTGGGTTCAATCTCCAGAATCTCACACACACACACACACACACACACACACACACACACACACACACACGATAGAAGCTCACTATATAGCAGTTTTAATTCCCTAATATTCAAATGATCCTTACAAACATAGGAGTAAAAAGCAGCATAAACTGAGGGCAGTCCCCAGGCCCCAAATATATCAAAGGGAGATGGCTTTCTTTCATGTAACGATGGACAAAAAGAAAGGCATTCCTCTAACAAGTTAAAGAGATACTGATGCATTAGGACTCTGCAACACATTAAAGAGGACATAGTTTACAGGCACATACTCTGAACATGTGACCCAAGTTAAATTACAATTGTGGCTAATTGAGTTCATTTTTCTACACTATTTATTCAGGTCATAACAGACACACTCAATAGAGTCACTCCTTTTGACTCTACCTTTTGTTTAAAAAAATATTTTCAACAGGCAGTGGGGCACACTTTGATCCCAGCACTTGGGAGGCAGAGACAGGTGGATTTATGAGTTCAAGGCCAGCTTGGTCTACAGAGGAATTCCAGGACGGCTAGGGCTACACAGAGAAACCCGGTCTCAAAAAACCAAAAAAGAAAATTCAACTAGGAATTTAACACAGCATCTCACATGTGCTCTACCAAAAACTGCTACACCTTAGATGACTAACTTCTGGATTTCTATCTGTCTATTCACCCCATTCCTGAATGTCTGCTAACACCGGTTTACTCTGTTCCTGCCACACTGGCCTATGAGCCATTTCCCAACCGAGTGCCTCAGGACTATGTGTACTTGTCTTTTTGTTCTCACTGCTGTTGGACATGGTCTCGAGTAGCCCAGGCTCCCTGGGAACTCACTCTGTAGCCAAGGCTAGTCTAGAACTCTGTATACTCCTAGTGCTGTGATTCCAGTGTGCACCACCACACTCGACTTGCACTTCCTGCCACTCAGCTGGCATGGATTGCACCCCCCCACACTGAAATGCACAGACACTGAACATATCCCCACCTTTAGGTCTTTGGTTAAATGCCACCTTATTAATATCTTTCTTGAGCACCTCACCGAAACATTCAGTGACTGCAACGCACTTTATTACCTTCCTAACTTTTATTTTTTTAAGATTTTATTCTATGTGTTTGAGTACACTGCCGATGTCTTCAGACACACCAGAAGAGGGCATTGGATCCCATTACATAGATGGTTTGAGCCACTATGTGGTTGCTGGGAATTGAACTCAAGACCTCAGGAAGAAGAGTCAGTGCTCTTAACCACTAAGCCATTTCTCCAGCACCCCCCTCCCCCACCTCCTAACTTCTGTCTTTGGGAATTACTTACTTGACATTCAGGACACATTTGCTTTAATTTTAAAATTTTTCCCTACAAGTAAACATCATGAGGGAACCTATTTGTTCACTGAGGTACCCCAATACTCAAAACAGGGCCTGTAAGAAGAGGCACTCAACTGTTGGTTGACTGGGAAGAATATGAAGTCACCAGGAGATGTAGCTCAGAGTGACAGAGCATGTGTCTAGCATGTGCAAGGCCCTGGGTTCAGTCATCAACACCAAAGAAAATAAAGGAAATAACTATGAAATACTTTCCATTTGTATGAGTGAGTGAGACATAGCATTCTCTTTCTGAATGGACAGCCCAGTTCAGTCTCAACAATAACCAAAAAAAAAAAAAGGCTCATTGGAGTGGAGTGAGGCCAGCCTTCTTTCCTCTATAAAACTTCATGTTTCCTGGGTTCCTCTTGGCCTTTTATTCCTTCACACATCATGTCTTCTAATACAGAAGCTTATAGAATACTCTAAATTTGGCTTTTATAATAACAAACTATGGAGACAATAGAGATAGATCCTTGGTCAAGAGCACTGGCTAGTCTTCCACAGGACCTGGGTTCGATTTCCAGCACCCATGTGGCTGCTCAGGACCACCTGTAACCCTATGACATCATCTTCTTCGGGCCTCGCCTGCACTGTCCACGTGGTGCACAGATCTACGTGCTGGCAAAACACATATACGTACAAAGTTTTTGTTTTTGTTTTTAAGTTTTTAAGAAGAACAGAAAACTCAACAGATGTCTCCCACCTCGACCCCAACACTTCCGTTTTCTCTTCACGCCCCCACCTCACAAATTTGACTTAGCCTCCGCCACTTCACTGACTTATCCACGCCTTCTTCCCGCCTCGGTTTCAGCGCTCTCTAAACAGCAACCTAGGAGGGTGATGAGGAAATCTCTCCTCCAACTCCTCCCACCTACCGCCGGCGTTCGCGCACACACCCGCCCCGGGTCCCTGGCTTCTCATCCAACGTTAAGCCCCCGAGGATCCGAGAACCAGAGGATAAAAGCAGGTGATCGACTTCTTAGACGATCCTTGTGTGCAACCGGATAAGGGATTTTGAACCACGCACCTCGTAGGCCAATGTAGTAGCCGGACAGAGTGTGTGGATGGGCCTGCAAAAGCCTAGAATCCCAAACCACTCACACAGCCAAGCTCCTAAAAACGCAGACGCTACGCTCCAAGCACGCTGCCATCTTGCACAGATAATCAGAGCCGTGATTGGACAGGTTACTCTCGCGAGACTTTTAAGCTAGCCTAAAGAAAGAAGGAGCTGTCGCGATACTTGGAGACAGCGGAGTGTCCCACCCCCCACCCCACCCCACCCCCGAGGACTTGGGGGCGTGGTCGGCCCGGAGTCTTCTTAGGTTAGTGGTTGGAGAGACCGGCTCACTAGTTCACTGGCATAGAACAACGATGTATTGGAGACTGGCCAGGGACTTGGAACCACCCTCCTCCCCTGGCTTTCCTGGGTGCTGGGATTACAGGGGTGAGCCAACCCACCAAGCCGTAAACGGTTTTATTGTTGTTGGTTTTTGGTTTTTTTTTTTAAGTGTAGCTTTTTCTTCTGCTCTCCCCAGCCTTACTAAATAGTACTTAATCTAGTCTTGGGCAGGAAATAGGAAGGCTAGAAAAGGATTCTCTTGGGTTTGCTGGCAATTAACACTTACTGCACAGCAAGTGTATGTGATGACACAGTAGTTACAGATAAACCTGTGAGATGGGTAAATAAATAACTGACACTTAGAAACTGCTTTGAGCAGGATAGGGGACGGGGAAAATGGCTACTCTAATAAAAGACCTAGATTCATCGAGGCCAGCCTGGTCTACAGAGTGAGTTCCAGGACAGCCAGGGCTACATAGAGAAACCCTGTCTCGAAAAAACCAAAAACAAACAAAGAGACCCAGATTCGAGTCCCAGCCCCAATATGGTGACTCGAAACCAGCTGTAACTCTAGCCCCTAAAAGTGCCTGAAGGCACTCATCCATGCACGTGGTGCACGAACATGCAGGCAAACACCCAAACACATAAAAGTAAACCTCTTTAATTTTTTTTTTTCCAAGACAGGGTTTCTCTTTGTAGCCCTGGCTGTCCTGGAACTCATTCTGTAGACCAGGCTGGCCTCGAACTCAGAAATCCCCCTGCCTCTGCCTCCCAAGTGCGAGAAAAAAAAAAAAATGGAACTGATTTGGTTAAAAAGCATTGAATCTGGACTCACAAAGCAAAAAGATAAAGTCCTGGCATTTTGTTGTCAGTTTTTACAGTGTTCTGTTCCAGATTACCCAAAGGGTGTTTCAGTTGTCTCATAAGATGTCAGTCACCTTGAATTCCGGGAACAGTAGGACTGCCTCCTCTACACACACTGAGCTCAATTACCTGCATAGATGAAGCTGTGTGCTGCAGAAGGAACAAGTGTCTTAAGGAAGCCCATTTGCTTCCCTCAACCAAGCAGGCCTTTGAGCCACCTTGCAGAATCAAGCAGATCATGCCCAAGACCACATTGACCTTGGCTACTTAATTAGCTATTAGCTGTGCTAATACCTCCCCCCCACACACACAATTGCCCTACCCCCAATTTTTCCTTCTAGGGTGTTATAGGCCAGTAAATCCTAGCATTTGGGATGTTGAAGCTGGGGTATGAGTTCATCCTCTACAGTCTATCAAGTTCCAGGCCGCCCTGGACTACATAAGACCCTGCTCAGAAAGCCAAAGTAACAGTATACCACTAGATCAGTGATACAGTGCAAAGGCCTGTGTAAACTAATGCCGCAAAGATAGATATAGATGATAGAGTTATGGATAGATAGGTAGATTAGCATAGCTATAAAATGTGGGCTGTCAAGATGCTTGATGGACAATCATGAATTTGGACCCCAGTCTCTACATAACAAGCAAGGCATACCTGGAGCTTACTGGCTAAAGAAAAGAAAAGCAGGGCAGTGGTGGTGCACGCCTTTAATCCTAGCACTCAGGAGGCAGAGGCAGGCCGATTTCTGAATTCAAGGCTAGCCTGATCTACAGAGTGAGTTCCAGGATAGCAGGACAACCAAGGCTACACAGAGAAACCCTGTCTTGAAAAAAAAAAAAGAAAAAAGAGAAAGAAAAAACATAAGCCTCAATCTCAAATAACAGACTTGCTTCAAAGGAGTAAGGAGACAATGATAGGACATCCAATGGCCTCTTCTGGTTTCCACAATGTATACACACAAGCTTATACCATACATTCACACAAGTTAGTTTTTTTGTTTTGTTGGTTGGTTTTTTGTTTTTTCAAGACAGGGTTTCTCTATATAGCTTTGGCTGTCCTGGAACTCACTCTATAGACCAAGCTGGCCTTAAACTCAGAAATCTACCTGTCTCTGCCTCCCTGGGACTAAAGGCATGCACCACCACTGCCCGGCCACAAGTTAGTTTTTTAAAGATTTTTGTAACTGAAGATTTGTAAAAAATTTGATAGATTTGTGGATGTGGGTAGGTGGCTCACAAATCACCTATAACTCTCATTCGAGGGTATCTGACATCCTCTTCTTGCCTCCTCAGACACTATACTTACGTGCACATGCCAGAACACAGAAACACACACACAATTCAAAATAAAATAGATATTTTAGAAAAATGGGGCTGCAGAGATAGCTCAGCAATTAAGAGCACTGTCTGCTCTTCCAAACGACCTAGAATCAATTTCCAAGACCTGTGGGGCAGCTTAGAACTGTCTGTAACTCCAGCTGCAGGAGACCCAATGTCCCTGGCACCTCCACGGGCACACAAGTGATGCACAGAAATACATGCAGTCAAAACACCTACACACATAAAATGAAAATGATAACTTTTTTAAAAAAATATTTTTGAGTATTTTCTTTATTATTTTTGTATGTGTGGGTGTTTTGCTTGCATTTGTCTATGCACCACATGCATGCTATGCCCGTGAAGGCCAGAAGAGGGTGTGGGATCCCCCTTGGAACTGGCGTTACAGACAGTTGTGAACTGCAATTCAGGTGCTAAAAACTGAACCTGGGTTCTCTAAAAAAGCAGCCAGTGCTCTTCACTGCTGAACATCTCTTCAGCCCCTAAAATAAATGTTAAAAAAAAAAAAAAAGCCGAGCAGGCATGCCTTTAATCCTAGCACTTGGGGGGCAGAGGCAGCTGGATGTCTGAGTTTGAGGCCAGCCTGGTCTACAGAGTGAGTTCCAGGACAGCCAGTGCTGTATGGAGAAACCCTGTCTCGAAAAACTTAAAATAATAATAATAATAATAATAATAATAATAATAATAAACCTTTAAAGAGATATAAGCCTGGCAATGGTAGCACAAACCTATAATACCAATACTTGGGAAGCAAGGGTGGGCAAATCTCTGTGAGTTCAAGGATAGCCTGGTCAACTGAGCAAGTTCTAGGACAACAACCAAGGCTACACACCCAGAGAAACCCTGTCTCAGGAAAAAAAAAAAAAAAGTATTCCATTGGAAAATTCTCCCACTTTGTAGCTGACCCGGCTTCTATTGGCAGACATGTCTTTTCAGTGTCTCTGTGTCCTTATTGCTCTATGAGAGGCAACAGAAGTCGATGGAGGTTGTCTCATTCTTGGAAGAGCTGTTGGGAGGGTGGCTAAAACTGCTTGGAGATGACCTTAGCCTGGCACGTTCTCCCAAATCGGAATGTGCATGTCACCTGGGGAACTCGTTATGCAGAAAGCTCCGGAGCAGCGGCCCCAAGAGCCTTGAGTCAGTATGAGAGTGTCAAGAGAATGTGCTTTGCTCCCAGCACCCTACCCGACTGACTACACTGTCAGATATAACTGTCTGTCATGTAGACCACACTTCAAGAAACACAGAGAGTAGAGGCAACTGTGTTCATCTGAGAAGCAGGAAAGGCCATGGGGAGGGAGGAGGATGAGAAAAAATTAATTAGGTATCTTCTGTCTCCCCAGGAGACAAGGCTGTGGGGTGCACTTTCGGGTGGAACAGAAGTAACAAATCCACAGGAGGACCCTGTAGCTCTGACGGACAGGTGAGAAGACCTCATGACTGACATTCCCTTCCGTCCTGGGTGATCACTGTTGTTCAGTAGTGTGTTAGTCAAGGTTCTCTAGACTCACAGAACTTATGGGTAGTAAGGGAATTCGTTGATGACTTACAATCTGTAGTCCAACTCCCCAACAATGTTCAGCAGCAGCTGTGAATGGAAGCCCAAGGACTTAGCAGTTGCTAAGTCCCACAAGGTGAAGAAGAAAGAGAGTGAGTCTTCTTTCTTCCAATGTCATGATGTAGGTCTCCAGCAGAAGGTATGGCCCAGATTAAAGGTGTGTGCTTTGTCCCAGATGACTTTTAGAGATCTCCCTGTCTTTTTTCTCCCCCGTTGTTTAAAGGTTAATTAATTTAATGTATGTGACTACACTGTTGCTTTCTCTTTTTTTTTTTTAATATTTATTTATTATATGTAAGTACACTGTAGCTGTCTTCAGACACTCCAGAAGAGGGCATCAGATCTCACTACAGATGATTGTGAGCCACCATGTGGTTGCTGGGATTTGAACTCAGGACCTTCGGAAGAACAGTCAGTGTTCTTAACCGCTGAACCTTCTCTCCAGCCCCCACTGTTGCTCTCTTAAGACACACCAGAAGAGGGCATGGCATCAGATCCCATTACAGATGGTTGGGAGCCACCATGTAGTTGCTGGGAATTGAACTCAGGACTTCTGGAAGAGCAGTCAATTCTCTTAACCACTAAGTCATCTCTCCAGGCCGAGATCTCCCTGTCTTCTGGGATCCATAGCCACTATGCCTCAAGATCTCCACACCAGGATCCAGGTCAGAAACTCGTATCTCTCAGCCTCTAGGTTAGAGTCACAGCTGAGCCTTCCAATTCTAGTTTGTAGTTCATTCCAGATACGGTCAAGTTGACAACCAGGAATAGCCACTACAGTTAGGGATACAGGGGTACAGAGCAACACCTCTACAGATTCACTAGGGCATTTAAAGGGGCATGCCTCTGGCTGAGAAAGCTGCCAGGGTCACCAGCAAAGATAGCCAATATAGGAACGCTATGGGAGGTGGAAGGGACACCAAGACTGCAGGAGTATATGCTGCAACAGGAACACTGCTGGGAGACATCAGCCCATCAGCTCTGAAAGTAATTGGCCTCCATAATTCCATTCCAGGGCATATACACCTATGCATACATATGCATACATATATACCAGAGAAACAACTCTTACCCACAGGCTCCGGAAAGCCTAAAGATCCAGGATATTCTTAGCAGTACTGATCATGCTAAAAAAAAAAAAAATCTATAAAGAATACAAATACCTTTGGACAGGTAGATAAATTGTGGTACAGTAGAACAAAAAAAAATGCGCAATTGAAACAACACATACATACTGCTTGGGTAAAGCTTAGAAACAAATTCTACAATAAATTCATTCGTGTTAAGCATGAATGAAAAACTTACTGCTTTGGAATCTCTCTCTACGTGTGTGTGTGTGTGTGTGTGTGTGTGTGTGTGTGTGTCTCATAAAAAATATAAAGGAAAGCAAAGATTATGGAACCAATTCAGAATGGTGTTTACTCAAGGCAGGGAACAATTGGTTGTGTTCATAATCTTCAGTATTAGAGTCGTAGCTGTCTGTTAATCAACCTATGATCTATGCATACATACAATGTATCCGTTGGACTACATATTTCAGTATTTAAAAAAAAAAAAAAAAAAGAGCCAGGCAGTGGTAGCACATACCTTTAATCCCAGCACTTGGGAGGCAGAGGCAGATGGATTTCTGAGTTCGAGGCCAGCCAGGTTCTGGTCTGGTCTACAGAGTGAGTTCCAGGACAGCCAGGGCTACACAGAGAAACCCTGTCTTGGAAAAAAACCAAAATAACAAAAAAACAAAAAAAGGGCTGGAGCAAGCCGGGCGGAGCGAGAGGGGCCGGAGAGAGCGGGGTCGGCCTGTGTTCAATTCCCAGCAGTGACATGATGGCTCACGGCCATCTGTACAGCTACAGTGTACTCATACACATTAAATAAATAAATAAATAAAGTCTACTTTGGTCTCGGGTACTTTTTCTGCACCCCCAGAGTCCTGAACTCTGTACTTCATCTGTTGTCTAATAGACATTTAGAGACAAGGAAATAAATATGGGACAACAGAAAATTTAAAAACTCATCTGGAGCAGGGTAGTGGTGGCACACACCTTTAATCTCAACACAGTCGGGGCTACACAGAGAAATCCTGTCTCAAAAAAAAAAAAAATTAAAAACTTGTCCCGAGAGCCCAGCAAGATGGCTCAGTGGGTGAGGCCCTCAAAATCCAGCCTGACAACTTGAGTTCAATCCCCAGGACTGACAGAGAGGAAAGAGAGAATGGACTCCTAGAAGATGTCCTCGGCCTACACACATGCACTATAGTACATGTTCCCCCTCCCCCAAATAAGTAAGTAAATAAATAAATATAATTTTTAAAAAAATCATCTTCGGGCTGCAGAGATGACTCAGCAGTTAAGAGCACCAACTGCTCTTCCTGAGGTCCTGAGTTCAATTCCCAGCAACCACATGGTGGCTCACAACCATCTGAAATGGGGTCTCTTGCCCTCTTCTAGTCTGTTTGAAGAGAGCAATGGTGTATACTCATATACATAAAATAAATAATACATCTTTAAAAAATCATCTTCAAGACAGACTCAATGGTTCATACCTGTAATCCCAGAATTCTGGAGGCAGAGGAAGGAAAAACACAAGTTCCAGGTCAGCCTGGGCTGCAATAGTGAATTCATGACAACCCTAAATTACAAAGTATCTCATCCCAGGGATGAGAGCTGTCTCATAAGGAAAAGATGGAGCATCCTCTGCCCACAGTGTCCCAGCTTCTCCTGGAGCCCACACACAATTAAGGCACAACAATCACTTGTTACATACAAGTAACAGGGAGGCCTGGAGGAGACTCAAGCCAGGGTCTCCTGACCCTCCCCCATCCTTCCAGGAGGAGGTGTACAGCTATCAACAAGCCCAGCTGGGAGAATCCTGCAGGGGGCACAGATGAACTCCCAAGTGAGATGAACTCACTTGGCTTAGAGGATAGCCAAGCACAGGCAGGTAAATGAACTTGCTGTATAAGTCTGATAGCCTGAGTTGGACCACTGAGGCCCACTTAAGGGTGAAAGGAGACAGAACTGTCTGCACCAAGTTGTTCTCTGACCCCCCCATATACTCACCTTAGTTACCTACCACTAACACATGCATGCCTGCTCATTCTTGCACACATAGACATACATACACAAATAAGGTTGCCACCAAGATAAACACACAATAAATAAATTACACAATAGAGTATAGTCACAGATTTAAGCCGAACCCCTGCCAGCCCTGCTGGAATGCACCATGCCAGCTCTGCTCTCAGATGTTATTGCAGTAGCTCTCGGGTATGACCAAACAAGTCGAATTCCTTCTTTTTTTGTTTTTTGTTTTTTTCGTGGGAGTGAGACATGTATCACTATGTAACTCTGGTTAGCCTGGAAATCACTATGTAAACCAGGGTGGCCTCGAACTCACTACTTCCAGAGTGCTGGGATCAAAACCGCACCCAGCCAAACTGCATTTGTTGTTGTTGTTGTTGTTTTCTTTTCTTTTCTTTTCTTTTGGTTTGGTGTTTGGTTTTTCGAGATAGGGTTTCTTTGTATAGCCCTGGCTGTCCTGGAACTCACTCTGTAGACCAGGCTAGCCTCGAACTCAGAAATCCACCTGCTTCTGCCTCCCAAGAACTGGGATTAAGGGCTGGTGAGATGGTTCAGCGGGTAAGAGCACTGACTGTTCTTCTGAAGGTCATGAGTTCAAATCCCAGCAACCACATGGTGGCTCACAACCACCCGCAATAAGATCTGACGCCCTCGTCTGGTGCGTCTGAAGACAGCTACAGTGTACTTACATATAATAAATAAACAAATCTTAAAAAAAAAAAAAAAAAACTGGCAGTGTACCACCACTGCCCAGCTGCCAAACTGCATTCTTAGCAAGCAATGGTGAGATTTGCTGATCCCAGAATCACACTTTGAGAACTGATGACTTACTCAGCTACAGAGATTTCCTCTCTTCCCCATAAACAAAGCCTCACATTCATCAGGTCCACCATTACTTGGCTCACCATGTTCATGATGTCACCCCATTGTTTACCTGCCTGGCAGGAAGACTGAGCTAACTGGTGACTAACTTAGAGCCTCAGAGGACAGAATTAAGCAGGGCCTGTACAATCCTGTGTATGTTCCCTTTTCTCTCCGGCCTCTTCAGGTCATGGATCAAACCACGCTTAAAGGAGTGCACACATTTCTGGGGCTGGAACTGTAGCTCAGTTGGTAGAGTGTTTGCCTACCATATAGGAGAGACAGTTCTACCCTCAGCACCACATAAACCAGGGGTGGTAGGAGATGCCTGACACCCCAGGACTTTGGAGGTGGAGACAGGAGGGTCAGAAGTTCAAGGTCATCTTGGAATACACAGCTGTTCTCAAAGGAACAAAAGTGTCTTTTTTTTTTTTTTAACTTGCATGAAATCAAAAGTAATGGTTCTGGTTTTCTATAGCTGCATACATTTTCTTTCTTATACCCGAGGGTCTCTACAAGCAAAAATCATGACTTTCAGGTAAACTCAGTCAAAACCAGAGTCATATTTTTCCCAGTCCTTTACCTCTAAGATGCTGTGAGAGTTCTGTAAAAATCATCAAGGAGTAAGGACTGAAGGGACCACCTGTACAGTGTTGTTTGTTGGAGCCCTCCTGCTCTAGGTGAGACAGAGGAACACCCTGTAGGCTCAGGCTGGGGTGGGAGGGAATGGAAATGGGGCAGTGTCATGTGTGACTGAGAGGCAGGAAGGACCTCCTGCATGCTGACAACCTACCTAGCTCAGCCGTGAAATCCCTTCCTCTTTACGAGGCTAGAGTAGAAAGGTTGAGAGATTCTGAGCTCAAGCCTTGACATGCCAAGCTGCCAGGTCTGCTTGGATCTCCTACACCGAGGTGATGAGATATTTGCCTGTGCAGTTTGCTGCCTGCCTAGCTGTTGCCTAGGAATCAAGTCCACACCAATCTTCCACTAAAGAGCAGTTTACTAAGCCAGGTGGGGTGCTTATAGCCCTTGTAATCCCAGTAGAAGCACAGAGGTACAGATTCCAGCCCAGCCTGATCTATATAGAGAGTCCCAGTCTGGACAGTGCTACACAACAGGACCCTGTCTCAAATTCTCAGGAGTGCATACACAACCACACACACAAAAAAAAATCCCTCAAAGTGTTTTTTAGAAAATATGTGGTGGAAACAGCTGTAGTTGTGACATTTGGGAGGTACAGGCTTGTGGGACAGTGGACATACCAGGAAACCTAGTAAGGTTGAGTGGGTCCAAGACCCCGGCACCAAGGCTTCCACCTAAGATGGTATGCCCGGCACCTGACGATGGCATTGCAGCATAAACTCAGCATTTTATCTGCCTAGCGGCATTTCTCACACCCCAGCAGTGGGGTGGAACTCGAACCCACACAAGCAGAAGAATCAGGAGATTTCTATCATTCTAACTGCAAAGAGAGTTTGACATTAGCCTGGAGTATGTTGTGGGCTATTCACCAGAGAAGGCTCCTCAGACATAGGTTTAAGCCAATAGAAAGTGTTTACTAGCCAGCCTGCTGTTAGACTTGGTGTTTGGAATCCCAGCATAGCACTGAGTCTTTCTCAGGGTGAGTGTTTAAGCACCAAACCCATGTTATGGGTTGGCATTCTTCAGTTAACAAGAGCAGTTAGCCAGAATTAGAACTACAAAAGCTAACAAGCAAGGTTAGTACATTTTGAGACTTTCCCAGAACTATATGGACTTTGATGGATTAGGCTTTTGTTTTAGTTTTGTCAGTGGTGTTACTGAGTTTTATGGCCTGAATGCTACTTCCATCATGGAATCTGTTGTGCTAAAGGCTGAGGTCCTACTAAAGAAAGCCCAGGGCCCTGTTACAGTGTCTCCCAAAACAAAAAACAAAAGCAAAGCCAGCTGTGGTGGCACACACCTTTAATCCCTCTGTGAATTGGAAGCCAGCCCAGTCTACATAGCAAGTTTCAGGACAACCAGGACTACACCTCAAAAAAAAAAAAAACAACAAAAAAAAAAAACATCAAAAATGTGTTTGTGTCCAGGACAGCCAGGGCTATAGAGAAAGCCTGTCTCGAAAAAAAACAAAAAAACAAAACAAAACAAAAAATGTGTTTGTGGAGCTGGACAGTGATATCTTACTCCTTTAATCCCAGCATTTGGGAGGCAGAGGCAGGCGGATCTCTGAGTCTACAGAGCGAGTCCAGCCTGGTCTACAGAGTGAGTTCCAGGAGAGCCAGGGCTACACAGAGAAACCCTGTCTCAAACCCCCCCCCAAAAAAAAAAGTGTTTGTGGGCTGAAGAGATAGCTCAACGGTTAAGAGCACTGATTGCTCTTCCAGAGGTCCTGGGTTCGGATCCCAGCAACCACATGTTGGCTCACAACCATCTGTAATGGGATCTGATGCTCACTTCTGGTGTGTCTAAAGACAGCTACAGGGTACTCACATACATAAGATAAATGAATAAATCTTTAGAAAAAAAAGTGTGTGTGTGTGTGTGTGTGTGTGTGTGTGTGTGCATGCCAGTGTGAGTTCAAACTGCACCGTGTGCATGCAGGTGTTGATAGAGGCCAGGAGAAGGTGTCAGACGCCTTGGAACTAAAGTTACAAACCGTTAGGAGCAGCCATGTGGATTCTTGAAAATAAACCTAGGTCCTCTACTAGAGCCGCAAGTGTCCTTATCCATGAGCCTTTCTCCAGCCCCAGTAACGACCTTCTTTTGTTTGTGTTTGTTTGTTTGTTTTTGTTTTTGTTTTTTTGAGACAGGGTTTCTCTGTGTAGCCCTGGCTGTCCTGAAACTCACTCTGTTGACTAGGCTGGCCTCAAACTCAGAAATCCGCATATGCCTCTGCTTCCCAAGTGCTGGGATTAAAGGCCTGCGCCACAACCTCCCTGTCCCCTCTTGTTTTCTTTCTTTCTTTTTTTTAAAGATTTATTTATTTATTTTATGTGTATGAGTACACTGTAACTGTACAGATGGCCGTGAGCCATCATGTGGCTGCTAGGAATTGAACTCAGAACAGCCCCGCCCGCTCCGGCTCCCCTCACTCCAGCCCTGCTCGCTCCAGCCCTGCTCGCTCTAGTGTAATTCACTGTAGCTGTCTTCAGACACACCAGAAGAGGGCGTCAGATCTCATTACGGGTGGTTGTGAGCCACCATGTGGTTGCTGGGATTTGAACTCAGGACCTTCAGAAGAGCAGTCAGTGCTCTTACCCGCTGAACCATCTCGCCAGCCCCCCTCTTGTTTTCTTAAATACAACCATGATCCTTTATTTTTTTTAAAAATTATATTAATTTATTTTATGTGTATGAGTATTTTGCTTGCTTGTCTATCTGTGCATCACATGCATGCTTGGTGTCCATGGAGGTCAGAAGAAGGCATCAGATCCCAAGAATTTGCATTACAGATTGTTTTGAACTATTAAATGCTTGCTGGGAACCAAACCAGAGTTCTCTGCTAGGAGAAATGAGTGTTCTTATCTGCTGAGCCATCTTTCCAGCCCTGCATCAGATCTTAATATGAGAAAACAAAACCAAAAACAATAAAAACTCCAAAACTGTTAATAAAGGTGACCAAGCATCAGACATTGCTGTTTGAAATAAAACTAATATAATCTTTTGTCAGGGAAAGGTCTCAGCATGTCAACAAACATTCAAGAACAGACACACATGCCTGGCAGTGGTGGCACATGCCTTTAATCCCAGCACTTGGGAGGCAGAGGCAGGTGGATTTCTGAGTTTGAGGCCAGCCTGGTCTACAGAGTGAGTTCCAGGACAGCCTGGCCTATACAAAGAAATCCTGTCTCGAAAAACAAAAATTAATAATAAAATAAAATTAATAATAATAATAATAATAATAATAGTTGTTAGTAGGTGATAAGACCATGGCTGGTTTCTGTTTTCTTAATTATTCTCTTCCACATTTTTTCTTAGCCTTCTTAAAACAGGGTTTCTCTGTATAGCCCTAGCCATCCTAGAACTCACTTTGTAGACCAGACTGGACTTGAACTCAGAGATCTACCTTTCTCTGTCTTCTAAGTGCTGGGACTAAAGATGTGTGCCAGCACTATCTGGTCCATATTTATTTTCATACCTTCCTCCCTTTTTTGTTTTATTTTGTTTGTTTGTTTGTTTTGCTTTTTTGAGACAGATCCTCATACTCATATATATTCAAGTTGCCCTGGCCTTGCTCGTCCTCCCGTCTCTACCTCCCAAATACTGAGATTATAAGTGTCTCTCTGGTTTTTTTTTTAAAAGATTTATTTATTTATTATATGAAAGTACACTGTAGCTGTCTTTAGACACACCAGAGGGCATCAGATCTCATTACAGATGGTTGTAAGCCACCATGTGGTTGCTGGGATTTGAACTCAGGACCTTTGGAAGAGCAGTCAGTGCTCTTAACCACCGAGCCATCTCTCCACCAGCCCCTCTCTCTGGTTTTTTGAGACATGATTTTTTTGTGTGTAAGAACCCTGGTGTCCTGGAACTCACTCTGTAGACCAGGCTGGCCTCGAACTCACAGAGATCCACCTTCCTCTGCCTCCCAAGCACTGGGATTAAAAGTGTGTGCCATGATGCCTGGCTCCATCTCTATTTTTAACCTAATATTGCATTACTTTTTTGTTATCTTCCAAATATTACATACAAAATCATGAAGAAAACAGAAAAAAATGGAAGATAGTGTACAGGATTGGATTACTTAGAAGTATTATTCTATGTCTTTTATTCAATTCATGGATAAAAGTGCATGCCTTTCTCAAATATATAATACAATTTGTTTTTTTCTGCAGTTAGTGTTTTGCTTTTTTTCATTTGTTCTGAGACAATATCTCACTGTATAGCCCAGGCTGGCCCTGAACTCAGAATCCTCTTACATCATCTTCTTGAGTACTAGGATTATAGGTGTGTGCCACCACATATGGCTTTTGTACTCAATTTGAAAATTCATCTATTTATTGTTGTTGTTGTTTTTGTTTTTCTTTTCTTTTTTCTTTTTTCTTTTGGTTTTTCAAGACAGGGTTTCTCTGTATAGCCCAGGCTGTCCTGGACCTCACTCTGTAGATCAGGCTGGACTCGAACTCAGAAATCTGCCTGCCTCTGCCTCCCAAGTGCTGGGATTAAAGGCGTGCACCACCACTGCCTGGCTTCCTTCTTTCTTTCTTTCTTTTTTTTTTTTAAAGATTTATATGTATTTTATGCATATGAGTACACACTGTAGCTGTACAGATAGTTATGAGCCTTCATCTGGTTATTGGAATTGACTTTTTTTTTTTTGTGGTTGAGACCAGTTTTATTATAGATATTATAGAGGGAGAGAGCAGCCAGAGGCATCTGGAAGGGTCCAAAGTGAGCTAGGCCAAAAGAGGAGGGAGAGAGAGAGAGAGAGGGAGAAAAAGAGAGAGAGGGAGAGAGAGACAGAGACAGAGACAGAGACAGAGAGACAGAGAGAAAGAGGGAGAGACAGAGACAGAGAGGCAGAGAGACAGACACAGAGACAGAGACAGAGAGACAGAGAGAGAGAAAGAGGGAGAGAGAGAGACAGAGAGAGAGACAGAGAGACAGAGAGAGAGACAGAGAGACAGAGAGAGACAGAGAGACAGAGAGAGAGACAGAGACAGAGAGACAGAGACAGAGAGACAGAGAGAGAGAAAGAGGGAGAGAGAGAGACAGAGAGAGAGACAGAGACAGAGAGAGAGACAGAGAGAGAGACAGAGATAGAGAGACAGAGACAGAGAGACAGAGAGACAGAGAGGTGAAGAACCAAAAGCGGGAATTGACTTTTTATTTTTGGACCTCTGCTCACTCTGATTAACCCGGCTCACTCTGGTCGGCCCTGTTTACTCACTCCCTGCTTGCTCCCGCCCAAAGATTCATTTATTAGACTGCTGGTGGTGGCCAGGGCTATACAGGGATATACAGAGAAACCTTGTCTCAAAACAAAACAAAACAAAACAAAAAAAGATTCATTTATTATTAAGAATAAGTACACTGTAGCTGTCTTCTTATGCACCAGAAGAGAGTGTCAGATCTCATTATGGGTGGTTGTGAGCCACCATGTGGTTGCTGGGATTTGAACTCAGTACCTTTGGAAGAGCAGTCGGTGCTCTTACCTGCTGAGCCATCTCACCAGTCCCCATTAGTGGCTTTTCTAATCCCACATTATTTTCAATTATATTGTATAGAAGATTAATGGACAAAAAATAGATAATCGAATAATACACATGTATTTGCACATAATGTTTTGATAACTCACACATTTTAAAATCTTTGACTCCTGTAGAGATCCATCTACACCCAAACAAGTCAGTTAAGCCTCGATGCCTGGTTTCTCTGCTCTCAGTTCAAGCCTTGCTTTTCCTCTGAGGTAACTCTCCATTCCTTTCTCCTCTCACCTGCTCTTGCGCCTTCCCTACCACACTTCCTTCCTCCTCCTTCTTATTTACCTCTTTTCAAAAGTGGGCCTTGCCCAGAGGTGGTGGCACATGCCTTTAATCCTAGCACTTGGGAGACAGAGGCAGGCAGATTTCTGAGTTCGAGGTCAGCCTGGTCTACAGAGTGAGTTCCAGGACAGCCAGGGCTATACAGAGAAACCCTATCTCAAATCAATCAATCAAACAAACAAACAAACAAAAAAGTGGGCTTTGCTGCCTGATCCTCCTAGCATATCCCTCTCCCTAGAAAATTCCTTAGAAAGTCCTTCCCTGACCTTCAGCAAGACTAGGAACAGGTCCTTTGAGGCATGAGGCCTAGCGTGGCTAAGAGTGGCAGCCCAAGTGGCACTTCAGGACACTTAACAAAGTCCAATGCCAAGTAGTCACCTGGGCTGGGTCAGTCACTAATGGACTCTGATAAACGTCTGGGCTCCAACTGTTGGACTCCAGCAGGGGGAGGAGTCCCAGAACTCAAGGTCCTATTCATCTCTCTGGCTGCTGGCCTCAGACAATGCAGCTCCTACTGTGGAATACAGACATGAGAGTTTGAGAGCTAAGATGTGGGGACAAGGTTGGGAGACACCCTATGAACTCAGGAGGCGTCTCTCACATGCCACCCTTTGACTTACAGAGAACCTCATGCTCCTCTCTTCGTTCCACAGACAAGTGCTGGGGCTGACATCCTCTTGATGGCTTTGGATCCTGGGCTCACTAGGATCTCTGGCTGGAATGCCATCAGAGGTCATTTGACACCACACTTTATGGTACAGAGGTTGAACTACCAGCCCAGTGATACTCACTGGACTGCACGTCACAACTCAAGTTTCCTGACTAGAGAGAGTTCTTGGCCTTGAACTACCTTTTTTTTTCCCCGTCTGAAACTCACTCTGTAGATCAGGCTGGCCTTGAACTCAGAAATCTGCCTGCCTCTGCCTCCCAAGTGCTGAGATTAAAGGCTTGCACCACCACTGCCTGGTGAACTATCTTTTTTTTTTAAGATTTATTTATTTATTTTATGTATATGAGTACACTGTAGCTGTACAGATAGCTGTGAGCCACCATGTGGTTGCTGGGATCCGAACTCAGGACCTTCGGAAGAGCAGTCAGTGCTCTTACCCGCTGAGCCATCTCTCCAGCCCCATATCTTTCTTTTAACAATTTTTCAATGTTTTTTTTAAACATGTAATTTATGTGGATGGATGTTTTGCTTACAGAAATGTCTGTGTACTCTCTCTCTCCCTCCTCTCTTTCCACTACTGCCCCCTCTCTCCCTCTCAATTAAACCTCTTACGTGTGGAAAAAAGAAAGAAAGAAAGAAAGAAATGTCTGTGTACTACGTGTGTGCCTATTGTCCGTGGAGCTCAGAATAGGATGTTGGATCCCCTAGAACTAGAGTTATAGAAAGTTGTGAGCCACTATGTGGGTTCTGAGAATTGTATTTAGGTCCCCAGGAAGAGCATCCAGGATTATTTACTCTTGGGCCATCTCTCCAGATCCTCACTGAGACGTTCCATTCTCCTTCCTCTGCCTCCTGAGTACTAGGGGTTACAGGCATATGTCAACACTCTGAGCCAAATAGGATACTTCTTTAAACAAAAAACCAATGGGGCTGGTGAGATGACTCAGTGGGTAAGAGCACTGACTGCTTTTCCAAAAGTCCTGAGTTCAAATCCCAGCAACCACATGGTGGCTCACAACCACCAATGAGATCTGATGCCCTCTTCTGGTGTGTCAGAAGTCAGCTACAGTGTACTTATGTATAATAATAGATAAATCTTTAAAAACAAAAAACTTTTTGTTAACAGCTAGACGTGGGGGGACCCTTTTTGTTTTGTTTTGTTTTTTGTTTTTTTGAGACAGGGTTTCTCTGTGTAGCCCTGACTGTCCTGGAACTCACTCTGTAGACCAGGCTGGCCTCAAACTCAGAAATCCACCTGCCTCTGCCTCCCAAGTGCTGGGATTAAAGGCGTGTGCCATCACTGCCTGGCACGGTGGGACACTTTTTAAGCCCAGCATTGATGGAGGTAGGAGGATTGAAGAGTCAGCATGGTATAAAGAGAGAGTTCTAGGCCAGCCTGGGCTACATGGTGAGACACTGTCTTAAAACAAAACAAACAGTGGTTAAGAGCACTGGGTACTCTTTCAGAGGGCCCAGATTCAATAGCCAGCACCATAGACAGCTCACAACTGTTTATAATAGTTCCAGGGGATCCAACACCCTCACACAGAGAAAACACCATGCAGGCAAAACACCAATATACATGAAATCAAAATAAATAAATTATTAAGAAAAAAAGAAAATGCCGGGCAGTGGTGGCACACGCCATTAATCCTAGCACTTGGGAGGCAGAGGCAGGCGGATTTCTGAGTTCGAGGCCAGCCTGGTCTACAGAGTGAGTTCCAGGAAGGACAAGAGCTACACAGAGAAACCATGTCTCAAAGCAAAACAAACAAACAAACAAAGGAAAAACTAACCAACCAAACAAATATACTGCAGTTAGAGTGAAACATCAGGGCACATTCTCAATATCCAACCCCTTCCCCACATCTACTGTATTTGAGGCAGGGTCTCTTATAGCTCAGGCAGGCCTTGAACTGGCTATTTAGCTAATGATGACCTCGGAGTCCTGATCCTTTTGCTTCCACCTCCCTAGTGTTATAGAATTCCAGTCTTGAGCTTTCAATACTTTATTTAGAAAATACAGTGTCAGCCTTACCCTCTAGGCTTTCCCTAACACACACACTCAGACACACAGACACACACACACATAGACACATACACACAGACAACACACACAGACACACATATACACACAGACACACACACGCACATGTGCACACACACATACACACTTGCTTATACATCTCTCTTTCTTTCTCTCTCTCTCTCTCTCTCTCTCTCTTTCTTTTTTCTTGTTTTTTGAGACAGGGTTTCTCTGTGTAGCCCTGGCTGTCTTGGAACTCACTCTGTAGACCAGGCTAGCCTCGAACTCAGAAATCGACCCGCCTCTGCCTCCCAAGTGCTGGGACTAAAGGTGTGCGCCACCACCAGCTCTCACTTTCTTTCTTACCAGGCTAGAATCTCTACCTGTCAGCACTACCACTCACAGAAACTGGGTCTCTCGCTTTGCTTCTCCTCACTGAACACACTAACACTAAAGTCATGAAGACAGAATAGCAGGGAAAAATCTATGGGCTGACGAAGTCTGATGACTATTACACATGAAAAGCCAAGGTTGCTCTTTAGAGTCTTCAGTATACCTGGGCCTGGCAGGGTGCTGTGGAAGCAGATCAGAAGCTTAGCTCCAGCTGGCTAGCCAAGCCTGCCTGGTGACTGTTCAGGCTCAGGTTGTTGTTGGTGAAGTAAATGGATTAGATCTGCATGTCTTCTAGTTTTGATGGTGACAGACATAGGCTAGGTCAATATTGATTTGACAGTAAGATGACTCAGACCCAGTTTATATTGATTGATTGACCGAGGCAGAACATCATTTTGTAGCCTAGGCAGGCCGTAAACTCATGGCAATTCTCCTGCCTCAACCTCCCTATTGTTGGAATGTGAGTCGCTATACCTGTCTTAAAACAATTTATTTTAGAAATATTCTACCTGGGGCTAGTGAAATCATTCAGTAGGCATCTTAGTTGTGGTTTCTATTGTAGTGATTAAATACCATGACCAAGAGCAACTTGGGGATGGAACAGTTTCTTCCAGTTATAACTCTCAGGTCATACTCCATTGTTGAGGGAAGTCAGGACAGGAACTCAAACAGGCCAGGAGCCTGGGGGCAGGAGCTGAAGCAGAGGCCTTGGAGGAGTGAGTGCTGCTTACTGGCTTGCTTAGCCTGCTTCCTTATAGCATCTAAGGCCACCTGCCCATGGTGGCACTGCCCACAGTGAGCTGGGCCTTCAGTGTGTCAGTTGATATAGAACTAGGCAGCACAGCAAGAAAAGGCACTTACTGCCAAGCTTGATGACCTGAGTTCAATCCCTGGATCCACATGGTGGAAGGAGAGAACTAACTCTCAGAAGTTGTCCTTTGACCTCCACACAATTTGTTTGCTTGTTTGCTTTTTGGTTTTTTTTTTAAGATTTCATTTATTTATGCATGTGAGTATACTGTAGTCTTCAGACACATCAGAAGAGGGCATCAGATCCCATTACAGATGGTTGTGAGCCACCATGTGGTTGCTGGGGATTGAACTCAGGACCTCTGGAACAGCAATCAGTGCTCTTAACCACTGAGCCATCTCTCCAGTCTCTCTCTCTCTTTTTTAAATTTATTCTTCTCTCATATGTTACATCCTGACTTTAGCCTCCTCTTCTCCCCTCCCACTTACTCTCTTCTCTAGATCCACTCCCCTTCTGCAGTCCCCTGTTCTAGAAAAGGGCAGGCCTCCCAGGGGGATCCACCAAACACAGCACACCAAGCCACAACAAGACCAGGCCCATCCCCTCCATATTAAGACTGGCGGAGGCAATAAAGCTAGAGGAAAGGGGTCTCAGAAGGGCAGGCTAAAGAGCCAGAGACAGCCCAACTCCTACTGCCAGGCATCTCACAAGACCACAAAGCCACACACCCACAAAATATATGCAGAGGCCTAGGTCAGACACACACAGGTTGGGTCCCTCTGAGTCCCTATGAGCCCTGGTTAGTTGATTCTGTGGGTTTTCTTATGGTGTCCTTGACGTCTCTGGCTCCTACAATCCTTCCTGGCCCTCTTCCACAGAGGTCAAGGGCCACACAGAGAAACCGTGTCTCAAAACAAAACAAAGCAAAACAAAAGCTCCCATCAGTTGCAGGATAAAGTCTCTTTGCTGACGATTATGCTGGGCTGCTGTCTGTTCTGGCTGGCTGGGCTTGCTGATAATTTGCTTTTTTTCTTTCTTTCTTTTTCTTTTCTGTTTTTTTTGGGGGGGGGGTTGTTTGTTTTATTTCTTTTGGTTTGGTTTTGTCGCTTTTTAGAGATATTATAGCACTGCCCCTTGTCCAATGTAGACCAGCCTGGCCTTGAACCAGTGATCTTCCTTCCTCTTGAGTGCTGGCATTAAAGGCATGGGCCACCACTACCTGTCAAGAAAACATGGTTTAGCATGAGCAAAGCACTGGGTTTGAGCCCCAGCTTCATAAAAAAATAGAGAAAGCGAATAATGACATGGAAATTCAAAGGAAGTCGCAAATGTGCGCTTGCCCAAGTCTCTCTCTTCATGCTCCAATCTATGTGTGTCTATGACTCAGTGTTTGCCTGAGAGTTGCCACTAATTCTAGCTTCAACTTTTCCTGATTATTCAAGTACAATGACTCCAGCCTCCAGTTCACCTTATAAAAAAAGCTTCCGATGTTTCAAGAGGATAATGGTTTTTTTTTTTTTTTAATTCTCCATTTTCACCTCCTGCTTTCCTCACTGGCTTTTGTTCACATGGGGCTCCTGCATTTCTTAATTCCCTTACCCCAGAAACACTGCACCCAGGAACAATACAGCCTGTACACTAGGCAGCTTTCCCTGATGATTTGAGGCACAAGACAACAGCAGTGTAAAGTCTAGATTATGGCTGACGATTGAACATGAGCTATCGCTGTCTGAAACGGTCACCAGCTAGCCTCCTGATTTTTGTGCAGGTGTTTGTCCCTCCCCCCCCACCAGGATAACCCACCAACCCGTACTGGGTTATTGTGCAAGTGAGAAAAAGGTGCTTGCTCTGAGGGGGCTGGTGCAAATGCCACAAACAGCATTTGGCAACTGGCAAGTCTGTGCCCCCTTCTTCCCTCAGAGGCCACTATTCAGGCCTAGTTAATCACAGCATTGTGGGGATGTAAGCCAGGGCTGCCAGGCCTTGTAAAAAGGGAGAAAAAAAAGAAAGAAAGAAAGAAAGAAAGAAAAAGCCAGAAATCTAGTTAGTCAGTGTTCTGTTGCTGTGTCAAATGCCCGAGAATTTCGATTGAGGGGAGGAGGAAGGATTGATGTGGGCTCCTGTTTCCGGGGTGCTGGGAGATGTTTGACTAGCTCCTTTGTTTCTGGGCCTGCTGAGAGGAGGCCCACAGGGGTAGAGAATCCTAGTGGAGATGTTCACTTCCTGGCATCAGGAAGCAGAGAGAGAAGGGAGAGGGGCCTCAGGCAAGATGTAGCACCCAAGGACATACCCCCAGTTACCTACTCCCTGCAGCTGAACTCCACCTCTGAACTTTTCCTTTACTACCCAATACTGCCATGCAGTTATGACTATGTAGGTGAGGTAATCCACTCTTTGGGTAAGTCAGAGCTATTATGATCCAATTATCTCAGCAATTAGACCCACCAGACAAGAAACAAGCCTGCAAAATTTTGGGTACAGGGAGAAACCACCTATATTTTTATTTACAGATAACTAAGTTCACTTGTTAATAGCTAACAAGTGAACTTAATGTTTTTCCTCCATGTCTCCTGTGTGTTTGATAGAACATTCCTGAGCCCCTTGTAGATATTAATGATCAGACGCTTGTAACAACCTGTGACATCATCACTGTGATTATCTCACTTTATAGGCAGAGTAACCGAAGTCCAAAGTCACAAGGAAAACAAAGAACAGGGCAGGATTTCAACTCCTAGAGGCTACAGTCTTAATCTTCTTGCTTAGCTTGATAGGACCTGGATACGTTTTATTTATCTTTGATAAAGAATAATAGATGTTCTATGCTGATCCTGCTGGCCACATCACATGTACCTCCTCACTTGAGTCAGATAGGGAATTGAAGCTGGTCAGTGATAGTTCTTCCTTTTTTTTGTTTTTTGTTTTTTGAGACAGGGTTTCTCTGTGTGGCCCTGGCTGTCCTGGAACTCACTCTGTAGACCAGGCTGGCCTCAAACTCAGAAATCCGCCTGTCTCTGGGATTAAAGGCATGCGCTACCACTGCCTGGCATGATAGTTCACGCTTTTAATCCCAAAGGCAGAGGCAGGCAGATCTCTGAGTTTGAGATCAGATTGGTCTACAGAGCCAATTCCAGGACAGCCAGAGCTACACAGAGAAACCCTGTCTCAAACAACCTCCCTCCCCAAAAGAAGAACGAGAAACTGAAGGAGCAGATGGTTGCTGGTCTTTTTTTTAAGCCTGTCTCTTCTATTTGCTTAAACAAAACTTTGTGCTTGGTCCTGCAAGATAGTAAGTGGGTGAAGGTTGCCAAGTCTGATGACCGGAGTTCAGTTCTCCCAAGCAAACCCGGGTAATTACCTTGCCCTAACTCCCTGTGTTTCACTAGGGCCATGAAATGTGCCAGCTACCAGAAGACAGAAAATATCATGAGAGATAGACAGGGCCTGGTGGATAGGAGACCAGACTCCCTTCTAAGCCATCCAGCTCAAGAGTGAGGAGCGCGTGCACGCGCGCGCGCACATGCACACGCACATGCACAAAACTGGTATTCCTAGGGCACTTCTAGACTTGACTTCTGAGGACAAGGTAGCGGAGAAGAGGGGGTAGACCTAGATACCTTAGGCCCTCTGCCTCCAATGGGTTGTGTGGGGGAGAATAGCCTGGATCTTTTGGGAGGAATGCTGGGAATTTGTCCTGTTCCCTGTGCCCCGCCCCCACCTCATCCCATCCCCCATTACCATTTTCAGTGTACGGTTCGATGGCATTAGCTGTATTCACAGGGTTACATGATCATCGTGACCATCCATCTCCAGACCTCGCTTTTCTCGCTTTCTCCTGAACCTCTCTGCCTATTAACCACACTCTCCCCATTCCTTCTGGCCACACCACAGCGGCAGTTCAGCTCTCTTCTTGCTATGGATTTGACTGGTCCACGGACCTCACTTGCTATCTGTCCCTTTGTCACCACTGGCTTATTTCACTCACACGTCTTCAACATTCATCCGAAATACACCCTTGCTTTAAAAAAAAAAAAAATTTTTTTTTTTTAATGTATATGAATGTCCTGCCCTCATGCTATGTCTGTGTACCATGTGCGTGCCTGGTGCCCTCAGAGCCCAGAAGAGAGGATCATCTTATCTCCTAGAATTGGCTGTGGCTGTGAGCTGTTCTGTAGGCACTGGGAAGTAAACCCAGGTCCTCTGGGAAAGCAGCCAGTGCTCTAACCACTGAGCTATCTCTCAGCACCTTTACTTTTTCATTTTTTTTAAAGATGACCCATTTTATTTTTTTTAAGATTTATTTATTGTTATAAGTAAGTACACTATAGCTGTCTTCAGACACACCAGAAGAGGGCATCAGATCTCATTACGAGTGGTTGTGAGCCACCACGTAGTTGCTGGGATTTGAACTCAGGACCTCTGGAAGAGCAGTCATCTCTCCAGCCCACACCTTTACTTTTAAAAGCTTGATTAATATTTATGTGTGTGTGTGTGTGTGTGTATGTGTGTATGTGTGTGTGCATGTGTGGTTTTGTCTATCCTTTCTTATTTGTTTGTTTAGACAGGACCTTGCTATGTTTTTTGTTTTGGGGTTTTTTTTTGTTTTTTTTGTGTTTTGGTTTTTTTTTTTTTTTTTT
>NW_022196911.1:70361525-70378677 GCF_008632895.1 Mastomys coucha | reverse complement strand
GGCCTCGAACTCAGAAATCTGCCTGCCTCTGCCTCCCAAGTACTGGGATTAAAGGCGAGCGCCACCACCACCCGGCAGGATCATGCTATGTTCACTCTGGCTTTAAACTTTCCATCCTCCTGCCTCAGACACCTAAGTGTTAGGATTATAGGCATGCACCACATGACTGATTTTATGGGGTGCTGAGACTTGAAAGCCAGGGCTTCATATGTACTAGGCAAGCACTCTACCCATGGCGCTCCAGCCAGAGCTCTTGTCTCTTTCAGATTTTTAAGCTGATGTCACCTCCTCGGGTTCTCCCCCTCCTTCTTCACCCTTCTCTCTCTCTCTCCTTTGTCCATCATTTGCTTCCTCCCTTTGTCTTTCCCTTCTCTGCATCTTTTTTTCTTGATTAGCCTTGAACTTTCAAACCTCACACCTTAGTGATTTAGACTCCAGGTGTGAGCATTGCTTCGATGCTTGCTTCTATTTGTTTTTAAAGTATTAGCTATCCCAACAAATGTGAGCACAGTTGTTGCATTGGCTTGGTTTTTTGTCTTTTGTTTTTCCCCCACCATAGTGTTTCTTGGCCTGGCTTTAGTCTCCTTCTAATGGTAGACTAAGTTGAATTAGACCGAGTTAGCAGTGAGAGATGGGGAGCTAGCCTGAGACTATTAGACAGGATGAAGAGAAATGAAATTTACTACCTTGCAGCCTAGGCCTGCAACAGACTTGACTGATGGTTATTGGGCCAGAGCCTTGAGCATTAGCTTGAGCTCTGAATCACAGCTCCTTCCTCTCAAGTCATTGCAGTAACTGCCCTAGCAGAAGAAGTGCTCCAAGGTCAGGGACGATGTCTGCTGCAGAGAAGGCACAGGATCTCCTTCTGCAAGTCCTTCCCGTGTGCCTGTGCATGCGCTCGAAAGTGTGTGTGTGTGTGTGTGTGTGTGTGTGTGTAACAAGGGTCTCTCATTGTTTGTTTGTTTGCTTGTATTTTTTGGAACAGGAACTTATTTATTCCATGCACTATCTTTCTATGTAGATGTGGATGATCTTGAGTTCCAGATTCTCCACTTTCTATCCTGAGTGCTAGAATTCCAGGCATGCACCACCCCCTTAGTTTGTATGGTGCTGGGGGACTAAACCAACAACCTCATGCATTCTAGGTAAGCACTCCTCCAACTGAGTAGAGCACAAGCTATACGTCCAGTATTTTTTTTTTTTTATGGATTTTTCGAGACAGGGTTTCTCTGTGTAGCCCTGGCTGTCCTGGAACTCACTCTGTAGACCAGGCTGGCCTCGAACTCAGAAATCCGCCTGTCTCTGCTTCCCAAGTGCTGGGATTAAAGACGTGCGACATCACTGCCCGGTTCAATATTTTTTTTTTAACTTCAGGGGTTTTTGTTTGTTTGTTTTTAACTTTTCTGAGACAGAGTTACTTGTACCCGAAGTGGGTTTGTTGTTGTTGCTGTTGTGTTTTGTTCTGTTTTGTTTTGTTTTAGACAGGGCTTCTCTGTGTAGCCCTGGGAGTCCTGGAACTCACTCTGTAGACCAGGCTGGCCTCAAACTCACAAAGATCCACCCGCCTGCCTCTGTCTTTCAAGTGCTGGGGTTAAAGGCGTGTGGTTTTGACTTCATTGCAGAGCTGAGAATAATCCTGAACTTTTGATCCTCCTGTCTCCATCTCCCAATTGCTGGGAGTATAGGCATGGACCACTATGCCTGGTTTTACACAGTGCTGAGGCCTGAACCCATGGCTTCATGTACTATAGGCAAAGCATCCTAGCAAGTGAGTAGTACCCCCAACTAGACTTCCACTTTTCTGTGTGTAGATACATTGTTGCATTTACTTCGGATTTACAACTTCGCGGTGGAATGCAGTGCATCCCTGCAACGGTCATTGTGTATGTTCCTAGAAAGTGAGCTGTGGGCTTTGAGGAGGAGTGACCCGGTCAGAGACAGCTGGGACAGACTAAGGAATGTCACATGCCAGCCAGCAGCTCTGGGGATCTGTCAGCTGTCACAAGATAGGCTATTTGATATGCTTACTTAAGGAAAGAATTACCCCTTGAACTAGACCCAGGGTAGCAACCATAGTGAGCTGATGTCTGACTGCTGAAAGCAGTTAAGAAAACATTCCGATATCATTCACCTGCCAGAGAAGGCCAGCGATGACTTAACTGCTTTGTTTCACAGCTTAGGGCAAACAGCTTTCTGTCTGTACGGTGGTAAGTATAGACCCATGACACGGCAGGATAAACAGGACACTCTTTTGAATCATTTGTTGGCTTGGTGGGAAACAATTAGTGTTATTTTATTTCCAAACCAATGTGCACGTCTTATGTGACAGAAGAGTTGTGAAGACTTGTAAGGGAAAAGTTTGAGATTTTGAAGAGGTTGGCCATTCTGCTGTGGGCCTTACTTACCTCCCACTGCTGGGAGGACAAGTCCCTTTCTCTTGCCAACAGGTATGGGAGTATTTTGGTGGGACACAGGGATTATGAATAGATGCCAAGACCAAACACCCTGGAGTCAGTGCTCGGACCTTTCTCCTTGGGCAAATTATGTAATTTAGCTGGGTCTCAGTTTCCTAATCTGTAAAAAAGATAACAATTGTAGGTAACTCGTAGAATTGCTATAAGGTGTAATTGTGTAATAAATGCTCATAAAGTGCTGAGCACTTAGAGGCTTCACCAAGAGTTAGGGCAGGTTGCAGCAGCAGCTGGTGAAAAGGCTGGACTTTCAGTTTTGCTCAAAAATGTCCAAGTTTTGAATACTTGTTAAGTCTGCATGCATGTGTGCATGCTTGCCTGAGTGCTCTCAAAAGCTAGAAGGTGCTGTTAGATTCCCTGGCATTGGAGTTACAGGCAGCTATGAGCCACCTGACATGAGTTCTGGAACTGAACTCAGGTCCTCTACAAGAGTAGCAAACAGCTGGGCAGTGGTGGCACACACCTTTAGTCCCAGCACTTGGGAGGCAGAGGCAGGTAGATTTCTGAATTCCAGGCCGGCCTGGTCTACAGGGTGAGTTCCAGGACAGCCAGGGCTACACAGAGAAACCCTGTCTCAAAAACAAAACAAACAAACAAACAAACAAACAAAAAGAGTAGCAGACATTCTTGACCAATGTCCTCAACCTTCCTCAAAGATTTCAGTTCACAAAAGTACACTGACTGAGTAAAATATTCTAACAAGGGGCTGGAGAGATGGCTCAACAGTTAAGGTCACTGGCTCATTTTCTAAAGGACATGGGTTTGGGTCAGGCATTGGTAGCACATGCCTTTGATCCCAGCACTCAGGAAGCAGAGGAAGGTGGAGCCAGCTTGGTGCACAGAGTGAGTTCCAGGCCAGCCAGGGCTACACAGAGAAACCATGTCTGGATGAAAAAGAAAAAGGACCTATATTATATTTCCAACACCCACATGGCAGCTCATAACCATCTGTAACTCCAGGTCCAGAGAGTCTGATTTTTCTTCTGGTCTCTACAAGCACCAGGTTTGCATGTGGTGCACATACATAAAACACTCATACACATAAAATAATTTTTTTTTGTTTTTGTTTTTTTGTTTTTTGAGACAGGGTTTCTCTGTGTAGCTCTGGCTGTCCTGGAACTCACTTTGTAGACCAGGCTGGCCTCAAACTCAGAAATCCGCCTGCCTCTGCCTCCCAAGTGCTGGGATTAAAGGCATGTGCCACCACTGCCTGGCTTTCCATGTACTTTCTGTTATTATAATCATTATTATATTTTTTATAGTATGGGGATTGAACCTTAGATCTAACACATGCTAGGCAAATGCTCTATTATTAAGTCATAGCCTCAGCATACATCTTAAAAGCATTCAACAGGGGGCTGGCGAGATGGCTCAGCGGGTAAGAGCACTGACTGCTCTTCCAAAGGTCCTGAGTTTGGATCCCAGCAACCACATGGTGGCTCACAACCACCCGTAATGAGATCTGATGCCCTCTTCTGGTGCGTCTGAAGACAGCTACAGTGTATTATGCTGGAGCGAGCAGGGTTGGGGCTAGGGGGGCAGTTAAGGGCACTGAATGCTCTTCCAGAGGACCTGGGTTCAAATCCCAGCACCAACATGGCAGCTCACGATTGTTTGTAACTCCAAGATCTGACAGACTCACATAGACATACATGCAGACAAAACACTAATGCACAGAAAATATAGGTAAATAAATTAAAAATCCAACAGTCAGAGCACCAGCTGTATACTATGAACCACTATTAGAATTTTACCTTTGTTGTTAGTTTGTTGTTGTTGTTATTGCTTTGTTTTGAGAAACAGTCTCACTTTGTAGCCCAGGCTAGCCTCAAACTTGCAGTACTTTTCCTACCTCAGGCATCTACAGTGCTGGAATAGTAGGTATGTGCCACTAAGCTCTGCTCCTACCCATTCTGCCTTCATGTTTATAGCATTTTGGTTGCCATAGTAGCTTCCTTCCAGAAAGTTCTGAGAGCCAAGCCATCAAGGGAAAACAGAAAAAGACTGCTCCAGACTCAAAACTGTTGCCCACAAACTTCCAGTAGAAAAAGGAAAAAAAAAAGTAAATAAATTAATTTTTTTAAAAAAAGGAATTTTGTGAATAAAATCTGAAAAGACTTTAAAGAACTCGGGAGCCTTGTGTGAAATGGTCTTGGCATTGAGTGTTTCTTATCCATGCTTAACTTCAGGTATCCATGCTGTTCTCGATAGAGACAGAGTTGGGATTATAGGTGTGCACAGTCATGTCCACTCAGGCTTGCATCTTGATCTTACGAGTTCATCCTCAAGGGGGAAAGAGTGACTAACGCTTAGCTCTTTGAAAGAGAAAACCCGAACAAACAAAGGAACAAACCACAAAATCCCCATCATTTATTTATTTAGTCATTTGGTTGGGGCTGGAGATGGGGCCAGTCAGAGGACACCTTGCAGGAATCAGTTCTCTCCTACCATGTGAGTCCAAACTCAGGCCCCAGCTCCTAGGTCTTCGACTGATTAACTGACTGACAGGTTGATTGATCTGAGACAGTCTCAGGTGGCCCAGGCCAACTTTGAGCAACCTCTATGATTAAGATCAGTGTCACCCAGCTTCTTCCAGCTCAGCCTTCAATTAGCTATGCCTTCTTCCTCCCTCTCTACTTTGCCTTCCCGATCTTAAGACCTTCCTCCGAGGTCACAGGCTCCAGGAAGCCTGTGCAGATTTCCTCACCCAGCGTGAGGCCTATGCTCTTCAGCCAGTCTGCTTAGTGTCCTGCAGGGGTTCCTGTGGCAAAGACATCAATTCAGTTCTTCCTTCTTTAGGAGATCAGAAAAGGTGCCTGTTATCTTTCTCTCCCTAGAACTTGGCATGCAATGCATATTATCTGCTAAATAAAAAATGTGGTGAGTTGATTAGTAGGTATATTAGTCATACCATTCCCTGCTGTGACAAAGTACCTGGCACAAACATTGTAAGGGAGGAAGGATTTAGTTTGGTCGGTTTCTGTGTGTTCGGCTCTGTCGATGGCCTTGTGGTGAAAGCAGCATAAAGCACAAAGGCAGGATTCAAAAAACAGGGAGAGTGGGACGGTGGTGGCGCACACCTTTACTCCCAGCACTTGGGAGGCAGAGGCAGGCGGATTTCTGAGTTCGAGGCCAGCCTGGTCTACAGAGTGAGTCCAGGACAGCCAGGACTACACAGAGAAACCCCGTCTCAAAAAAGCCAAAAACAAAAAAAAACAAAAAAAAACAAAAAACAAAAAAAAAAACAGGGAGAAGTAGGAGGGGACCAGGCACAGATTAACCCCCAAGAACCCTCTTCCAGTGACCCATTTCCTCCACCTAGGCCTCACACCCTAAATCTCTAGCATTTCTCAAAACTGCACCACCAACCAGGACTCTTGCCTTTAATGTGTGAATCTGTGAGGGAGATACTTTAGATCCAAATCCTAATGGTAAGTAGTACACTGTCCTTTACTTATTTTAAAAAGATGGCTATACATAAATTGATAGAATGCCTATCTAGCATGCAAGAAAACTCTGGGTTCAGTCCCCAGCATCACATAAAAATCTAGTTGTCCTAGTGTGTACCTGTTATCCCAGTAATCGCAGCACTCAGGAGGTAGACACAAACGGAGGAAGTTCAAAGTCATCCTCAGCCACTCAGCAAGTTCTAAGCCAGACTGGAGTATTTGAGACCCTGATTCAAAGGAGTTGGAGTGGCTACCATTGTTTGTTTTGACTCTCTATGTGAATCCCCCCTTGCAATGTGATTTTGCTGTGCTTTCCTTCATGGGATGAGAATTTTTCCTCTTTTCATTATATCTGAAATTTACCAGTGGGACCTCAGGTGTAGACAGAGGCTTAAAAAGTCTGCAAAAAGCTGGGCAGTGGTGGCGCACGCCTTTAATCCCAGCACTTGAGAGGCAGAGGCAGGTGGATTGCTGAGTTCAAGGCCAGCCTGGTCTACAGAGTGAGCTCTAGGACAGCCAGGGCTACACAGAGAAACCCTGTCTTGAAAAAACAAAAAACCAAAGCAAACAAACAAAAAAAGACCTTCTGCAGGATAGTGCAGCCAGTCGGCCACTTATACCCAACTGGCCATAAAGTTGTTCATGACTACCCAGTCCCAATGACACTAGATGATCTCAGACATGTCGCTTACTCTAGGAGAGATCAGAAGCAGAAGTCACCCAGATGACACCACCTGAATTAATGACCCGCAGAACTATGAACAAGCCTCGGAGGTCGGTGATTTGTAATACAGCCATATAAGAACTTAGAAGGGACAGCTCTTGCATGCAGATTCTCTCCATATCTCCGTATCTGCCGTATCTTAAGTAGCTAGCTTTGGCTTTCCCTGCTCACCCTTTATTTCATTTTCTTGTAGCAGATAGGTATTTCCTAAAGGACCAAATCTTTTTAAAAAAATGTATTTATTATCTTTAGTTTTTATTTTATTCATTATTATTATCATTGTTAGTTGTTTTTTTTTTCCTTCGAAACAGGGTTTCTCTGTGTAGCCCTGGCTGTCCTGGAACTTGTTCTGTAGACCAGCCTGGCCTCAAACTCAGAGATCTGCCTGTCTCTGCCTCCCAAGTGCTGGACTTCAAGGTGAGTCCTAGCCATATCTGGTTGATTTATTATTTTATACAAACTCTCCCTCAGGCCACTGCAGAGACCTTTGGAGGCTCACTGCAGCATCCCTGATGTGTATCCACTCTGGAAGCCATAGACACATAGATAGATATGCAGATCCAGTTACTGTGTGTCTGTGTGATATATATGTGAGTTAATATTAGTAAGATTGGAATAAAAGAACTGGAGGGGCTGGAGAGATGGCTCCAGCATTAAGAGCACTGAATGCTCTTCCAGAAGACCTGAGGTCAATTTCCAGCAACCACATGGCAGCTCACAACTGCCTGTAACTCCAAGATCTGACAGCTTCACCTAGACATACAGGCAGGCAGAACACCAATGCACATAAAATAAAAATTAAAAAAAAAAGAACCCGCATTCACTGCAGGCAGAGGACCAAGACAGGTCCAAGACAGGTGAGGTTAGATGACAAACTTCTGTTATTGAAATACCTAAACCTTATGAATTTGCTACTTCCCAATAAATTATCACATTGTGGAAGGACATAAACTTGTTTAACTATGTTTCTGGATATTTTGTTTCAAAAAAACAACAACAAAAACCCAAAACAAACAAACAAACAAAATACCTAACCAAACAAAAAAAGTTCACTGGAGAGATTGCTCAGCGGGTAGGAGGAGGTTTGCTCTTCCAGAGGACCAGGACTCAGTTCCTAGTACCCACATGGCAGCTTCCAACTGTCTGGAACTCCAGATCCAGGGAGGGGATTCAACATGCTCATACACACATATATGCAGGTGAAACACCAATGCACATAAAAAATAAAAATTAATAAATCGGCGGGCAGTAGTGGTGTTCGCCTTTAATCTCAGCACTTGGGAGGCAGAGGCAGGTGGATTTCTGAGTTGGAGGGCAGCTGGAGTACACAGAGAAACCCTGTCTTGAAAAACAAAAACACAAACAAAAAAATTAAGTCATAAAAGGAAAATTTTTAAAATTGCAAAAACTTAAAATTAGAGCTAGGTAACAGTGTTATTCTCCGGAGGTCCCAGCTACTTAGGATGCTGAGGCAGGAGCATCACTTGAGCCCTGGAATTTGAGACTAGCCTGGGCAAAACCCAAGAGAACTTACCTCAAACAAACAAACAAACCCTAAAATCCTCATCAGTGGATGTTGGGTCAAGCATGACAGCTGAGGCTTAGGGAACATCCAGGAAAAGGGGCAGAAAGAATATAAGAGCCTTGGAAGGCAGAGGCAGGCAGATTTCTGAGTTTGAGGCCAGCCTGGTCTACAGAGTGAGTACCAGGACAGCCAGGGCTACACAGAGAAACCCTGTCTCAAACAAAACAAAACAAAACAAAACAAAACAAAACAAAAAAGAAAAACCAAAAAAAAAAACAATATAAGAGCCACAGGAAGCAGATGGGAGATTGGTGTGGAGCACTGACTTCCAGGTATGACAGGCTGTTTTACTCCTGACTTTACAAAAAGCCTTGACTATCTCCACAGGACTGGGCCTGTCAACCCCCTGTGATGGAAAAGGGAGGGGCCGATTTCTCCACCTCCCTGGAGATTTAGGGAGGAAGAGACAATTTCTTTAGGTCTCAATGGTCTTGAAAACAAGCTCTTAACATGCTCTTAACAAATATCTTTAATCCCAGCACCTGGGAGGCAGAGGCAGGCAGATTTCTGAGTTCAAGGCCAGCCTAGTCTACAGAGTGAGTTCCAGGACAGCCAGACGAAAGCCGGGCCTACACAGAAAAACCTTGTCTCGAAAAAAACAAAACAAAAAACAAAACAAAACAAAAACAAACAAACAATCAAAAAAACCCAACCAACAAAAAAACCCAAAACAAAACAAAAAACAAAGGATACTAACAAAACTCACTGGGTCATACACAGAGGCTATGAGAGAGAGAGAGAGAAAGAGAGAGAGAGAGAGAGAGAGAGAGAGAGAACCCAGGAAGAAGAGGTGGGTTAGTGCAAGTGGGAGGAGACAGGAAGGGAAAGGGGGGTAAAAATGAAAAAGGAAATCAGGCGTGGGTAATGCACACCTTTAATTGCATCACTGTGAAAGGCAGAGGGGGCAGGCAGGTCTCTGTAAGGTCAGTCTGGTCTACAAAGTAAATTCCAGGACAGACAAAGGTATAAAAAGAAACCATGTTTTAGAAAACAAAACTAGCCTGGCAGTGGTGACATACACTTTTAATCACCACCTTTAATCCCAGCACTTGGGAGGCAGAGGCAGGCGGATTTCAGAGTTTGAGGTCAGCCTGGTCTACAGAGTGAGTTCCAGGACAGCCAGGGCTACACAGAGAAACCCTGTCGGGGGATGGGGGGGAAAAAAAGAAAACAAAACCAAAATAAAGAAAAGGAAGGAAGGAAGAAAGAGAGAAAGGAAGAAAGAAAGAAAGAAAGAAAGAAAGAAAGGGAAGAAAGAAAGGAAGAAAGAAAGAAAGAAAGAAAGAAAGGGAAGAAAGAAAGGAAGAAAGAAAGAAAGAAAGAAAGAAAAGGAAGAAAGAAAGGAAGAAAGAAAGAAAGAAAGAAAGGGAAGAAAGAAAGAAGAAACAGTGCCAATTGATACAGGCATGGTCTATACACTCACCACTCAGCTGCCTTCCTTCTTCTTCACAATGCTGGGATTATTACATGCTCCAACATCTGGTCTGGAATTGACCACATAAGAGGAAAGTTCTGCAGATACTGATTTTTTGTGAATCATTCAGCCAAATACTTTTCATCCTCCCTATAGAAGACAAGTCTTACTGTGTAAAATTTCCTTTATTTTATTTTATTTTTTACCTAATGGGCTGGAAAAATGGCTCAGGGGTTAAGGGTCCATAATGCCTTTGACTTCCAGCACCCACATCTGGCAGTTTATAACTGCCTGTGACTCCAGCTTCATGGGGAACCCCACTCCTCTGCCCACATCTCTAGCCTTTGTGTATATACATAGACACATATTCAAAATAATAAAAAAATAAATTTTAATATTGTGTGTGCATGAGCATGATATTTGTGTGGGTATGTGTGCTTCAGCTTCTCTCATGCAGAAGCACAGTGTTGTGGAGTTCTCGCCCTGGCTGTCCTGGAACTCACTCTGTAGACCAGGCTGGCCTCGAACTCAGAGATCCACCTGCCTCTGCCTCCCAAGTGCTGGGATTAAAGGCGTGCGCCACCACTGCCCAGCTTTGCCAGAACTTTTACATGGGTTCTGAGGGCTAGTGTGCAGCAAGAACCTTGCTTCACAGCACCATCTCCAGACCATAAAATCTTTCTTTCGCCGGGCGATGGTGGCGCACGCCTTTAATCCCAGCACTTGGGGCCAGCCTGGTTTACAGAGTGAGTTCCAGGACAGCCAGGGCTACACAGAGAAACCCTGTCTCGAAAAAACAAAAAAACAAAACAAAACAAACAAAAAACCTTTCTTTCTTTCTTTCTTTCTTTCTTTCTTTTAAAAAAAATTTTTTTTTTTTTTTAGTTTATTTATTACATGTAAGTACACTGTAGCTGTCTTCAGACATTCTAGAAGAGGGCATCACATCTTGTTACGGATAGTTGTGAGTCACCATGAGGTTGCTGGGATTCGAACTCAGGACCTTCTGAAGAACAATTGGTGCTCTTAACCTCTGAGCCATCTCACCAGCTCCTCTTTCTTCTTTCTTTCTTCCTTTCTTTTTTTCTTTCTTTTTCTTTACTAACTTAAAAATATTTTATTTTGTGTGTATGAGTCTTTTGTCTACATGTATGTGTGCACCACGTGTATGCCTAGTGGCCATGGAGACCAGAAGAGGATGTCAAAATCCCTGAGACTAGAACTAAAAACAGTTATAAGTGGACAGTGTGGGTCCTGGGGTTCAAACCTTGGAAGAGCAGACTGTGCTCTGAATTGCTAAGTCATCTCTCCTGGCTTCTTCTTCTTTTTTTTTTTTTTCAATGCTAATACTTGAACCAGATACTTGGCCATGTGCTCTACCACTGAGCTATACCTTCAGCCCTATATTTTTAAGTTTGTGTAATGTATTGCTTCATTCTTGCTTTGTAAACAGTAGTTTGATATGAACATAAAGATATGATGTTACTCATCTAAATAAGTTACTTTTAAAATTTTTCAGCAATGGACAAACACATTCACAGCATAATCTAATTAAAAGGTTCCAGTGGAGTTTACAGTAACTATGAAAGAATGCACAGATGCTTAGTACAGTAAAAGTAAGAGCTCACCAAGCATGTTAGCACATACCTGTAATCCATCATTCTGGAGGCTGAGGCAGGATAGCAAGTCTGGGCCAGTCTAGGCAATGAAGCAGGAACCTGCTTCAAACAAAGGAAGAAGCGAAGAAGGAGTTGGGAAAATAAGTCAGTTTTCCAAAAAGTTACATAGAAATTGATTGGATTTTTCAACCAAATGCCTTCAAGATTTTGTTTTTCTAAACAAAGAAGGACATTAGGAGACGAGCAGATCTGATACAATCCTCTACAGCTTTACTCAAGCCAGAATGGATCTTCCAAGAAACAGCACAGAGTGCTCAGAGACAGGTGGATACATTTATAGCAACTATAGAAACCTGACCTTAAATTGAGATGACACTACAAATCAATAAGGACAGTCCCTGGGATTCGGCTGATGGTATCATGAAAACTGGAGAAGAATGGAGTGTGATTCCCATCAACGTGTCCTTTTTTTTTTTTTTTCCTCTCCACAAATAACTCTCCTCCAAAATAGCCTGGAGAGGTCGGGCCTTTAAGAGATTAGTAGTTCTTGAGGGCTCCCCCCTGTGAACGGGTTAAGACAATTATAAACCAAGCCTCATGCAGTGTCTGGTCTTTGCTCTTCTGATGTCCACTGTGAGGGATGCTTTAGTCACAGTGCCTTCTTGGAAGCAGACTGGCCTGCACTGGAGACAGAATATACTGGATTCTTGGTCTCGGATCTCCCAGCCTCTAGAAAAGAGAGGAGCAAGTTTCTATTATTTATAAGCGACTCAGTCTAAAGGATTTTGTTATGGTATTACAAAAGGAGCAGGGGAGCTTCATTATTTTAGTCTGTGCTATAGAAGAATGACGTGTGTATTTGAAAGATAAAAGAACACAGAAAAGCCAGGAAATCTATTAGAAAAATAGTCAAGAGCCATCAGGGTATAATCCCTACCCAAGGATGTGCAAGTGACAGCAGGCCTGAGTTCATAACGGCTCAAAGTCAGCAGGCCTGAGTTCATACCGACTCAAAGTCACTGGTGATTAGTGAAATGGAATTAGCAAAGACATACCATTTTGTAGCGACTGGAGGTACAAGAGCAAGAGGCTTGGAAAACAGATGAGGAGAGAAGTGTATAAACTTTTGCTTCATCTTGAGAGCTAGAAGTGTTGGACCCTGCACTTGTGGAAGCAAGCCACACCTACCAGTCCAGGCATCAAAGGCTTGGGGCTGGTGAGATGGCTTAGCGGTTAAGAGCACTGACTGCTCTTCCAAAGGTTCTGAGTTCAAATCCCAGCAACCACATGGTAGCCCACAACCATCAGTAATGAAACCTGACTTCCTCTTCTGGTGTGTCTGAAGACAGCTATAGTGTACTTATATAACAATAAAAGGCTTCTGGTGGAGAGCCATCAGAGAGCCCCAGAACCTTCTGCAGAAGCTTGATGCATATTTGTTTGTGTAAACATACATATAAAGGCATACTAATTCTGAATGTTTTTAAAGAGTTGTTAAAATTAAATTGTTAAAGTTAAAAGAAATGTGAAAAATCTTTAAAAAATATATCACAAGCCGGGCGGTGGTAGCGCACGCCTTTAATCCCAGCACTTGGGAGGCAGAGGCAGGCGGATTTCTGAGTTCAAGGCCAGCCTGGTCTACAGGATGAGTTCCAGGAGAGCCAGGGCTACACAGAGAAACCCTGTCTCAAAAAACTAAAAGAAAAGAAAAGAGAGAGAGAGAGAGAGAGAGAGAGAACTGCTGCCCTAGAGGCAAAGGTCTGAAGCAAGTTCAAGGCTTCCTGGGTTATATACTGTGTTTCAGGGCAGCCCAAGTTACAGACCAAGACCGACTCAAAGAAACAAAAACCAAGGCTAAGGTTGTGACTCAGTTGGTAGAATGCATGCTGAACATGCATAAAGCCCAGAGCTTAGTCCCTTGATTTTACATAAACTGGGCCTAAGCAACATATATTGTTAATACCAGCACATGGGATTTAGAGGCAGGAGGATCAGAACTTCATGATCATCCTTGGTTGGGTACATAGGAAGCTTAAGGCCAGTCTAGGATACATGGGATCCTGCTTCAAATCAGAATACATAAACATGAGGGAGGAAAAGACATTTTCTTCAGTGTTGTAGCCACCCATAAGGTACCAATGTTCTTGTGCATACACCTTCACCCATGCTTGGTTCTAAAAATAATCCTTGATAGGATTCAGAGATGACTCAGTGGATAGAAGGGCTTGCTCAGCAAGCCTGATGACCTGAGTTCAATTCCCCAGAATCCACAGTGGAATGAAAGAACTACTTACTCCCAAGGTTGTCCTCTGACATAGACCTGCTCCCCCACCCCCACCCCACCCCCCATCATTTAAAAGTAGAAGATAGGACTGGAGAGATGACTCAGCAGTTAAGAGCACTGACTGCTCCTCTAGAGATTCTGAGTTCAATTCCCAGCAAACACTTGGTGGCTCACAACCATCTGTAATGGGATCTGATGCTCTCTGCTCTCTTTAGTTGTATCTGAAGACAGCAACAGTGTACTCACATAAAATAAATAAATAAATCTTTAAATAAAAAGGTAGAAGATGGATTAATTGGGAAGAAGAAAGGGTCAGTAAGACTAACAGAAGTGACTGGGCGGTGGTGGCACATGTCTTTAATCCATGGAGGTGTAACTAAACGTTAGAGTACATGCTAAGTATGTATGAGGCCCAGGGTGTTATACACACACACACACACACACACACACACACACACATACACACACGAAATGTTAAGTAAAGGATTATATACAGAGTATGTGCACTCCAAATCTCAGAATCTGATAGTCAACTCTCAATCCACCAGAGAGCCCCTGTCTTCCCTCTATAGTTTTGAGACAGGGTCTCATTGTGTAACTCTGGCTGTTCTGGAACTCACACTGCAGACCCCAAATTGGTCTCAAGCTCATAGAGATCTGCTTGCCTCTGCTTCCTTAGTGCTGGGATTAAAATCATGCACCACCATGCCTGGCCCTCAATGTTTTTAATGCAGTTTTGGAAAACACCCGAATGGAATTTCTTGAAGACTTTCAGGTAAAACTTTAAAATAAGATAGCATGTGATGATGGTGAGCTGGTCTGCAGATATGAGGACAAACAGGTAACACAGCAGCTCTAGAGCATTGCATGATTGGTGTAGGAAGATACAGGAGATGCGATAGAACAGAGAAGAAAGAGCAGAGTAGACACAAGGATTTATCAAAAGCCACTGGATGGATAATAGTAGCATTTTGACCAATGGGTGAAAGACTGATTTGACAAACAACACTAAGTTTCAGGTGAAGCTAGACAAATGCAGAGCAAGACTTAAGACCTTTGAAAGTAGGCTTCTGCTGGGTAGCAGGCACCAAGGTGCATGTTGGGAGGCTGAGGCAGGAAGATTAAGAGTTCATGATTCAGGGCTGGAGAGATGGTTCAGGGGTTAAGAGCACCGACTGCTCTTCTAGAGGTCCTGAGTTCAATTCCCAGCAACCACATGGTGGCTCACAACCATCTGTAATAGGATCTGATGCCCTCTTCTGGTGTCTCTGAAGAGAACAATGGTGTACTCATATACATTAAATAAATAAATAAATAAATAAATAAATAAATAAATAAATAAATAAAAGAGTTCATGGCCTCTAGCCAGGCAGTGGGGGCACATGCCTTTAATCCCAGCACTTGGGAGGCAGAGGCAGGTGAATTTCTGAGTTCGAGACCAGCCTGGTCTACAGAGTGAGTTCCAGGGACAGCCAGGACTATACAGAGAAACCCTGTCTCGAAATTCTCCCTTCAAAAAAAAAGAAGAGTTTATGGCCTCAAAAAAAGAGGGTTTATGGCCTGCCTGAGTTACAGGAGACTCCATCTCAAGAAACTTCTATAGGAATGCAAATACCATTTTCCTGAATAAAAAAAAAAAAAACAACAAATAAACATTGTTCTTCTAAAAAGTGCTGGGGCTGGAGAGATGGCTCAGTGGTTAAGAGCACTGACTGCTCTTCTGGAGGTCCTGAGTTCAAATTCTGACAACCACATGGTGGCTCACAACCATCTGTAATGAGATCTGATGCCCTCTTCTGGTGTGTCTGAAGACAGCTTTACATATAAGAGTAAATAAATGTTTTTTTAAAAGTGCCTCTCATGCTTGTGAAGATTAAGAGAGGTAGTCGATGTGACGAAAAAATAAAGACTGGGTGCCTAACACACAAGATGTGACTCATAAAAGTTACTTGTTTTAATTCTACTCTGTAGGACATGGGAAATGGTGCAAAATGAAGATATCAACATTCTAGAAGGGAAATGAGAATTGTTATGATCTTAGAGAGTAAAGGGACTTTCTAAATATGATCCTAAGCTAAGAAAAGATGTAGGAAAAGATAATAGTTCTGAGGAGAAAAAAGCTTAAACTGAGTAACTTTTTTTTTTTCAAGACAGGGTTTCTCTGTGTAGCCTTGGCTGTCTTGGAACTTGCTCTGTAGACCAGGCTGGCCTCGAACTCAGAGAAAGTGAGTTCTGGTACTCTGGAGCTACAATTATTGTTGTGAGACCCTGCAGGAGCTGGGAATTGGACCCAGGTCCTCTACAAAAGCAGTTCTTAAGTGCTCTTAATGGCTGAACCATTTCTCCAGCCCTGAAGACTTTTCTTTTTTAAATGGAATTCCCAGCCTGGAGCCATATAGCTAAGTGGTAGCATTCTGTCTAGCATTCATGATTTGATGCCCAGCATTACAAACATTAAAATGGTATCTCATTGTATCAGATCAGATTATCACAGCACTTATTTAAGATAATATTTCTGGTTGTTTGTTTATATTGTTTTTTTTGAGACAGGGTTTCTCTGCATAACAGTCCTGGCTGTCCTGGAGCTCACTTTGTAGACCAAGCTGGCCTTAAACTCACAGAGATCCACCAGCCTCTCCCTCTCTCTCTGGATTAAAGGTGTGCAACACCACGCCTGACATGATAATGTTTATTTTTTTACTTTTTTGTTTTTGTTTTTCAAGACAGGGTTTCTCTGTGTAGCCCTGGCTGTTCTGGAACTCACTCTGTAGAGCAGGTTGGCTTCAAACTCAGAAATCCTCCTGCCTCTGCCTCCTAAGTGCTGGGATTAAAGGCATGAGCCACCACTGCCTGGAGATAATGTTTATTTTTACTGACCTTAATTTAGAATGTTGATTCACATACCTCCTTTTTTTTTACCTAATTCATTCCCATCAGCAGCCCTTGGTCAGTAGGCCACTACCAGAATAGGAAATAGAACAGAGTGGCTGAGACTCACTGGACAGAAAACAGAGAGCTTACTGCCGGGAGTCTGTGAGATTCCCGGAGGGACCCCCACACTCAAATCCCGGGAGCGATGACCCCACATACCACCAAGACTCGGACTTGATGCAATCTGCAAGAGGCTTTTTATTCCAGCTAGCTGGGGCAAGACTCATATCCCTCGCAGGGGTAGAGGAGTCTGGCCCCAAGCAGGGTCTTAGGCAGCTTTTTATTTCTGTGCAATTGCTGGGGCAAAAGGGAAGACTCGGGTAAGGAGAAGGTACTGGGTGGTTTCTGATTGGTGCTAGCTCTTGCTAGGGTCCAGGGGCGGGCTAGCCACCTGGCAATTGTTTTGGGCCAGGTTGTTTCTGAGTTCTTGGGCCAGGTCGTCTTGGTTCCCTTGTTTCTGGGTTCTGGGAGCTGCTGGTCTCCCACTGTTTTTAGGTTCTGGGAGAGGGTCTCCCACTGAGTTTAACTAATGGCTAAATTCCCACAGTACAGTTTGAAAATTTTAATCTCTCAAGTCCAATGCTGAGGCTGCATGCAGTTTGAGGGACCAAACTGAGCATAGCATGCTCCATAAACACAGAGAGAAGTCCTCTGTCCAAGGCTCAAACCACAGCA
>NW_022196911.1:70358615-70360416 GCF_008632895.1 Mastomys coucha | reverse complement strand
TTTTTTTTTTTTTTAAAGATTTATTTTATTATTATATGTAAGTACACTGTAGCTGTCTTCAGACACACTAGAACAGGGTGTCAGATCTCATTATGGATGGTTGAGAGCCACCATATGGTTGCTGGGATTTGAACTCAGGACCTTTGGAATAGCAGTCAGTGCTCTTACCCGCTGAGCCATCTCGCCAGCCCTCTTTTCTTTTTTTATAGTGCTGCGATGAGCACAGAGTTTTTGGAGTTCTTGGTCAGTACTTGGCTACTGACCTCTAAACCTAACCTTATAACTGACACTTCAAAAGTATACTTATAATTATTGTGTATGGCATGAATGTGTGTGTATTTGTGTACACCCAGTGCTTTTAACCTCTGAGCCATCTCTCCAGCCCTGCCTCCACCTTTCAAGGTTTAAATGGGAAAGGGGACAGAAGAGTAGAGGGGATTAACAAAACTAAAGGTATTTGAGAAAACACAGAAACCTATTAGCTCTTAAACTAATTACAAACTATACTTTTTAAAAGGGAGTTCAAATAGAGGTAGCTTTTCTGGGTGGACAACGCTGCTCCCAAAAGTTTCGAACTATTAAACTAGAACCAAGTGGGATATCTCTCTACAAGTTGGTTTTGAGAGGTTAAAATTTTCAAACTGTACTGTGGGAACTTAGCCATTAGTTGAACTCAGTGGGAGACCAGCTCCCAGAACATAGAAGAATGAGAGACCAGCCCCCAGAGCTTAGAGACCAGAGCAGCCTGGCAGGAAAAAAGAAAAATGAGGTAGCAAACAATTGTCAGGTGGCTAACCTGCTTCTGAACCCTAGCACAAGCCAACACCAATCAGAGACTACCCTGTATTTTCCCCTGCCTTAGTTTCCCCTTTTCCCCTAGCAACTGTGTGGGTATAAAAAACCTGTTTAAATTTTTGCTTGGGGCCAGACTCCTCTACCCCTGCGAGGGATATGAGTCTCGCCCCAGCTAGCTGGAATAAAAAGCCTCTTGCTGATTGCATCAAGTACGTGTCTTGGTGGTGTTTGGGGTCGCCGTTCCCGAGCCTTGAGTATGGGGTCCTTCCCCCCATTTTTTAAAGAGCTCTAACAGTTTGGGAGGCTCTAGAGCCCCCCGCCCCCAAGACAACACAAACTATTGTCCTCTGCCTTGGTCACCCACCAGAGCTCAATGATAAACTCCTATTGCTGAAGACACAATACAACTTTGGCTGCAGGGCACAGCGAAATCAAGCTGGAATTGACCTGGAAACCATCTCTCCACTGGCCAGCTCTTATAACGTAAAAAGGTGCTATGCAGGCTTCTGGGGAAGGTCATCCTTCCCTACCGAATGGGTTTGAGACCAGCCTGGGCTCTTTAACACCTTGTCTCTGAAATAAGAAAGATGGTCCACGAAAGTGATTCAGCTGGTAAAGGCACTTGGTGTACAGCCTGAAAACCTCAACTGGATCTCCCAGGAAGAACCAACTTTTTGAAGTTGTTCTCTGATCCCTTCATGTGTGTGGTGGCATGTTCCCCAGACACCACAGTATCCATACACAAAATAATAATCAATCAACATTTTGAAGATTAAAATTTGTGTGTATGAATCTTGCTTGAGAGTATGTATGTTCACCATGTATGTATAGATGCCATTGGAGGCCAGATGAGGGCACCAGATTCTGGGCACCTGAAGTTACAGTTTGTGAGCCACCATATGGGTGCTGAGAACTGAACCTTAGGGCTCATGAAGAGCACCCAAACTCAACACATTATTGATCTTCAATAAGTAACGAACTATCTTTCTTTCTTTTTTTTTTTTTT
>NW_022196911.1:70350772-70357699 GCF_008632895.1 Mastomys coucha | reverse complement strand
CTCCTCCTCCTCCTCCTCCTCTTCTTCCTCTTCCTCCTCCTCCCTCTTCCTCCTTCTTCTTCTTCTTCATCAACAGGGCTCACTATTATGTAGGCCTGGCTGTCCTGGAACTAACTACGTAAACCAGAATGGCCTCAAACCCAGATCTATTGCCTCTGCCTCCTTAGTGCATGAAATAAGGGCATAGGACCCAGCATAAATATAAAAAAAATTTAATGCCAAGAAGAGTGAGAAAAAAAAAGTTGCCAGTATCCATTACATATTGTCTTTTCTTCTTTCTCAAGTCAGGGTTTCTCTGTGTAGAAATTGCTGTCCTGGAACTTATTCTGTAGACCAGGCTGGTCTTGCAATCAGAGATCTGCCTGCTTCTGCTTCTGGTGAGATGGTTCAGCAGATAAAAGCCTGATGATCCGAATTCAATCCCTCGGACCCCCACGTGATAGAAAGAATGTTGATAACATTTACATTTGAGGCTGTTTTACCTTTGAATGAAAAGAATCCCAGGCCACTGCCAAGTACTATTTTATCAATTACACGCTGTCCATAAAATTAGCGTTCTGATCGGTTTCCAAGGACTTTCTAAAGCTGTCCATGAGAAATCCTGACTCGGCTGAAAGCGGGACCAATGCTGTAGCTTCTTCGTGCTCCTCCCTTGCCCCAGAGTCTCGGCTTCTCTGCCTGCTCCTGCCTCTGCCATTAGCTGGTGAGCAGAATAGACGATGCGAAGCACTGGGTGGGACAATGGGCCCGATTCATGGCTTGGGAAAACGGGGAATTGTCGCTAAGCAAACACTGGCCCTACTTTTTGCAGGGGACACTGCAACGTTCCGCTGAAAGCATCTTGTTTGGATTCTTCCAGCCACTGGGTAAGCATCTAAATGAGGCAATCTGGGCCTCCCAGGGTCCTCTGGGGAGCTTAAAACAATCCTGAGATACCCCGACAAAGCTTATGATCTTTGTATGTAAGCAGAGAGAGGTTATTCAAACAGCTGTTAACTTCATTAAGAAGCCTCATTTTAAGGTCCCAGAACAGGCATTTCTTTTTATGCCAGGATTATCTCCGGCTTTTATATTTGCATCCCCTCTGCCTGGCTTAGCTTGTGTGTATGGGTAAAGCTCACGTTTGGATTTGTGCTTCGGTTGGGTTTCCACAAGAATGCATCTTTAGAATAGACTGGTCTCCCCACCCCCACGACTCACTTTCTGCCTACGGATATCTGATTGTTCTAACTGGGTTGGGCGAAACCAACCTATACTTAACTTCCTTGCCAAGGTATGCTGTAGATAAGATGTATAGAACGCCCATCTGCATAAACAGAAAAGTATGATTTTTCCCCTTGTGAAAGAGTGATTTGGGGCCTGCACGCTCACACCCTCCATAGTCTGTCACCACTGGAAGGAAATGTGCCATTAACTCTTCCATATTCCTGATGCTTGGCAGTATTTACAACCTACACCAGAATCCTCCCCTCTTCTCCATGTCCCCGCCTCTCTTCCCCTCCCCCATTTTTGTGTTACTGTAGATTGAATCTAAGCTCTCACACAGGTTAAGCAAGTGCTCTAACCCTGGGCTCTATCCCAAGCCAGGTCGATTCTAACTTAGGATATTTTTATTTATTGGGTTTTATTCCAGCCTTGTTTTGTTGTTGTTACTGAGAAGGATAACCATATAACAGTTTTGTTGTTTCTTTTTAGTTCAGTTAGTATGATGAGTTACATGTTGAGCAATCCCAGCATTCCTACAATCGTTCTTTATCGTAACATTATTGGAATATGTTAGAATTAGTATGGTAGTATGTTACTTAGCACATTGTATTAATAAAAAACATACAGCTTAAAGTTAAGAGCATAACTCCATGGTAGAGTGCGTGACCAGCTTGTAGAAGGCCCTGTGTTTAGTTCTCAGCACTGTCTCTCAATATGCATGTACATATATTTACCTTCTTAATCATTTTAAATTGTACAGCTCAATAATGTCTTTTATTAGTTTTTCTACTTATTTTGTTTTTAATTGTGTGTGTGTGTGTGCTCTAGAGATCTAGTATGCTGCAATGAGAATATAAAACAATTTCTGAACTAGGGCTGGTGAGATGACTCGGGTGAAGCAAGATGCTTGTTACAATGGATATAGATGACCTGAAACCCCTATGGTGCAAGAGGGGAACCAACTTTGGAAAGTTGTCCCAGCACTTGGGAAGTGGAGAGAGGAGGATCAGAGGTTCAAAGCCATCCTCAGTTACCTATGGATGTGAGGCCAGCCTGGGCTACGGAAGACCTTATTGAGGGGAGAAAGTAGTCTAAGGCCAGGTGTGGAAGTATATACCTTTAATCCCAGAATTTGGGAGGCAGAGACAGGTGGATCTCTATAAGTTTGTGGCCAGTTTGATCTACATAGTGAGTTCCAAGCCAGGTAATAGAGGGATATAATGATAACATATCAAAAATAATATTTACAGTGATTAAATAATTTAATTCAAGGAATCCGAAAGTCAAATAGTCTTAATAGGGATGGTGGGGAAGTTGTTTTAATGGATGTAGAGATTAGGTTTTGAAAGATGAAAAAGTTCTGGAGATCTAGAACGAGAGTGGTATCATGCCTTTGATTCCAGTACTCAGGAGGCAGAGGCAGGGGGATGGAAAGCTCAAAACCCGGAGCTGGAGAGATGGCTCAGCAATTAAGACTGGAGAAAAACAAGGTCACCCACTCCACCATCTCTTCTTTCTAACACTGTACTGGAATCCCAGGCAGTAAATAAGATAAGACAGGGTAGGAGAGATGGCTCAGCGCAGCCCTGACTGCTCTTCTGGAGGCCCTGAGTTCAAATCCCAGCAACCACATGGTGGCTCACAACCATCCGTAATGAGATCTGACATCCTCTTCTGGTGTGTCTGAAGACAGCTACAGTGTACTTATATATAATAAATAAATAATTTTTTAGCCAGGCAGTGGTGGCGTATGCCTTTAATTCCAGCAGTTGGGAGGCAGAGGCAGGCAGATTGCTGAGTTCGAGACCAGCCTGGTCTACAGAGTGAGGTCTGTACAGAGAAACCCTGTCTTGAAAACTCAAAAATAAATAAATAAATAAATAAATAAATAAATAAATAAATAAGGCAAGACAATAAGGAGAAGCATAACAAGTGGAATAGAAATAAAAGGAATGGTATTTATATGTGTGACTGTGCATATAAAACATTGGTATCAATTCTCTTACCCAAATTCATTCTAGAACTAATAAATGACTTTAGTGAGGTCACAAAATGTAAGGGCAGGGCCAGCAAGACGGCTCATTGGGTAAGGACACTTGCTACCAAGGCTGATGGCCTGAGATTGTTTCTTGGATCTCCAGTTCTTGAAAGCTGTCCTCTGACCTTCACATATACACTATCAGTGGTACACCACATATAGACACACACAAAATAAACCCATGCATTTTAATTTGGGAGGGAGATTCAAGACAGGCTTTCTCTGTGTAGATGTTAGAGGGAATTGAGGACTGAATGCTGTATGTCTTGAAACTCAGGACAAGCTTGACTCAGAAAGCTCTCAGTAAATTCTCTTTCTCTGTAGGGCCTGTGTTTAGACAATTTGGACCAAGTAGAGATTATTATGGCCATTAAAGACAAGTTTGGGTTTGAAATTCCTGATGTAGAAGCAGAGAAGCTAACGTGTTCACAGGAAAGTGTAGACTATATTGCCTGATACAAAGCATGGAGAGGAGTAAATCATCAGGGCCTTCTTTCTCACCAAGAGGACAGGGAGGACACAAAACGGCATCATGGGTGACAGACAGTGGCTAGGTTGGACTTGGAGCACACACAACGGCGTCATGGGTGACAGACAGCGGCTAGGTTGGACTTGTTAATTGTCTGAGTGTTTTACTCTTTAAAAATAAATCTATTATAAAACTAAAACATAAAATGTGGGGAGGTGATGAATTTCCCTCTGTTGGTAGAATGTGGTATTCCAAGCTCCAAACCATTACTTTACACATGAACTCTAGAACTCTCCTTTATTTTTTTAATCCTTTTCTGTCTTACACATACGAGCATTTTGTACAAATTTTGTTTTAAAAAAAGTCTTGCCGGGCGGTGGTGGCACACACCTTTAATCCCAGCACTTGGGAGGCAGAGGCAGGCAGATTTCTGAGTTCCAGGACAGCCTGATCTACAGAGTGAGTTCCAGGACAGCCAGGGCTATATAGAGAAACCCTGTCTCAGAAAAACAAACAAACAAACAAACAAACAAACAGACAAAAAAGTCTTGGAGAAAAAGGAAGTATGGGTAATTTTTTTATTCATTTATTTATTTTTAATTTCATGTGTGTTGCTGTTTTGCCTACTACATGTATGTCTGTATTAAGGTGTTGGATCACCTGTAACTGCCCTGTGGGTGCTGGGAACTGAATCTGGGTCCTCAGAAAGAGCATTTAATGCTCTTAACTGCTGAGATCATCTCTCCAGCATCTTTGGTTTTTTGTTTTGTTGTTGTTGTTATTTGTTTGTTTGTTTGTTTTTTATTTTTTTTATTTTTCGAGACAGGGTTTCTCTATATAGTTCTGGCTGTCCTGGAACTCACTCTGTAGACCACGCTGGCCTCGAACTTAGAAATCTGCCTGCCTCTGCCTCCCAAGTGCTGGGATCAAAGGCGTGCGCCACCACCGCCTGGCTCCATCTTTGTTTTTTTAAGACAGGGTTTCTCTGTGTAGCCCTGGTTGTACTGGAACTCACTCAAGTAGATCAGACTGGTCTCAAACTCAGAGATTTGCTTGCCTCTACCTCCCGAGTGCTGAGAGTAAAGGAGTGCGGCACCATCAACTGGCTCCACCAATTTTTTTTTAGTCTTGGTGCTGGGCCAGGACTTCTAGAGTCTGACCTCGGCTCCTTTGTTTTTGGCGCATTTAAGCACAGCACGATTTTGGAAAAGAGTTTTCGGATAACAGTTAACTCAGTCCAGTGAATACAACAAAGCTTAAAATGCGTTTGTACTGAAGCGCTTAACAAGATACATATGACTGCTCCTGTAAGCTGGATTTCCATTTTATTAGAAACAATGCTCAAGATAAGGTCTAGGGCAGAGGCTCTCAACCTCCCTAATACTGTGACCCTTTAATACCATTCCTGTCTTAGTTAGAGTTTTATTGCTGTGAAGAGACACAATGCCCATGACATGTCTTATAAAGGACAGCATTTAATTGGAGCTGAGTTACAGTTCAGAGGTTTAGTTGATTATCATCACGGTGAGAAGCATGGTGCACAGACGTGGTGCTGGAGAAGGAGCGGAGTGTTCTATATCAGCAGGAAGAAAAGACTGGTTTGAGCTTCTGAAACCTCAAAGGCTGCCCCCAGCAACACACCCCCGCCAGCAAAACTACAACCACTCAAAAAAGGCCGCACCTCCTATAATGCCACTCCCTATGAGCCTGTGGGGCCATTTTCGTTCAAACTACCACAGTTTCTCATGTTCCCTGACCCCAAACCATACAATTATTTTGTTGCTATTTCATAACTTAATGTAAATATCTGATGACCCTCAGGTTGAGAACTGCTGGTCTAGGGAGAATGACTGAGGTAATCCTTGTGGGAGTCAGGATTTGCCTGACTCTAAGACAAGACAGAAATCTAGGCTGTTGTAAAGTACACATGACATCTCTTACAAGAATGAGTTTCATGGTATAGAAATAATGTTCAGAGTTTTAGTGGGGAAGGAGCTGGGATAAGTAAAACATAAATTCTAGAAGATATAGGAAGAGAGCAAAGGATCACCAGGTGTTTGTTTTGTTTTGTTTTTCAAGTCAGGGTTTCTCTGTGTGTAGCCCTGACTGTCCTGTAGACCAGGCTGGCCTTGAACTCAGACATCTGCCTCTGCTTCTGCCTCCCAAGTGCCGAGATTAAATCTGTGCATCACCATCCCCATTGGATCACCAGGTTATGAAATACATCCATACTCAGCATTCTAGAAGGATGACAAGTTAAATATCTCTTTCCTTTGAAGGATGCTTGTGAGTTTATCTTTCCTGGATTCTCCAGTGCTTTATCTGTATACACACAAATACTTCTTGCCCTGTACACATGTATGTCTGTATACCATGTGTGGGTCTGGTGCAGGTGAAGGCCAGAAGAGCGCATCATGTTGAGTTATAGATAGCTGTGAGCAGTCATGTAGGAATAGAACATAGGTCCACTGGAAGAGTAGGACCTATTTTCTAATTTTTCTGTAGTTTATGGGGGCAGACTCAGTTGTCAAGTTGTTCAAAACCTTACAGATTATTCTTTTAGTCTCCTGACTTGTGAGTTTTCTCCCTGCTTTCCTCTCCAGACCTTCATCCATCTTCTCCCCGCCCCTCCCCTTTGAGCTACACTGGTAACATTTCTTCTTCCCCTAATTCCAAGTCCCACAGCTATTAACTATTCTGCTCCTTAAGACCCTGTTCCCTACCTGGCTAGATTTCTTCTCTGCCAGATCTGTATTGTTTGCTATGGTAGCAACTACTCATATGTGGCCATTAGGCATTTAAAATATGCTTAGTGCAGGCTGAGATATGCAATAAGATAAAATATGTGCCAGGTTTCCAAGAATTGATAGCAAAGAAACATAAAATGTAATCTCAGGCCAAAGGCAGTGTTTGGGAGGCTTAAGTGGATCAGGAGAATTGGAAATTAAAAGTAGGGCTTTGTACATAGTAGGCAAATGCTGTATCAGTGAGCTTTATAGCCCCAGCTATTCAGACTCTTGTCTCAAATACAAAACAATACAGAAGCTAGCAGAGGAAATCCACCTTTTTCGAGACAGGGCCTCACCTAAACTGGCCTTGACTTTACAATCTTTCTATCTCAGCCTCTCAAACCAACCTTGCTTGGTAGAGCAGGCTTGCCCAACCATACTAGGTTTGACTTTTCCTTTCCTTTGCTTTTTTTTTTTTTTTTTTT
>NW_022196911.1:70348127-70350724 GCF_008632895.1 Mastomys coucha | reverse complement strand
GACCAGGCTGGCCTCGAACTCAGAAATCTGCCTGCCTCTGCCTCCTAAGTGCTAGGATTAAAGGCATGTGCCACCACTGCCTGGCGACTTTTCCTTTTATTAATATGGCTGCCACAGAATATAAAAATATGGCTCATATTATTTTACTATTGGGAAGTATATGAATTTAGTAGGAGGTTTTGGCTTTTGCCTGTTAAAAAGGGTTCAGTGTTTCTGTATGGACATATGCATATGGATGCATGTGCAAGTGAGAGGTAGGGACTGAATCCTTGGCCTTACAATCCTAGGCAAGTACTGAAGTACATCTCCAGCTTTCCTTTTAAATGTTTACGGTTCTTTATTATTGTTGTCTGTATGTGTGTATGATGGGGGCAGTTCCTGGGGGACGTGGGGAGGACAACTGTGCAGAGTAGCTTCTCTTTCTCCATCTTTACATGTGTTCTGGAACATGAGCTCAGAGACACTCGCCTATACCCACTGCCCCAGATCAAAGGCTAAGGCTACAAGTTAAAATCACAGTGTCGCCAGGCGGTGGTGGTACACGCCTGTAATCCCAGCACTTGGGAGGCAGAGGTAGGCTAATCTCTGAGTTTGAGGCCAATCTAGTCTACAGAGCCCATTCTACGACTGCTAGCAAGAGCTACACAGAGAAACCCTGTCTTGAAAACCAAAAAAAGAAATCACCACTACCACCACCCCCAAAATTAACACAGACTCATTTAGGTGAAAGTTTAGGGGAAGTATATTTATCAAAGCAAAGTCTTCAATCTAATTTTTGATCAATTCCTATTAGTAGAGTTACTCTTTCCAATCTTTTTCTCTTTTTTCTTTCTTTCTTTCTTTTTTTTTTCTTTTTCTTTTTTGTTTTTTTTTTTGAGACAGGGTTTCTCTGTGTAGCCTTGGCTGTCTTGGAACTCACTCTGTAGACCAGGCTGGCCTCGAACTCAGAAATCCACCTGCCTCTGCCTTCCAAGTGCTGGGATTAAAGGCGCGGCGAGACCACTGATCGACTTCCAGTCTTTTTCTATTTTCGTTTCAGTAACATTTTTTCTTGTTTTGTTTTAGGATTTCTGTTTGTTTGCTTTCCTATATTTTCAGTTCAGAGACAAGATCTCATACAGCCCAGGCTGGTCTCCAACTCTGACTATAGCAAGGGTGACTCTGAACTTCTGATCCTCCTGTCTCCATTTCTTGAGTACTGGAATGACATCATGCTTGATTTACGGGTGCTGGGATATTGAACATAGTCCTTTGCACATGCTGGATAAGCACTTTTTATCAATCTCTCTCTAATAAAAAGTTCTATTCATCTACCAATGGGTAATTTTACTGTCTTTAAATATTTTTTTCCTGTGACTGTTCTTTTATGGTCATGATTTTGACCATATGCAATTTTCCTGTGTCAAAATTCGTAGATAAAAAATTAACACAAGACAAGGACTAGGTACGCATCTAGAACTACAGACACATGATACTAATCAGGTCCACCTGTACTAACTTTTGTTTTGTTTTGTTTCTTGAGTTAAGGTCTCTCTGCGTAGCCCTGGCTGTTTTGGAAATCACTATGCACACCAGGCTGGCCTCACAGAGATCCACCTGCCTCTGCCTCATGAGTGCTGGGATTGGCCAAACTATATAAATGTTTAAATATACTCATGGAAGAAGATAGTCATCAGTTCTAAATATTCCAGGGTAGTTCTTTTATACAGGACTCCTTAATTGCATTGATTGTCCTGCTTATCCACATTTTTTTTTCTTTTTTCTTTTTTCTTTTTTCTTTTTGTTTTGTTTTTTCAAGACAGAGTTTCTCTGCATAGCCCTGGCTGTCCTGGAACTCACTCCATAGACCAGGCTGCACTCAAACTCAGAAATCTGCCTGCCTCTACCTCCCAAGTGCTGGGATTAAAGGCATGCGCTACCACTACCCAGCTTATCCACAATTTCTAATCACTCCATGCCTTCAGCAGGGCAAAGAACAAAGGGCAATTCCAATTTTCCTTGAGGAATTATTATTAACCTTTTAAATATTATAGTGGTAGGCTGTTTTTCATTAATTTTTGTTTGTTGTTTTTTTGTATTTTGAGACAGGGTTTCTTTGTCCTGGCTGTCCTGAAACTCACTCTATAGACCAAGCTGGCCTCAAACTCACAGATCCACTTGTCTCTGCCTCCCAAGTTCTGGGATTAAAGGTGTGCACCACCACTACCTGGCTTATTTTATTTATTTATTTATTTATTTATTTTTTATTTAGAGACAACATGTGTGATGACAAATATCTTTTAAATCGCAGCACTCTGGAGTCTGAGGTAGGAGGATCGTGTGAGTTCAGGGCTAGCTTTGGGCTACATAGTGAACTCTTATCCTAAATAAATAAAAAAACAGGCTGCTTTTGTCTTAAAATGACACACTAAATTACTAGTACACAAACTAATATATGTGTAAAGTTATGTGGAGAGGAAATGTGTGCAAGCAAAGATGACACAAAATCTTCTATGACTCTGTTTGTTATTTATTTTTTATTTTTTAAAAAAAGATTTATTTATTTATTTTATGTGTATGAGTACACTGTCGTTGTACAGATGGCCATGAGCCATCAT
>NW_022196911.1:70335120-70347762 GCF_008632895.1 Mastomys coucha | reverse complement strand
GGGATCTGAACTCAGGACCTTTGGAAGAGCAGTCAGTGCTCTTACCTGCTGAGCCATCTCGCCAGCCTGTTTGTTTTCTTTGAAACAGGGTTTCTCTGTCTTGACAGCCCTGGCTGTCCTGGAACTCACTCTGTAGACCAGGCTGGCCTCGAACTCAGAAATCTACCTGCCTCTGCCTCCCAAGTGCTGGGATTAAAGGCGTGTGCCACCACCGCCCGGCGACTCTGTAATTTTTTTTTTTTTTTGGTTTTTCAAGACTCTGTAATTGTTAAACCTGCTGGGTGAAGTTTCACAACTTAACTGTTTAATATTAAATATATACGGAATGTGCCCTTAATAAGAGGTGAAAGAACACTATTATAAACATGATTTTTTAAAAGATTTATTTATTTATTATATGTAAGTACACTGTAGCTGTCTTCAGATACCCCAGAAGATGGCATCAGATCTCATTACGGATGATTGTGAGCCACCATGTTGTTGCTGGGATTTGAACTCAGAACCTTCAGAAGAGTAGTTAGTACTCTTAACTGCTGAGCCATCTCCCCAGCCCCATAAACATGGTTTGTTTAGAAAGGTTGTTTTTGTACCTGTATGTTTGTCTATGCATAGTGTGTGTATGTTTGGTGCCCAAGGAGGTCAGAAGAGGGCATCTGATTCCCTGGAGCCAGAATTACAGAGGGTTGTGAGTCTTTATGTGCGTATTGGGAATCAAACCTGGGTCCTCTGCAAGAGCAAGTGCTTTTAACTGTGGAGCCAACTCTCCAGCCCCCAACAGAATTTTTAAAATTTTCTTAAAATTAAAAGGCAGAGTCAAGCCTGGCAGTGGTGGTGCACGCCTTTAATCCCAGCACTTGGGAGGCAGTGGCAGGTGGATTTCTGAGTTTGAGGCAAGCCTGGTCTATGAGTGAGTTCCAGGACAGCCAGGGCTATGCAGAGAAACCCTGTCTTGAAAAAACCAACCAAACAAAACAAACAAACCAGCAAATGGCAGAGTCAAAATGACCATGTTCTTTATTTTGTTTGTTGCTGTTTTGAGACAGGGTCTCCTGAAGTCTATGGTGCCCTTGAACTCATGATTCTCCTGCTTCTACCACTTGAGGGCACCGATTCTGTTGGCAAGTACTACTTGAGGCTGAGGATTGGCCCTAGGGCTTCCAGCATTCGAGACAAGCATTTTTATCAATTAAACTACACCTCCTAGCTCCTCCTTAGCCATTTTCAAAATTTGATATCATGGGGCTGGAGAGATGGCTCAGCTGTTAGGAGCACTGACTGCTCTTCTGAAGGTCCTGAGTTCAAATCCCAGCAACCACATTGTGCCTCACAACCATCTGTAATGAGATCTGAAGACAGCTACAGTGTATTTACATGTAATAAATAAATCTAAAAAAAAGAAAATAATCGATTTCATTTTAAGGTATGGAATGCCTTGTGAGCTTATATGTCATCCATTGTACAGGGGCCATGTGAATCTTTTCTATATCATTTCCACTTTCATATATGTGTTGCCATAATGAGTACCAAAATTCTATTTTAAAAAGCCACCTCTTTCACAAAGACTTCTTTAACTTCTCCAAATAAGAGTTAACCCTTTATCCACTAAGTACACAGCAACAGGCATGAAGGAAAAGGAAAGAATTTACCCTATGCTTGATCTATGCAGTGACATCCTATTGAACACCACGAATCTTTTTGTATTGTCTATGTCAATACTTTACATTTTCTTTATTAGTGTGCATATGTCAGTGTGGACATGAGCATTCCACAGAGTGTGCATGTAGGTCATAGGATGACTTGTTGAATTCAGTTTTCTCATTTAATCAGTGGGTCTGGATGATGGAACTCGGGTTGTCTCATCGAATGCTTTTATCTACTGACCCATTTCCCCCCGCCCATAGTTTTTTTCTCTCTACGTATATTTCATGTCTATTTAAAGGTTTTGGGTTAGAAATGTTCCCTCTGGGTCCTCCTTGTTCCACTAAGCTGAGAGCTTGACTCTGTGGATTCCTTTTCATTTGCTTTTATGTCCTCCCAATGTTCATGACACATGAGGATGTCACGATGCTGAGAAGAATGACTGGTCTAGTTGGATCTGCCCACGCTGACATATCTATGCCTTGTGGAATTTCAAGTACCCAAGTTAATGAGTGAAAATCTCCTAGAGTCAGTCCCTGGTCAGCTGGGTCATGGTTCTCTTCTGGATGGACTTTAACTTATATATCTTGCATTCTCCTAAGCTTCCTTCTTACCATCTGTTAGTTTCTTTCTCTATTATTTTCACACATGACATTGGACATTTTCCTATAAACTACAGAGGCTAGTTGAGCTCTCAAAATAAAGTTTTTTTTTTTTTTGATGAGTGATTTTTCTTTTGTGTGTTCATGTTCATATGTGGGAGTTTTCTTACACATGTGTGTGGTGGTTGACATCCCACTTTATTTTTCTTGTTTTTTGAGATAGTGTTTCTTTGAGTAGCCCTGGCTGTCCTGGAACTCATTTTCTAGACCAGGCTGGCCTAGAAGCCTCTGCCTCCCAAGTGCTGGGATTAAAGGCGTACGCCACCACCTCCACCTGCAAAACAGAACCTTGCTGAAACCCGGGATCGAACCAGGGACCTTTAGATTTTCAGTCTAATGCTCTCCCAACTGAGCTATTTCAGCTTAGATCCCAGTTTACTTTTAATCAGGGTGCTGGGCATCAAACTCAGGTCTTGATGTTTGAGGAGCAAGCACTTTAGCCACAGAGCAATCTCCCTAGCTCCTCAGAACAAAGTTTTAACATTTTTACCCTTTGTAAACAATTTTTCCTTTGGACATACTTTTAGAAGACATTTTGTTCTCTCCTCAGTAGCCATATTTTTGGAGTGTTTCTTCCAGTCAGCTTATTTGCAGAATTGTTTGAAGTAACACTAATTTTGCTGCAGCAATTGAAACAAATGTTTCCATTTTGAAAATGTCTACTGGAAAAATAAAGATTTGTAATTCAAATGAATGGAGGGATTGTTAGATTGTACTTAGAAAAAAACCAAAATGTTTATATTTTCCACAAGAAAATATAAACACTATTCAAAATATCCATTAGTAAATGTTTCCTGAGTAGACCTAGGTTTTACGTAAGTCCTTATGAATTATGATTGATGGCACAGATGTCTTAATTCTCCATTTTCAGTAGACATGTATTTGTCAAAGTGGATATACAGTGTTAGCAAGTAACTGAAAAGGCACAGAACTGTAACACACTTGCTTTATGTCAATTTAAGCATATAATCTGCTCAGAAAAATTATAATCCAGGGAGAGAAGTGGTATATCTTCCCCCAAAGGAGACTTACTGTTTTTTGAAGGATTGCTATAAAAATAAAATCTTTACTTATTTTAGCACATAATTATACAATATAGGTCTTATATTTTTCTATACATAAAAACATGTGATCTCAAGGCTTATGGGAATTAAGGCTATCTATTTGTATTAAACTGTTGTTTATCAATGTGCTTCCAAGTAAGTTTGTTGACTTTTAGAGCATTCATTAAAAAAAAAAGAACTGATTCACTCATCTGATTAAATATTAAGCAAGATACCAGGCAATATTAAATATTTTAAAAGAAAAAAATTAAAGGTGGGTGAATTCTTAGAATAAGGGATGCTCTAATTTATTGAATGTTTCTTGGCTGCTTTTGGATGTAAGTTATAGAATCAAGTCTCTGTCTCATCTTGTCCATATTTTTGACTACAGAATCAAAAAAACTGAAACTCTGAACATAACCTTTTAAAGATTATTTGATTTAGTTTCTTGTGTTGATGAAGGAAAAAAACCGAATCCCTTCAGATCATTGGCTTATGTTTTTTCAAACATTTCCAGGAATAAAGATAACCCATCCCAATACAAAGAGACTGGCTTTGGTACTAGACATCAATGGTTACATGAGTTATGTATGAAACCTTACCACTGAAGGATGCATTAACCCATGCGACATCTAATCTCACAAAAGCTTCACAGGTAAGTCTGTTCTAATATATTTTTTTTTCTTTTCTTTCTCTCAGCATGTACTACTGAGCTGTGTCTTCACCCCCCACCCCCTTTTTTTTTTCGAGACAGGGTTTCTCTGTGTAGCCCTGGCTGTCCTGGAGCTCACTCTGTAGACCAGGCAGGCCTCCAACTCAGAAATCCACCTGCCTCAGCCTCCCAAGTGCTGGGATTAAAGGCATACACCACCACCTCCCGGCTTGTCTTCACCCTTTTAAAAATGATAAATTAAAAAAAAAATGATAAATTTAAAAACATTTGAGTTCCCCAGGTAGCTGTTGAACTTGTGATCCTCATTCTTCAGCCATTCCAGGTTGAAATAACGGATGTGTGCTTCTACCCAAGGCTTGCTTGCTTATAATTTATTTTTTTGTGACAGGGTTTCTCTCTGTAGTTGTTTGCCCTGGAATTCACTGGGTAGAGAAGGCTTTTGAACTTGGAGAGATCTACCTGTCTCAACTCCACAGTACTGATATTAAAACACAATGTCCAGCTTTGAATCATTGTTTTAAGGTAGGGTCTTACTATGTACACCATGCTGGCCTCAAACTTGTGGCAAGCCTCCTGCCTCTGTCTCCACAGTGTTAGGATTACAGATGTGAAACACCCTAGCTTGTTTATTCCTACCATCATTGTTTTTTTAAAAAAGGATGCTCTTGAGGCTTGCCGAGAGAACTTCTGGGCTCCTGCTGGTCTCCTGCCTCCAGAGTAACTTGGGCTATGTGCCACTTTGTTTGGCTACTAGGTTTATTTTATACTGATACTAAGGCCAAAAACAGATATGGTAATTTATTCAAGGTCACATTCCCAGTTAGTGGTGACACTAGGATTCATACTGGAGACATTAACTCTGCAGCTGCCCCAGCTCCTTGTACAGTATTTACCTTCATAGAGGGGAGTAATGAAATCAGTTAAGACTGAGTGCTAGAAAACACAAGAGGATAACGAAGTAATTCCATTCAATACTTAAATATCCTATATCGAATTATTCAGAGCCCCAAACATATCCTTTCAAAAATCAAGTGTCTCTTTGTGGAATAAATTGACAACAAATCCCCCAGACTTGTCATCAATATACAATTCATAATGTAATAAAACACAGACATGTCTTGTAGAGAATAAAGTTCCAGGTCTTTCTGTGGACGTCAGTTTCCAGAATCTCTGATGTATACGGGTGACTAAGGAAAAGAATAGCTGAATCACATCTATGGGAGATTCCTTCCAATTAAAAATCTGTACCAGAAAGGAACACAAGGCAGGCCATCTGCCTTTTAACCTCAACAGCTCTTTGGCCCAAGCCCACCAATTTTCTTTGGTCCTTTTGGGTGGGCGGGTAGATGGGGGGTGGGGAATAATCCCACAGGCTAAGGCAGAAAGGAAGAATCCTGGCTTGGCTCCTGCTCTATAGCCAGCAGAGGCCGAGATGCCAGGGCACCCGGGACCCGCGCGTTCCGCCGGGACAGCGCAGTGAACGCTGAAGCCGAGCTACAGTGGTGATGGGCGCCAGCAGTCAGACGAGAGTCTAGAGCAAAAGAGGCGGCTCTTCCCAAGGGAACAGGGGGCCAGAGGAAAGGCGCGGACAAGAGCGCAAGCTCGCCCACCGGCTCGGTAGGGGTACAGCCTCCAGCTCACCCTGCGGAAGGGCGCGCGGCCCAGGTCCAGGCCCAAGCCCGGCCCGCGCATGCGCCGCGGGCCCTCGGCTCCCCTCCCTCTTCCTGGCGGGTCTGGGGCGGCGGCGGCGCGGTGACGTCAGGGCGTTGGGGCAGCTCCTGTGACAGACGGAGCTGGAGCGGCGGGGCGGCGGCGGAGTCCGGCGGCCGAGATAGCGAGTGAGGGAGCGAAGGAGCAGCGACCCGAGAGTCGGGGAGCGAGGAGGAGCCGGAGGGGAGCGCTCAGGCGCGAGCGAGAGAACGCGCGGACGCTGGGCTAGGGCTCGAGCCCCGGAACGGCTGAGGAGCCCGCCCGCGGCCCTCCCCTCCCCCTCCCCGGGACCGGGCCCAGCGCGCCATCCTCCCCCTCCCTCCCTCCCTCCCTCCTTTCTCCCTTCCCTCTCCCTCCCCCTCCCCCGCTGGTGGATGGGAGTGAAGGACGGAAGAGGCCCTGCGGAGGCGGCGGTGCAGCGCTCCGGTAAGGCGGCGACGCTCCGCGCCCTCCCCTCTGTCTCTTCCATCGCGCTCGGGCGGCTGCGGGCCGGGCCGGCGGCCTGACGATGTGGCTGCGCCGGTCCCCTCCCTCCCATTCTCCCCTCCCCCTGCCGCCGCTGCCTCCTCCTTCTTCTTCTCCTCTCCTCGCTCTCAAAATGGCGGCCGCGACGGCCGTTGAGTGAGAGGCACCGAGGAGGGGGCCCTGGCCTGGGAGGGCGCTGCCCTGGCTGTCTCCGGTCCTTCGATCCTGGCAGCGGGCTACTCGGACCGCTGAGGCTTCGAGCCGTGGCCTCTCGGGCGGCATCGCCCTCCTGCCGCCGTGACTTAGCAAGAAAAGTATTCTTGGGTGGGAAGGGCGTGGATAGCAGGTCGCTCTCTGATCTTGGGGAAAGGGCTCAGCCCTCCTGGGCCGCGGAAGCAAACCCGCAGTCCCCACCCCTCCGCGCCTGGCGGCTCGCCGCCGGTGCTCCTGCAGCTACCAGGCCTTCCAGGCGTCCGGTTCTCCACTTGTCCTTAGGTTGAGGGTCGACCTGGGGAGGATGGCCCGCCGCGCAGGCCCTCGGCCCCCCGGTACGGTGGTGGTCCAGCCTCTGCACTCAGATCTGCAGCATCCACCCACCGAATCGGGCAGGATTTTCCTTTTTGATACTGATTCCTCGCACGGGAGTTGTCTTTTGACGTTGCTAACACTGAGCTCCCAGGTTCTCAACCATTCCCTTCATCCCATTTCTCCACTCCATTAGGAAACGCTGTGACTATTTACTCTTTCTAGCTTCCCAGGTGAGAAAATGTTTTTGAGACAGTGGGTTTATTTTGACTCCCAAGAAGAGGGATTTTTCACTGTCTTGAGATAGGAGAAAGCAAGGTGCCTGGCTTTTATTTGTTATCCTGCCTGTTTTTTCCAGTGACTTAGCAAGAAACTCCTTGGGAGGAGCGCAGGAAATTTTCTGTTGGGTTTGGGTGTGATTCCTATCAGTATTTTTGGTTAAGAAATTTTGCCTTTGAAGAAGAATACCAGATTTGTGGTCTCATTCTCAATGGGCGATGTCAGGTCAAGGATACCCCCCCCCCCCCCTTTAAGAGACAATTGGGAGTAAATAAAATTATTACAGCTTTTCTTACCTTTAGTTTCAAACACACCCTCCTAAAGATTCACAACCTTTAAAAGATACAGTAACAGAAAGGTCATTTTAGCAATTCTCTTTTTGTTGGGTTGGCTTGTTTTGTGTAAATTTCTCTCCTGGGGGTGGGATGGTGCAGAGACTTTGTTTGGGCCTCTTACAGTAACATTGTCTCCCGTCTTCATTTTGCCACAGCAGTGTTTGCTGTGTTCCCTCCTGCAGTAGAGCTTGATTGCGGCAGGATTCAATCCCTTAATAGGAATATTTTTAGTTGGGTATGCTAGTAATACTATGTTGAATTTACATTAAAAGCTTTAACTTTAAAAATTGGTTTTGTTTTAAGGCTTTAGCAAGCTTTTATTTCTAATATGCGTCTTTCAGGACATAGTTGTGCAAATAATTGGCAGTTACAAATTGTGGGCTTTTTTTAATTAACGCAATACATGTATTTAGGGTAATTTATCCTTTCATGGTCTATTTAAAAGATCATTGTTTGATTTCAGAGGGAAAGATTTTCTGTAATAAATTTAAAGCTGGTATATATAATTTTAAGAGTCAGAAAGGAAACCAGTTTTTCACAAAATATTTTTGCATATGTTGGTTTTGACAGAGCATCCCCTGTTTTGGTACATCCTCCCACCCCCTTAAAAATGGGCTAATATTTGTGGATGCTGTGAACAGCCATTGAGCGAGAGGACTGGGTGGAGTAAGGGTGCGCCAGAAAAAGCTGTGAAATGCTCAGTTGCCCTTTCATCAGATTTTTTTCATCCTTTATGATTGTAAGGTTATTCAATATTAATTGTAGCTACAATAAAGGCATTTCTCTACAATGGATCTTAAAATCTCAGATTTTCTACATTTTTTTCAAGAAGGGCATTGAGTAATTGGAATAAAGGCAGCATCCTTGCTTTGAAACAAGTACTTACTGTTCACATGTGTGTATGTATTAAAAAATCCACATATATGGTCTGGCTAATGTTTTTTAATTATTCTAGCTAAGTAGGTATTAAGTTAACGAATGCCAGGGATATTTGGCAACAAAAAGCATGGTATAGTGAAAAAATCTAGTTAATACTCATTTTCACTAAAATAGTTTTTTTTTTTTAATTTCTTGCTGAACATCAAAGATGAGAAAATAGTGATTATTTTGTATTAAGAGCTTTTTAAGTAGACCTTTTTTCTTGTGTTGCTTCTTGCATAGGATCTTTTGTGTGATAAAGAACATAGCTCACTTTAGTGTCTTGTAAAGAATTGTAAATATGATAATGTAATTCTGATGACCCTTATGAGTGTTGTAACTTTGTATTTTTACATTTTTTGCTATTTTTCATGTAGTTAGAAAGTAGAAAGGCTATTATGGTGATGGATGAGTACATTACTATATTCTGTCTCAAATATCCTTAGCCTTACTATTCCTAGTTAAGAGTGGTGAGCCTCCACCCCAACCCCACGGCCACCCAGGAGCTTACTGATAATTTGATGGAGCGTACACAAGTGTTTTCATTTCTGGTATATCTCCGAATCCTACTTAATTTGAAGGAATCAGTTTTTAAAAATCACAATCCTATATTTACAAAAGTCTTAATGTTTGAATTTCTTTTCTTCACTTGCTCATTTATATGTATTTATGTGCATCAATTTGTGGGGATTATAGCTTTCCTGCCACCATGTAGGTCCTGTGGATTGGACTCAATCAAGTCAGATTTAGTGGCAAACATCTTTATCCACTGAGCCATTTCACCACCTCTCTTGCTCCTTTTGAGATGGAGTCTTATTGTATGTAGCCCAGGCTGGCCTTGAATTTGCTGTGGAGCTGGTCCTGACCTTGAGGTCTTGATAGTTACAGACACTATCCTTGACTGGCTTGATTCTCATTCCTTATGTATACTAAGCAGGCCTCTTTCTACCTTAGAAGCTGCCTGAGTGCTGCTGTAAAGCGGGGTGTGTACTGACATACTGTCCTGCTTTTGGTAGTATTTGGTATCTGTTTTTAAGCTCTGTTATACATAATTTTCTGGGTAAAATATCCCTGTTATGAAAGGATTTGTTTCTGGGAATGAAAAATCAGTATTTTATAATTGTTGGTTTTCTAGTTTAGAACATCCATGTTATACTTCTGTTTTATTTAAGAAAAGGAAAATCGGGCTGGTGAGATGGTTTAGTACTTGCTGCTAAGCTTATCAATATGAGTTTGATCCCCAGTATCCAAATGGTGGACAGATCCAAGCCCCACAATTTGTCCTCTGACTGACACATAATACATAATGATAAAAAAGGAAAGTAAATGTTGCTCTCTCTCTCTCTTAGATTATATACAAAGCTAGACCATGTCATTATTATTGTTTCTATTATTTTGATTATATGAATGTGTATGTGGCTAGTTGTAAGTGTGAGTACAAATGCACATGTAGGATCCTCTGAGGCCGAGTGATTTTGATCTGTTCATGGTTGCTGGGACCTAAACTCTGGTTGTCTGTGAGAGCAGTAAATACTATTAACCACTGGACTCTCCCCCCAGACTAATATTATTGTTATTTTCCATTACTTTTTTTGGGAGGGGTTCGAGACAGGATTTCTCTGTGTAGCCCTGGCTGTCCTGGAACTCACTCTGTAGACCAGGATGGCCTTGAACTCAGAAATCCACTTGCCCCTACCTCTTAAGCACCAGGAGTAAAGGCGTGTGCCACTGCTGCCCAGCTTTTACATTACTTATATTTGTGTGTGTGTGTTTGTGTGTGTGTGTGTGTGAGTTTTTTGTGTGGAGGAGGTCAGAGTGCAAATTTAGGGGTATTCCTTCTACTCTCAAAGTTCAAACTCAGGTTTGACAGGCTTGGAGGCAAGCACCTTTACTTTCTGAGCCATATTGCCAGCCCCATGTGATAGAGCTATTTTAAACAAGCACATTCCAGTACCCAGAAGGCAGAGAAGTAGGTGGACCTCTGTGAGGTCCAGACCAACCTGCCTCAAACAAAGAAACAAAAACACGCCACTCCCTGCCCCCTCCCTCCCCAAAAAAGTCCAAAAACTGAATATAAATAAAAACAGAGCCCAAAAGCAAAACACAATACACATCGAATATTCAGTTCTAAAGAGGTGATACAAGTTTTTGTTTTGTTTTGTTTTTTTTGTTTTTGCCTCCAAACTTAAGGTTAGCTTGCAAACTAAGCTGGTTTTATGTGACTGTACTAGCTTGTAGAAGATACTGGGGTGGGGTGCTGGGGATGGAACTCAGGCTTGCCCCTTGGTGTTGTCCACCACTGAACTAGCCCTGGACAGAATTTTTAGTTGCTTCTATTGAAGTCTCTGCTATAAAAGTATTTTATAATGACTGGTAGCCTATTTTTATATATTTTAAAAGAATCATTTGAAGTGGAAATTCTTTGTTACTGTTTTTCGTCTTGTGCAATATAATCATTACTTTTTTTTTTTGGGGGGTTTTTCTAGACAGGGTTTCTCTGTATAGCCTTGGCTGTCCTGGAACTCACTCTGTAGACCAGGCTGGCCTCAAACTCAGAAATCCGCCTGCCTCTGGCTCCCAGATGCTGGGACTAAAGGCATGCGCCACCACCGCCCGGCTTAATCATTACTCTTTTTTTTTTTTGCTGTGTTGCTCTTTCTTTCTACGATGGCTTTTCGGTTCTTAGAGGACACATCGTGAGCAATCTCAGCACAGTAAGATTTGTTGTTACACATCAGCAGCACTTCCTGCTCCGGCTCCTTGACGTTGTGGACCAGGAGCTTCCCGAAGCCGCTAGGCAGCATGGGCTTGGTTTTCTTGTTGCTCTCGTAACCAATGTTGGGCGTCAGGATCTGGCCCTTGAATCTTCTCCGCACCCTGTTGTCAACTGGGTTTCCGCCAGTTTCGCTTAATTTTCACATATCAGTCTAACTGGTGCCTGATGAACTTCTTTTTGACAATCTTGGGCTTCACCAGAGGTCGGAGGGCAGCCATGATGCCGCAAAACAGATGGCAGCGCCGAGGAAGAAGCAATCATTACTTTCTTACTTGATAAGTTTATTTAAAATAAAATTAAGCAGTGTGGTGGTAACACAAGCTTTTGATCCCAGTAGTTGGGAGGCAGAGGCAGGTGAATCTCAGAATTTGAGGCCAGCCTGGTCTACAGCCAGGGCTATATAGAGAAGACCTGACTTGAAAAACCTGGGTGTGTTGGTTTGGTGGTATTGATCTTTGGGCTTTTTGTTTTGTTTTTTGAGACATGGTTTCTCTGTGTAGCTTTGTCTGTCTGTCCTGTAACTCACTCTGTAGATCATTCTGGCTCTGAACTCGGAGATCTGACTGCCCTCAACTCCTGAGCCACTGCCACCACCACTAGGCCTAATCTTGGGTTTTGTGTGTGTGTGTGTGTTTTGTTTTAACAATGAAAAACAGAAAGAGAAAAGCAAGTTTACTTATAGATGTTTAGCTATAGAGTGAATCCTAGTTTTAAAAGCCATTTGGGAAATGTGTATTTCTTTTCTTTGTTCTGAGATGGGAGTCTCACATAGCCTAGGTTTTGAATTCTATATAACTTAGCTGTCCTTTAACCTCTATCTTGAGACCTAACAAACAAACAAACAAACAAATAAGAAAGATGCCATATATAATATATTGTGTAAACATGATGTTTAACTTCACTGAAGTCTTTTTTTTAAGATTTATTTTATTTATTTTATGTGTATGAGTACACTGTAGTTGTACAGATGGCAGTGAGCTATCATGTGTGTGGCTGCTGGGAATTGAACTCAGGACCTCTGCCGCCCCGCTCGATCCGGCGCAATTCACTTTAGCTATCTTCAGACGCACCAGGAGAGGGTGTCAGATCTCATTACAGGTGGTTGTGAGCCACCATGTGGTTGCTGGGATCCGAACTCAGTGCTCTTACCTGCTGAGCCATCTTGTCAGCCCCAACTGAAGTCTTCTTAAATTGTTTCAACAGTTTTACTGGTTTGGTATGACAGTTTGCACATTCACTTAAATAGAATTTTAACTTCTATTAATTTTTGTCATTAGCACAGGAGTTAGAGATTTTATTTGATATCTGTGCTTTATACTCACTGGGAACAGTCATAAGTACTTATTATTTTGGTTGTTTCTTTTTAAAAATTGGTGACTGTTGGTTAAAACAGGACTAATCTGTCAGAGATTTTCTAGACATTCTCTCAGTATTATTATTTAGCTGTGTCAAACATTTGTCTAGTTTGTCACATCTGAATTTGGTACCCATTTCAACTTTCTCATCTCTTTTAAGTAGATGGGTGTTTTCATCTATGAAAGAACTTGGGTAGTAGCTGGAGTGCCACCTGGGTGCTGGCTTACATGGTCAAATAGTTTTTTCTTTTCTTTTTTTTTTT
>NW_022196911.1:70334608-70334901 GCF_008632895.1 Mastomys coucha | reverse complement strand
AAAAAAAAAAAAAAAAAAAAAAGTGAACATTTTTACATTCAAAAATTCTCACAGGCTCTCCCTTAAATATTTAAACAATTTACATTTTTATTTATTTAGTTGTAGGTGTGGGAGCAAATACCACATTCTGAATTGCAGAAGTCAGAGGACAACTTTTGAGATTCTGTTCTCTTTATACCATTTGGGTCCCAAAGATTAAACTTGGGTACTCAAAACTTGTCAGTAAACAGCTTTTCCTCTAAGCTATCTTGCTAGCCCTTAAATTTTTTTTTTTTTTTTTTTTTTTTTTTTTT
>NW_022196911.1:70312816-70334598 GCF_008632895.1 Mastomys coucha | reverse complement strand
TTTTTTTTTTTTTTTGTTTCTTTATTCTCTTTCAAAACAGTCGTGGTTCAGGGGTGTAATTTGAAATGTTTTCACTTTGGATGGCATATTGCACTAACTTTCACTGAGCAAGCTCAGGTGTTAGTGTTTTGCTTCTTTACTTCTATTTAAAATAAGCCTCATAAAAACAAAGTTCTGGAGGCTGGAAAGTCAAGCATGAAGGTGCCAGGATCTGGTGAGACACTTTTGTTTGTTTGGTTTTTTTTTTTTTTTGGTTTACTTTTTTTTAAAAAAGATTTATTTATTTATTACATTTAAGTACACTGTAGCTGTCTTCAGATGTACCAGAAGATGGTGTCAGATCTCATTATGGGTGGTTGTGAGCTACCATGCCGTTGCTGGGATTCGAACTCAGGACCTTCGGAAGAACAGTCAGTGCTCTTACCCACTGAGCCATTTCACTAGCCCCTCCCCCCCCTTTTATTTTCAAGACAGGGTTTCTCTGTATATCCCTGGCTGTCCTGGAACTCAGAAATCCACCTGCCTCTGCCTCCCAAGTGCTGGGATTTAAAGGTGTGTGCCCGGCTGTTTTCTTTTCTTTGATCCTTTTTATCTTAATTTTGTAAATGGTGACTGTAGCATTTATTGCCTGTATTGTTTCATTTGGCATTTCTTAGTTTTGTTCTTGCATTGGACATTTTGCAGATATAAATAAGGCTTTAGGCATTTGAGTAGAGGTTGTCAGACAATCCCTAACATTGCTTTAAAAGTACTATTTTAAGCTAGGCAGTGGTGGCGCACTCCTTTAATTTCAGCACCTGGGAGGCAGAGGCAGGCAGATTTCTGAGTTTGAGGCCAGCCTGGTCTACAGAGTGAGAGTTCCAGGACAGCAGGGCTACAGAGAAACCCTGTTTTGAAAAACCAAAAATACTATTTTACTGGGTAGTGGTGGTATATGCCTTTAATCTCAGCACTAGGAGACAGAGGCAGGCCAATCTCATTTGAATTTAAGGCCAGCTTGGTTTACAGAGCAAGTTCCAGGAAGCCAGGGTTACACAGAGAAAGCCTGGCTCAAAAAAAATTATTTTAATATTTTACTTTTGATTGAATGCAGAATTATGTGAAATGTGATAAAGACTAGGGGTGTGGCTCAATAGCAGAGCAAGTTCATAGGCACAACCTGGTTCCATAGTTAAGTGTAAGGAAGAGGCCTAGAGTTCTTTGTAAATATAGCAAAAATCTCTTTAGAGTTAAGGTAGGAGAATCAGATGGGGTTAGTTCCTCTATAGAAGGTTAATGTTCCAAAGAACAGGATCACATACTTAATGTTTACATTTTTGCAGAATGCATTAACTAGATAAATTAAGGATGCATTTTGGTAATTTGCTCTTACATTGACAAGAATTGGCACTTAACTCTGACTAGGAAATTTTCTGACAGTTTGCTGAAAATATTGAAACTTTAAATCTTAAGGGAAATTTAAAAATTAAAAATATTTTTAAGTGTTGGCTTAAAACCAACTTATATAGGCAAATCATGTGCTTTTATCACTGAGTTGTACTCCCCAGGCCAAATATTTTAACTTTTGAAGTATTGTAAAAAGTCTTATGTCTGGGGTCATCAAGGTGGCTCAGCTACTAAAGGCACTAGTGATGTGAAAGCCTAGTGACCTGAGTTGGATTCCCAGAACTCATATACAAGGATAGAATCATTCCATGCTGTTTTCTGTAGGTACACCAAGGCATATGGCCCCACATACATACATCATTCTTGTTTTTGTTTTTGTTTTTAAGATTTATTTACTTATTTTATGCATATGAGTACATACTGTAGCTGTACAGATAATTGTGAGCCTTCATCTGGTTGTTGAGAGTTGACTTTCTTTTTTAAGGACCTCTGCTTGCTCTGGTCAACCCTGTCTGTGCTCGCTCCAGTAGACCCTACTCACTCTGGTCCACCCCGCTCGCTCCTGCAGTAGACCCTCCTCACTCTGGTCCACCCCGCTCGCTCCTTTAGACCCTCCTCTGGTTGTCCCTGCTAACTCCAGCCCAATGATTTATTATTATGAATAAGTACACTGTAGCTGTCTTCAGACACACCAGAAGAGGGCATCAGATTTCATGGCTGGTTGTGAGCCACCATGTGGTTGCTGGGATTTGAACTCAGGACCTTTGGAAGAGCAGTCTGTCCTCTTTCCCGCTGAGCCATCTCACCAGCCTCCTTATTTATTTTTTTTGAAGTAGGATCTTGTGGTTTTATTGGGGTTGTGTGTTGAGACAGGGTCTCACTATGTATCTTTGCCTGGCCTGGAACTTGGAGAGATCCATCAGCCTCCTGAGTCCTGGAATTAAAATCATGCCACCTTGTGTAGTGAGATAGCATCCTGTAATGTGGTCTAGTTTAAGCCTGCAACTTCTTCATTAAAGTAATCCTCTTGTCTCAGCCTCCTAAGACTAGAATAACAATATGTATCATTATAGCTGCCCCCAAATAAGATGGAAGTACTTCAGTTAAATTAACAAAAAGGTATTTTGACTAGTTAGAAACTGATATTTGTTTTTTATACCATATGTGTTAAAGATCCCTCAAAAGTCAAAGAGAGGTAGGATTCCTTCAATTGGAGTTCAAAGGCAATTGTTTGAAAGATGAATTTTGAAATGACTCTGAGTAATTGGAGCAGACACTGGGGAAGATCATCTTGGTAGAAACAGCAACATATTGGTACAAAAGCGTGGAAACTCCTTACATGTATACTAGTAGAGTTTGGGAGAGGAGAATTGTGGGATATGAGGATGGAAAATTATATGAGCTAAATGATATAATTTCTTTTTTTAAAAAAATATTTATTTATTTATTATATGTGAGTACACTGTAGCTGTCTTCAGACACTCCAGAAGAGGGGAATCAGATCTCATTATGGATGGTTGTGAGGGATTAGAACTCAGGACCTTCAGAAGAGCAGTCAGTGCTCTTAACCACTGAGCCAAGTGCTGGGATTAAAGGCGTGCGCCACCACTGTCTGGCTCAAAATTCTGATCAATTGTGTATTGCATACTTTATATGGGTGGCAACAAAGATGATAGATTGCAGTGTGGAGGTTACAGTTTTCCAGAAAAGAATGATTTCTGTTTGAAATATAATGGCAATGAAGATTATTGACTGGAGAAAGATTTAAGTAGAATTGTGCAGTGGGAAGAGGAAAGTGTAAGATAGTAGTTTGAGTGTGAAAGGAAAACTGAGAAACAGTTTACCAAGTAAGAAGAGTTGTATAGGGTAGTAAAGTTGCTAGATAAATTTTCTTTCTTTTTTTATTGGGTATTTTCTTTATTAACATTTCAAATGTTATTTCCTTTCCTAGTTCCCCCTTCCCCTGAAACTCCCTGTCCTATCACCCTCTCCCTGATAAATTTTCTTAAATCACAGTTCATAAGTCATTCCTCCTTAGCTTTTTTTTTTTCCTTTTTAATTTTATTTTTTCCCGGGCAGTGGTGGTGCATGCCTTTAGTCTCAGCTCTTGGGAGGCAGAGGCAGGCGGATTTCTAAGCTTGAAGCCAGCCTGGTCTACAGAGTGAGTTCCAGGACAGCCAGGGCTACACAGAGAAACCCTGTCTCGAAAATCAAAAAAAAAAAAGAAAAAAAAAAGTAATGATTATATTACACAAGACAAAAAACAATAACAAAGAATTTCCACTTCAAATGATTCTTTTAAAATATATAAAAATAGGCTAGCAGTCATTATTTAAAAAAAAAGAAAAATTTATTTTAGGTATATGTGTGTTTTGCCTGAATTTGTATGTGTGTACCATGTTTATGCTTGTCACTGGAGGGTATTGGATCTTCTGGAACTGGAGTTAAGAGAAGTTGTGGGTTGCTGGTAATCAAACAGGTTCCTTGGACGACCAGAGAGTGCTTTTAACTACTGAGCCATGTCTCCCCAGTTTGTGAATGACTAATCTGATTCAAAAAGATCAGATTGATTCTATTTTTCCTGGTGATTAGAAATCCAGGCCGTACAGAACTGCCCCTGACCTATACCTCTAGGCACCAAAGGGATTGTCTTAATCAGGATTCGTATTCCTGCACAAAACATCATAACCAAGAAGCAGGTTGGGGAGGATAAAAAGGGTTTATTCAGCTCATGTATACTTCCACATTGCTGTTCATCACCAAAGGAAGTCAGCACAGGAACTTGGAGGTGGAAGTTGATGCAGAAGCCATGTAGGGGTGGTGCTTACTGGTTTGCTTTTCCTACCAGCCCAGGGATGATATCACCCACAGTGGGCCCTCCTTCCTTTGATTGCTAGTTGAGAAAATGGATCTGACAGCTGGACCCAGGAAGGCATTTTTCTCAAGGGATTTTATTTTCCCTTCTCTGTGATAATTCCAGCTTGTGTCAAGTCAGACAAAACCAGCCATTATGATGATATTTAAACCTTGGTTGATTGACTCCAAAATTGTATTGAGTAAGATGTCAGAAGTATAGGACTGGTCAGAAATGGTAGTATGTCTGTAATCCCAGTTTCTTTTTTTTTTTTTTAAAGATTTATTTTATTTATTTTATATGTATGAGTACACTGTAGCTGTACAGATGGCCATGAGCCGTCATGTGTGTGACTGCTGGGAATTGAACTCAGGACCTCTGCCGGCCCCTCTAGCTCCGGCCACGCTTGCTTCCGGCCGCTCTTCACTGTAGCTGTCTTCAGATGCACCAGAAGAGGGTGTCAGATCTCATTACGGGTGGTTGTGAGCCACCATGTGGTTGCTGGGATCTGAACTCAGGACCTTCGGAAGAGTAGTCTCTGCTGAGCCATCTCGCCAGCCCGTAATCCCAGTTTCTTGAGAAGCTGACCTTATCACAAACAAGGTCAAGGCCAGCCTGGGCAACGTATTCAGGGCTGTATTTTATAAACCGAACCAAACCAAGCAACAGAAATATGGGACTAACTTAATTCTGCCTGTAAGGGACCTATGTACAGTCATAAGTATTTTTAAAATTGTAAGTTTTATTTTTATTTACCTTTTTTGTTTTCTTTGGGTTTTTGTTTGTTTGTTTTGAAACAGGATCTTTCTAGATAGCCCTGGATGTCAGAACTTACTATGTAAACCTGTAGATCAGGCTGGCCTTGAATTTAGACATCTGCCTGCCTCTGCTTCCTGAATGCTGGGATTTAAAGTATGCACTATAATGCCTATCTAAGCTTTATTTTTTAACTATGTGTCTGTGTTTGGATTTATATATGTGAATGCAGGTGTCCACAGAGGCCAGAGTAGGCATCCAGTATACTGGAACTGAAAGACAGGTGGCTGTGGGCTATATGGTATGGTTGTTGGGAACCAACTTTGGGTCCTCTGGTAGAACAGGTCATGTTTTTAACCTGCTCTATCTCTAGCATAGTTTTGTTCTTTATTATATAATACATTTTATATACAGAAAAATTACATAACAATGCCTGTGTAACTACTATTAAAGCTTTAAAGGAATAAAATATTACAGTTGCAATTATATATATTCCTTTTGTACCTATTCTCAGGGCTGTCTTGTTTCTTCCTAGCTACATGCCTCCTGTTTGTATATATTCCTTTTTTGTTTGTTTGAGATAGGATCTCACTTTATAACCATGCCTGGCCTGGAAATGTATTTGTAGACCAGGTTGGCCTCAAACTCAAAAATCTGCATGCTTCTAGCTCCTGAATGCCTTGAAGGTATGTGCTACCTATTACACCTGGCTATATATGTCTTAAAACAAAACAAAAAACCCAAAGCAAAAAGTGTGCGTGTAAATTTACAGAAAAACATCCTTCTAGAAGGTATTTTTTTCCTTCTACCTGTGGGTCCTGGGATTAGGGCTAAGATGGGCAAGATTGGCTTTTACCTACTGAACCATCTTACTTGTTCTGATCTAGGTTTTTTTTTTATATTAAATGCATTTCAGTAAATAATATGAGCGATACTTTTAGACTATTTTCACCTAGTAGAGGTGGTTTTGTTTTTGTTTTTGTTTATAAAAAAACAAAAACAAAAAACTGTCTTCAGACACCAGAAGAGGGAATTGGGTCTTGTTACATACAGATGATTGTGAGCCACCATGTGGTTGCTGGGATTTGAACTCAAGACCTCTGGAAGAGCAGTTGGTGCTCTTAACGGCTGAGCCGAGTCTCCAGCCTAGGTATTTTTTAGTCTTCAGAAATAAACTGTTACTGTTTCTATTGCACTGTTTAGCGTGCTGGTGTGAATATGGGTAAGGTATTTGCAGATGACATTGTTTTTGTGTGCAGAATTCATCCTCCACCTGTCTCTGCCTCTCTCATCCTTAGGTTAATTAAAATGTTTTTGTCTTAGTAATTTTTTTTTTTTTTTAGACAGGGTTTCTCTGTATAGCTTTGGCTGTCCTGGAACTCAGTCTGTAGACCAGGCTGTCCTCGAACTCAGAAATCCTTCTGCCTCTTAGTAATTTTTATGATTTGGATTTAAATATGGAATAATTAATAATGTTAGCATCAGTTTCAGATCACAAATCCCTGAACTCCCCCCCCCCCTTTATTTCCTTGACCTTGAAAACCTGAATCTATTCATTTACTTAGAGGTTGCATGCTAACCACTTTCAAGTCAGACTAAGTGTTGTGGGAAATAATAAAAAGAAAATGATGTGTTCCTGTACTACATCGGGCACCTGGCTCCATCTAGGTGTTCTTATCTCAGCAGACTCTCTGGCCTGGGGCTCTAAAGACGGCTCCAATTGACTCACTAATTTCCATTGGCTACTCAATGGCTATCCAGTATTTACATTTACCCAGTAACGGGGTAAAATCAAAACTTTTTATTTTTTGTTTAAGATATATTTATTCATTTACGCATATGAGTACATTGTAGCTACCTTTAGACACACCAGAAGAGGGAATTGTATGCATTACTGATGGTTGTGAGCCACCATGTGGTTGCTGGGAGTTGAACTCGGGACCTCTGGAAGAGCAGTCAGACTGCTCTTAACCGCTGAGACATCTCTCCAGCCCCCAAATCAAAACTCTTGAAGTTTATAATTAACCAGTCAGATTTATATAACAATAAGTTTTCAATTCACAAGATGCCCACACAGTAATTTAAGGGCCAATTGATAGATACAAGCTGCCCACCTAGATTAGAAAAGTTACCCCAATTATTTTATCCATATTTGAAATTATATCTACCCGTGGCTATTTAAAGCCACACTGAATCTGAATCATCCTGTTCGTTATCCTCCATCTTGCTTCTCTCCTCTCTTCAAGTCACTGTCTTCCCTGTAACCACCTCCCTTTTTCCTGTGCAATCACAGGCCTCCTGCTGCACTAATATTTAAATTAATTGGACAAGGAAAGTCCTGCTACAACTAAGTTTGTAAATATATTTCTTTTGGCCTTGTATAACTAAAAAGTTTTTAGGGCCAGAGAGATGACTCAGTGGTTAAGAGCACTGATTACTCTTCCAGAGATCCTGAGTTCACCTTCCAGCAATCACATTGATGGCTCACAACCATCTGTAATGGGATCTGATGTGTCTTCTGGTGATTCTGAAAATAGCTATATATTGTAGTATATTCACAAATAAAATTAAAAAAAAGTTTTTAAGCTACATTTAAAATTATATACTTCGTATGGTCTCTTTTCAGATGAACCTGAACACTATGTAAACAAAGCTCAGCTTTTTTTTGTTTCGTTTTGTTTTTTGAGACAGGGTTTCTCTGTGTAGACCAGGCTGGCCTTGAACCCAGAAATCTGCTTGCCTCTGCCTCTGCCTCCCAAGTGCTGGGATCAAAGGCATGCGCCATCACCGCCCGGCTTAAAGCTCAGCTTTTAATCTTAGTAAGGATAAGGAAAGATATCTAGGTTCAGAGTCTACACATTAAGATGTCTCAATAATAGTAAAGCTGGGATGGAGAGATGGTTTAGTGGTTAAGAAAACTGGCTGTTCCTCAGTTGAACCTGGGTTCAATTCCCAGCGCCCACATGGCACTTTACAGTGACAGTTAACTCCTATTCCAGTGGATCCAGCACCCTCACAGAGACATACACATAGGCAAATTACCAATGTACATAAAATAAAAATGAATGATAAAAACTAATAAAAATAAAGTTTGTAACTTGTATTGTTCTCTACAGACATTAGTTTATGATTCATACCTTTTTGTGTCCAGATTATTGGGGACTACCCCACAGTGCAGTTAAATGATTATTAACAAGACTCAAAAGTATATAAATCATAGAGTTCTGTGCAAATGCCAGATACTATTTTATACCCTCAGATTCTAGAAAGATTTTAAGCAGAAGAACTTAAAATTGATATAATCCTACTCACTGTATATCCCTGATGGCTTGGAACTTGATACTAGATCAGGTTGGTCTTGAATTTGTAGAGATCATCTGCCTCTGGAGTGCTGGGACTGATTAAATATGTGTGCTATCCTGCTTGGTGCAGAGAATAAGAGAGTAAGAAAAACTGCTAGAAATAAATTGCTTTGACAGAATACAATTCCTACAAACCAAGACTCAGTTTTCAGCATAAAATAAATGTAGGGAGAATTTTCTGTTGGTGCTGTTTTGGTGATCTCTTTTGCTGTGTAGCCCAGTTCAAACTTTGATCTCAGCCTTCAAGAGCTGGGTGTGCTCTACCTTACCTTCTTAGTATTATGGGTTTTACTAATGCCTGTAATAAATACAGCTTTGCCTTTTTCTCAAGCACAATTCACCTTTATTTAGAAGTATTTATTTGTTTTCTTTGACAGAATGAGAGCTACATGTCTTTGTCACTTTTGAACCTCTGAAATTCAGAATACAGATAACACTAGTGACTTTCTATCTTTAGCCTTTATAGTTGTACTGTATTTCCTAAGTACTCAAAATTTGCACTTGAATATTTTTTCCACATTATTATTTCTATTTCAAAAACCCGCCTCAAAGAATTATCAGCCAATTCCATCTCTTAAGAATCTTTTAATTTATAATGCTGACTTGGTCAGTTAGAACAATAGTTTTGTTAGTGTTTTTAACCCTGCCTTCCTATCTCTAGCCTTCTGGCTTTTAATTGTATTGCGTGTTCCTCTAGTGGTTTGTATTTTGTTAGTACTTACTTATATTACAGTAGAGCCTATCAAGACATAATGAATAAATCCATTTAGCTCACATCTTCAGTTATTTGGTAAGCTTCATAAGGGCAGAGACTATCTCAACATTTTTTTTTAATTGTGTGTTTTTTGCATGTACATTTGCATGTGTGCCATAGCTCATGTATAGAGGTCAGAGATTAGTTTTCAGGAGTTGGATTTCCCCTTCTCTGTGGGGTGCATGGAATGCAGATCTTTAGGCTTGATGGTGAGCACCTTTATCTGCAGAGCCATCTTGCTAGCTCCATTTCTAAGTTATTTGTACAAATGGAGACAAACATTAGTGTGGATAATACTTAGAAATCAGTTGAGGGCCAAACAAACAACAAAAAAAAGAAATCAGTTGAGGGGGGGCTGGAGAGATGGCTCAACAGTTAAGAGCACTGACTACTCTTTTAGAGGTCCTGAGTTCAAATTCTGGCAACCATATGGTGGCTCACAACCATCTATAATGAGATCTGATGCCCTCTTCTGAGTTTGCATCTTCAGTATCCACATAAGACAGACGTGTGTGTGTGTGTGTGTGTGTGTGTGTGTGTGTGTGTGTGTTTGTGAGTGTGAGTGATGCAGGGTATGTCTAAACCCAGCTCTTGGGGTGAGGCAGAGAGAAATGCCCATTCTGGGAGCTCACTGGCCAGACAGTGTAGCTAATTGGTAAATTCTGGGAGCCAAGAGAGACCTTACTTAAAATTATAAGGTAGAAAGTGATAGAGGAAAGACACCTAATGTCAGCCCCAGTCTCTTGCAGTAACATACAGAAAAAGAGAATACCATCCTCAAAACCAAGAACAAATATCTGACTGTTTAAGGGCCACTGATGTAAATACTCTTCAACTCAGTGTCCCTCCTTTCTACTCCCTTAGTTCTCTCCCTTTCAGCTGGTTGCTTGCTCCACCTCTCGACCTATGGCTCATTTTGTTTAATTCTGTTTACAGAACCACTTGGGATTAATGGTGTGTGCTAGGACTGAGCCACACTAAAACAACCTATTTACAGTAAATAGAAATGTCTTGGATAAAATGTGTCTGCCAGAGTTGAGCCACACAAGGGTTTTCCCCTTCACAATCTTGGGTTTCACAATGTGATCAAATAACCTGCAACATTGTAGTTAAAAAGACAAGGTGTTGGGGGTCAGGGGGGTGCCAGCAGAGGCAGAGGCAGACCCTTCTCTGAGTTTTTGAGGCTAGCCTAGTCTACAGAGTGAGCTCCAGGAACCAGGTGTGTGTGTGTGTGTGTGTGTGTGTGTGTTTGTGTGTGTGTGTGTCTGTGTCTGTGTCTGTGTCTGTGTCTGTGTCTGTGTCTGTCTGTCTGTCTATCTATGTCAGAGTCTATGTTTTTTGTGTGTTTGTACTTACTTGTAGAGACTCCAAAAGATGGCGTGACATCAGATAGTGGGACAGGCAGTTAAGAGCTGACTAGCATGGATGCTAGGAAATAAAATCGAGTTTTCTGGAAGCAGGCATTCTTAACCTCTGGACCATCTCCACAGCCCCTTACATGGATGCTTTTTATTATGCATTACTAAGTTTTTCTCTCTTCTGTTTTGAGGCTACTTTTGTTTTTTTTAAAGGCAGGGTCTCATATATCCCAGGCTGGCCTCAAACTTGCTCTGTAGCTAAGGATGACTGTTTCTACCTCTTGGATGCTGGGCTAACAGACATTGACCAACAATACCCAATTTGGGTTTAACTTTTTTTTTTTTGTTTGTTTTTTTGTTTTGGTTTTTCGAGACAGGGTTTCTCTGTGTAGTCCTGACTGTCCTGGAACTCACTTTGTAGACCAGGCTGGCCTCGAACTCAGAAATCCGCCCACCTCTGTCTCCCAAGTGCTGGGATTAAAGGCGTGCGCCACCACCGCCCGGCTGGGTTTAACTTCTTAAAAAAATCATAATTATAGACCATTCTAGTAGAGTTTATCTTAGTGTCTCTTGAAAATGTTAGAACCCAGAATCGTAATGTACATGCTAAAGGTAATAAAAAGTTGAAGTTTTAGTGTTGAGGCAGCTTGTCGACTTTTTTTTTTCTTTTTTGTAGGATTTTTACAATCAATGTATTGCTCTGATACATGCTAATGCCAGTTTTTTAATAGAAAAAAAAAAGGCTCATTGGGCATGGTACCCCAAGCCTAGAATCACAGCATGGGGGAAGGGGTGCAGAGGCTAGGTGATTTTGAATTTGAATTTGAATTTTGATTTTGAATTTGAGGCCAGCTTGGTCTACAAAGTGGATTCCAGGGCTACACAGAAACCCTGTCTCAAAAAACAAAACAAATTTACATCCAATCTAGCCCCAAGTACCAGAATTTTGATGAATCTGACTGACTAGATTTTTAGAATTTATTTGTTTGGCTTTTTAAAAGAGAAGAGAGACTGAAGTGATTTAGTGTATCTGCTTTCTGAGACCACATTAAAAATTGGTCTTAGTTTTACTATGATTCGTAGGATAATTAGGGAACAAAAGATGCCTATTTGTGTGCTAATTACTGTGAACTTATTTTAGAAATAGAATGAAAGTATGCCAAGAATTGCTGCTTTGGAGGAGTATTGTTGAGATATCACAGCATATAATTACAGTGCAGTGTGAGAAGTCTTAAATGTGTGTATATATAAGGTACTAGGAAATCACAGGAGTTACTTTGCTTAACTTTTTCATATAAAAAAGATAAAAGTGAATAAAACTCAGGGTCTGCTGTTTATGCTAGCTGCTGAAAGTTGCTAATACTAATTAAATATTCATTACTATTAAATTGAACTTGCAAGTAAAAATTCGAAGCCTTACAGGGCACAACCCTAATGATATTCTTTAAAAAAAAAAAAACACTATCACATTTGTTTTGTTTATTATGTGTGTATGGGGGGGAGGGATGAGCATGCACACACACCACAGCACATACATGAGAGGTCAGAGGACAGCTTGCTGAGGCTGTTCTTTTTCATTGTGTGGGTCAAAACAAAAAACCAGAAGCTAGGTGTGTAGTAATTTATGCTGCTGAGGATCAAACTCATGGCCTTGTATACATTAGGCAAGCATTCATTGTACACAGAGCCATACCCTAGTAGCATGCATAAGATTTGCTGACAATGTGAGTTTTCAATTTTCTTTTTCTTTATTTTGTAATTTTGCTTTTGATCTTTTAATACTAGCTAGCCTTTGTACTGCTTTCTGTTAATTTATTTTTGGGGTTGTGGTAGGGTTGTTCTTATTATATAATTCGTTGTAGTCAAGGTTGGCCTTGAACCTGAGCTGCCTTGGCCTCAGTAGTACTAGGATTATAGGCTCCTCTACCATTCCCTACTTATTGTCTGGTTGTTCTCCCCCCCCTTTTCCTTCCCTCCTCCTCCTCCCCTCTTCCCCTCTTCCTGTTTGTTTGTTTGTTTTGTTTTGGAGACAGGGTTTAACTATAGCAAAATTATTTTTGAGCAAACAGTGTATGTCTCATTTATTGTTCTTTCTCTGTAGTGCTTTCTAGTACAAAGAATTATTGCTGTATTTACATAAACTGGTTTGTATTCTCCCATGACCGCTTTCAGTTAATAGAGTAATAGACTCCCAAGTTGAAAGTTCAAGAGTATAATTTTGTGCAGTGGTTTTCATGTTATGTAGTAATTTTTTGTCATCATAGAATTTTAGTAAGTCAAGAAATAATAATAGATCTAGGGCTGGAGAGTTGGCTCAACTTTTAAGAGCATTATTTACTCCTGCATAGGACTCATGCTTGATTCCCAGAAGCCACATGTTGGCATACACTGTCTTACTCCAGTTCCAGGGCATCTGATATCCTTTTCTGACCTCCTCTAGTCCTAGACACACACATGATATGTACACAAACATTTAGGGAAAACATTCATACACTTTATAAACTTTATACACTTCATACACTTTAAAAACTTCATAAAACTTTAAAAACTTGAAAAGTAGTGGATTTAGTAGAATAGAATATATATTAATTACTAGGAAACTTTATTAGGAAATAGCACTTCTCCATATTCCAGAGTATTCAAAGCAATGTACCAAGCATACTCTATGCCTGTACATGAACTTTGCAATATAGAGCCTTTCTTTGTATTTGCAATTATATAAGTATAGACTAACACTAAATAAATTTAAAAGAAAAAAATGACCTTAAAATAAGTATTTGTCTTTTTTTTTTTTTTTAATACTTTCTTTGTTTATAGACAGTATCACAAAAACATTATCTGAGGTTTTATTTTCTGGGCTGAGATTTTTAAATGTTAGAGCTGTCTATAATAAATTGTCCTAACAATTCTTAGTTTCTTTAAAACTGTCAGGGGTTCAAAATGGATTATGAAGTTAAAAAAGCAAACACTCTTTTTACATTTGGGAGCTATGAATAATTTTTGTTGAAAATAAACATTGTCTTGTTTGTACATTTGAAAGAGGTTTTTTACTTAAAAAATTTATGTGTATGGATATTTTTGCCTACATACAAATCTGTGTGTTTTATGCAGTTAGTATCTGTGGAGGACTGAAGGTATTAAACTGGAAGGTATTACAGGTGCTTGTGAGCCACCTTGTGGGTGCAAGTAGAGCAGCTAGTGTTTTTAACCTATAAGTCACCACTCCAGCCCTACTTTTTTGTGTGTGTGGGTCGGTGGGCGGGGGGCAATAAAGTGTTATCATGTAGCTTTGGCTGGCTTGGAACTTGGTTTGTAGTTCAGGCTGGCCTTGAACTCATAGATACCTACCTGCCTGTGCCTCCAAAGGGAATTTATGTACCAGGGTACCTGATTAAGGTTTTTTACTTTTCCTATCCCTCAAAGGGATATTAATTTTCATAGAGAATACCAAGAGAATAGAAGCTAAACTCCCCCCAGTAAACTATTAGTAGCTTTTTAGAGAAATCCAGTGTACTTCTTTTATTTAAGAATACAGTTTTTTGGCTAGGTGGTGGTTATTTATGACCTTTAATCCCAGTGCTTGGTAGGCTGAGGCATGCAGATCTCTGAGTTTGAAGCCAGGCTAGCCTCCTTATCAAGTTCCAGGACTACAAAGAAACCTTGTTTCTGAAAAACCAGAGGGAAAATACAGTTCTTCAAATCAGGCTCCTATGATACTTAGGTTTCCTTTAAGCTCAGTTTTTTGCTTTTGTATATATTCTCTAACATTTTAAATATTAAACTTGTAATGATTTTCTTTGAGCAAACCAAGTAAAGTTAAGCACTATGGAGAGTATTTATTATAGTATTTTTTCTTGTTGGTGAGACAGTGAGTGTCTCATTTTGTAGCTCTGGCTGTTCTGTAACTCACTAGCTTATGCTAGCCTCAAACTTGCACAGATCTGCTTGTTTCTGCTTACCTAAGGCATGAGCCATTGTGTCCAGCTATCCTGTACACTTTAGGATAGTCTAAACCCCTATAAACAAAGGAATATATTTTACTATAACCATAACTGGCAGGATTTGCATGAAGAGAGATTCACCTACTTGATTTTAAGAAATTAAAAGTGAAGGCTGACAGACTACAAAGGGAAGAATTGCTGTTCTGGTGTGAAGGATATGAAAAATCTTTACTCATAGGCCTTCAACTGCTAGCTTAAGACCCATCTGGATTATAAAGAGTAATTGGCCTTACTCAGGGTATGCTGACTTTTTTTTTTTAGGGTGTGTTGATTTAAATGGTAGTCCTATCTAAAATACCTCTACAGTCACAGCTACATTAATATGTGGCCAAGTATTTGAGTATTATGGCTTACTTAGCCAAACTGACACACAGAATTAACTATCACAGGAGTATAATAGAATGCATGTTTTTTAGTGAAAGGTCACATCAAGTGAAGAAAGCAATGGATGTCTAGTTTGGACTTAAAATTTTTAATGTAAGTCTGTCTGATCTAAAGCCCCAAACCTACTTTGATAATCAAGTCTATAGCACTTCTACTTTCAGCTCTTTGCTTTAATTTGGGAGTTACTACACTTGAGAATGGTAGAAGTGATTCTTGGTGGGGGGAAAAACCCAGGCTGGCCTTAAATTCCATATTCTCCCATGTAACCTAAGTCTGTGTGAAGGTAATTGGATAAAATGGCATATTTAGGAATACACTTGCACTCTGAGTGGTAGTACATATTAATGAGTTCCGTGTTTTGGAATTATATTCTAAAGCTTGATCATGTCTAACCATTTTTATTGCATCCAAATCTCATTCTCTTTCTTTCCTCTATTACTCTTCTGATGTATTTGTTTGTGGTAGTAAGAACTTAATACGTGTGTGTGTGTGTGTGTGTGTGTGTGTGTGTGTGTGTGTATACACGAGTGTGCGCACGGTAACTTGTCTGCCATAGAGCTACGTCCACAGTTCCAACTTCTACTTTTAAAAGATTTTATATGGAAAATATCTACTTAAATAAAACTAAGAGAATAGTTAGTGAATTCTGTGATTTTTTTTTTTTTCCCAAGTGTCTGCTCATTGCTTTATTTTATAGTTTGTTTGGATCCAGATCTAAACATGGTTTATAAACTGCAGCTGGTTAATATCTCTATCTTTGATATATTTATTTTTGAGACAACCCAGACTGGCCTTAAATCTCATAATTTAGCCAGGATTGAACTTGAACAAGTGAAGATATTCTTGTCTTAACCTCTTGAAACTGTGATTGGAAATTTGAGCAAATTTGTCTTTGAATCCTCAGGTTCCTTTTCTATCTCTTTTTCCTCGAAGAAACTAAGGAATTTGCTTCCTAAGCCCTCTACTTATTACAAATCGAGAGTCAGAGACTTGATCAGATTGATTTTATAGTAACAATATTTCAGTATTCTTTTACTACACTAGTATAAAACACATAGGTATAATTGTACATCTTGTCTGTCTATTATAGTAGCATTTGTTTAGAGTATCTACAATTAAAGCTGGGAGTATTTTACTTATTGATATTAAAATTCTTTTTTAAAAAAGATTTATCTATTTATTTAATGTATATGAGTACACTGTAGTTGTATAGGTGGCTGTGAGCCATCTTGTGACTGCTGGGAGTTGAGCTCCGACTCCTCTTGCTCTGGCTCCAACCCCTCTTGCTCTGGCATAATTCACTGTAGCTGTCTTCAGACGCACCAGAAGAGGGCGACAGATGTCCATTACAGATGGTTGTGAGCCACCATGTGGTTGCTGGGATTTGAACTCAGGACCTTTGGAAGAGCAGTCATTGGCAGGCAGGATGCAGAGGCAGCCACATCTCAGTGAGGTCAGCCTGGTCTACAGAGTGAGTTCCAGGACAGCCAGGACTACATAGCTATATCCTATCTCAAACAAAAAATAATTAATACTGTTTCTGTCATTAAGCCATTTTTCTAACATTTGACTAAAACCATTCTCAACAAGGTTATCAGTACACTTTGTGCTGAATGCAGCCAACTATTTTGGTGTCTGTGATGTACCTTTGTTTTTACTTCCTTAATTGCTTTTTCTCAACCTTACTTGTAGTTAGTCACCCTTTTACAATGCCCATACATTCTTATATACTCACATATATAGGCACTCCATACTCAAATACTCACTCAAATATGTACACTATATACTTTCATACACTGTCTCTTATGTATATAGACACTCCATACTTAGATTATCACTCAAATAGACATGGCATACTTACTCATATACTCACTTGAGCATGTACCCATTCTATATACACTTCTACTTTTTCTTCCTCTCTCCCGTTCTAGTTAGCTATTGAATTTAGAGCCTTGCTTAAGCTAGGTAAGCAGTTTATCTGTGTTAAACCTCCAGATCCAATTCTATTTTTTAATTAAATTGATTGATAGAGTGCTTGTGAGTACTCAACCTCTGAAGATCAGAAAACTTGCAGAAATTGATTCTTTCTACCATGTGGCTCCCAGGGATTTAGGTTGTTAGGCTTTGCAGCAAAGTGCCTTTTCTACTGAGCTATCTATCTCATTACTGCCTGTTTCCTATAGGTTCATTCACTATTCAGTAATTTTTCTGAAAAGCATGTCTGTGATTCTTTTTGACCCCAGGCTGAATTGTAAAGATGCTCCATATTCTGTAGGAGGATTACTATGAGTTGAGGTCAACCAGGGCTATGCTGTAGTGAGACCTTGACTCCAGAAATAAATTAAAATAAAAATTTATCTTTAAGCAGAATTGGAATTTTCTAGAGCAGCTATATATTAAGAGTAGAAATTACACAGGTACATTTGTTAAATCTAAAGTTATTGCTGTGTTGCTGGGTGTGGTAGTACATGTCTGTAAACCTAGCATTAGAACCTGAGGCAGAAGGATTGCTAAGAGTCTTAGGCAGCCAGGGCTACCTCTTTGGACCCCATCTCAAAAACAGCAACAAAATTATTGGTTTGCATCATTAGATCATTGAAGGTAGTTTTAACTACATAAAGTGTGGCTAGATTTGGGGATACTACCCATGTCTGAAATATTTATGGGGGCTGAAGATGCCTGGTCTACATAGCAGTTTGTTTTTTTGAGATAGGGACTTATTTTAGCATTGGCTAATTTTTTTTAAAGTATGGGTTGAATATATCATCTAATATTTACATTAGCATTATAATCACATTGCAAACATGTTCTACCATTAATAGTTTAGAAATAATAAAACTTTAAGTGAAGGGAATAATTTTATTTTTGTCTTTCTCTTTCTTTTTAGGTGGAATGAACCTCACTTGTTGACTGGTTGCTGATTGGATTCACTTGAAAAAAGAATCATTTTTCCCTCTGTGGAAGCCACATAGTGGCATATTTAATTCAAATCCAGGGATCACAACTTTTGATTTTTCTGGAGGGACATACCACTATATCAAATAAGCTTGACATTACAGCCAAAATGGTGCTGTCCCAGAGACAACGAGATGAACTGTAAGTTTCTTTGTTTTCTGCTATTTGGAAACCTCTTAGAATAATAAACTAGGCATGATTTATTATACATAGGGTGGTAAAGACAAGGTCATCCATCCTCTGCTACTTTGGAAGTTCAGGGTCAGCCCTGGGCTACTTTAGACCTTGTCACAAAAGAGAAGGAGATGGGGGAAGGAACTAGGGTGGGAACAAAACTGTTAAAATGCAGTCTTGGGAAGTCCCAAGATTAAAGTATTTTTACCAGTGTCTGCTATATTAGTATTGAACTATCTTGGCTTCAAATTTGGACCTTCTTTTAGCAAGGAATTAACTGTTTGTCATGTTTGAGCTTAAAGCAAAAAGCAAAATGAGTGATTAGTTGAATGATTAGATTCTCTTAAGATTTATTATACTCAAATGAAGTATATGTGCTGCTATAGGTAACTCTTCTAATTAAAAAAAAAAAAGTCAGTTTTACCAGGTGTGGTTCATATAGATCTTGAATCCTAGAATTCAAGAAGCAGAGATACGTGGGTCACCGAATTTGAGGTCAACCTGGTCTACATAGTGAGTTCCAGGCTATCCAGAGCTACACTATCTCAAAAAAGCAGAACAAAAGAGTAATTACTTAATTTTATGTAATTGTGTGGTGTGTGCATGTGTGGGTGGGTGCATATGGAAGCCACTGTTACTTCAATTTTTTTTATTAGATATTTTCTTTATTTAAATTTTAAATGATATCCCCTTTCCCAGTTTCCTCTCCAAAAAAACCCCCTATTCCCTTCCCCCGCTCCCCCTCCTCACCAACCCACCCTATTCTGCTTCCTGCCCTGGCATTCCCCTACACTGGGGCATAGAGCCTTCACTGGACCAAGGGCCTCTCTTCCCATTGATGATCGACTAGGCCATCCTCTGCTACATATGCAGCTGGAGCCTACTCTTCAGTTTTATTTTTTGAGATATTATCAGTTACTACTACTGAGCAATTTGGCAAGGCTAGGTAGCTGGGAATCAGCACTGGGATTATAGGCAAGTGCCACCAAATTTATCTCTTGAATGTAAGTGTGGGGGATCTGACCTCAGGTCCTAATACTTCAATGGCAAGCAATTTTCTCACTGAGCTAGCTCCCTAGCCTGTTTTTTTTTTTTTTTTAAAGATTTATTTATTTATTATTATGTGTAAGTACACTGTAGCTGTCTTCAGACAAACCAGAAGAGGGTGGTCAGGGTCAGATCTCATTACAGATGGTTGTGAGCCACCATGTGGTTGCTGGGATTTGAACTCAGGACCCCTGGAAGAGTAGTTGGTGCTCTTAACTCCTGAGCCATCTCTCCAGCCCTAGCCTGTTTGTTTTAATCTAGGATTAACCCTAGTTTGTTTTAATCTAGGATGTTATAAAAAAATACTCCTTTACTTTGCATAGTTTTATTTATCTTTTATCAGTAAAGAATGGCTTAAGCAAAGAATCATCATTGGACGTTAAATCTAGGGGAAACGAACAATAAGGAACAAGAAATATATACATGTTCCTAAATGTTCCACTTATACAAATCTCGAAGAAAGAATAGATAAATCCAAACCAGACTTTTTTTTTTTTTTTTTGGTTTTTCGAGACAGGGTTTGTCTGTGTATCCCTGGCTGTCCTGGATCTCACTCTGTAGACAGGCTGGCCTCAAACTCAGAAATCCACCTGCCTCTCCTGACCAAGTGTTGGGATTAAAGGCTTGTGTCACCCCCCACCCCCCCACCCCGGCTGAAACAACCTATTATTAAAAAAGAAAAAGAGAGGTAAGAGAGTTGGCTCAGGGGTTTCAGAGTGTGGAGTGTATGCTACAGAGGATCCAATGCCTCTAACATCAGAAGCATATACACCTTTAATCCCAGCACTTGGGAGGCAGGGGCAGGGGGATCTCTTGAGTTTGAGATCTATGGAGTGAGATCTAGGACAGCTAAGTAATTAACACAGAGAAACCCTGTCTTGGAAAAAAAAAAAAAAAAACAAAAAGCTCTTGGTATATGTGATTGAGAAAGATAGTGGGCAGTGTATCTATCTGCTGCTTATTACATGCCACAACAAAAAGTCTCTAGATATTGCCAATGCCCTTTCTTCCTGTAAAGAACTCATAACCTATTCTGATTTCTTCTTATCTACCCTGGGCATGAAATACATTTGTAAATTGTTTGATTAATGTATTATTATTGGTATTCCTTTGTGTGAAGATTATTTTCCTAAAATAGAATTGTGTTTATATATTGTAGTTTTATAGGTTTTTGGCATTTTGTTCTGAATCCTATTATTATATAGTCCTGCCTTGCCTGGAAATCTCTAGGTCAATCACTAGGCTACCCTTGAATTCATAGACATCAGTTATGCAAGCACACACACGCACGCACACACACACACACACACACACACACACACACACACACACGAGTATGTCTGTGCATACTTATACATAAATAATAGTAGCCAAGAAGAGAGAGAGAGTGAGAGAGAGAGAGGGGGGGGTGGAGGGAGGGAAGGAGAGAGGAAAAGGAATGAAGAGAAAGAAAGGAAGAAAGAAAACAGTGGAGAGAAGGGAGAAAAAATATATATGGATTTTTGAGGAGAAATTATATATTGCATATTTAAAAAAAGACAAAAGCTGCCGGGCGGTGGTGGCGCACGCCTTTAATCCCAGCACTTGGGAGGCAGAGGCAGGTGAATTTCTGAGTTCGAGGCCAGCCTGGTCTACAGAGTGAGTTCCAGAATAGCCAGGGCTATACAGAGAAACACTGTCTCGGAAAAAAAAAAGACAGAAGCAGATACATATTTCAGATTGAACCATTAGCAAGACAAAAGGCAACGGAGCATCATATTTAAACTGTTCAGGGAAAAAACCTACTAATTTAGGAGTATTACATATAGTGTCCTTCAAATGTGCCAGTCAGACTACAAGGGCTGAGAAGATTAATCACTGCTGATGAGTTTTAACCATCAACTTGGTACAATCTAGAATCACTAGGTAAAGAGTCTTAAATAAGAAATTATCGGGCTGGCGAGATGGCTCAGTGAGATGGCTCAGCGGGTAAGAGCACTGACTGCTCTTCCAAAGGTCCTGAGTTCGGATCCCAGCAACCACATGGTGACTCACAACCACCTGTAATGAGATTGGATGCCCTCTTCAGGGTAGTCTGAAGACAAGTACAGTGAATTATGCCGGAGCAAGCAGTGGCTGGAGCTAGCGGGCAGAAGGTCCTGAGCTCAGTTCCCAGTAGCCACACACTCACGGCCATCTGTACAGCTACAGTGTATTCATACACACATACACATAAAATAAAAAAATAAAACATTTTTTAAAAATACACACATACAGATAAACATTAAAATGTCCTTTGCTGGGGAAGCGGCTCTATTTGCTTATTACTTAGTATTCATAAACCCGTGATATGGGCTCAAGTATCACATAAAGCCTGAAATGAACATAAAGGACAGATGAGGAAGTTCAGGATCATCTTGGCTATATAGCAAGTTCAAGGCCAACTTGGGCTACACAAGACTTTGTTTCAAAAGTAAACAACCAGGAGCTATGGTGAACACCTTTAATCTAGCGTGAGGAAGACAGGCAGGCTGGACCTCTGAGTCCAGGGTTATGTGGTAAACTTTTTCTCAGGAAAACCAAGCAACTACAACATACCTATTCAAAAAAATCTTCCTTACCTAGCTATACCCCCAGTGTGTATAGAAGTCATTTTCATTGTTTTATAAAAGTATGAGAAACTAGTATAGTTCCACATTCCTTTTATAAACATATTTCATGTGCCTATGGTTTGGGTTTTTTTGCCTTGCTTATTTATTTTTTATTTTTTAT
>NW_022196911.1:70256083-70308583 GCF_008632895.1 Mastomys coucha | reverse complement strand
GGCAGCCAGGGCTTGTTTCAGAAACAAAACTACCACTGATAAAACAAAACAGAGCAACAAAAAACCAGTTCTGTCAACAAATGGAACCTATATTTAGAAGATGTGCCAAGCTGTGGTGGGTGCACACCGTTAATCCTAGCACTCTGAGGTAGAAGCAGGAATAATGAGTACCAGAGCTATACAAAGAAACCCTGTCTCAAAAATGGGAAAGGATATGACTTGAAGTCTTCAGGAGTCCTAAAATGATTTTTTCTTTATTTATAGCTTAATTGTGCTGTCAAATCTTCCTGTGTTTAGTTATCCCATCTAATTATCCTGTATACTTCTGATAATGTATCTTCTAAAAACATACTTTTCACTGGGTTTGGTGGTGCACATCTTTAATCCCAGCTCTTTGGAGACAGACGTGGGCAGATCTCTTGAGTTTAAGGTCAGCTTGGTCTGTTAAAGGGAGTTCACGACAGCCAAGACTTGATACACAGAGAAACCCTGTCTTGAAAAATCAAACCAAAACCCTATTACTTTTATTAAACAACTTTTAAACTTTTGATGTTCTTTGTAATGTTTTACCATTTAAAAAATGATTTTTATTAGCAGTGAACATTAAAAACATTTTTATAGATTTATTTATTTATTTATTTATTTATTTATTTATTTATTTATTTAATGTGTATGAGTATACTGTAGCTGTATAGATGGCCTTGAGCTATCATGTGTGTGGCTGCTGGGAATTGAATTCAGGACCTCTGCCGGCCCTGCTTGCCCCGGTGTAATTCACTGTAGCTGTTTTCAGATGCTCCTGAAGAAGGGGTCAGATCTCATTAAGGGTGGTTGTGAGCCACCATGTGGTTGCTGTGATCCAACTCAGGACCTTCAGAAGAGCAGTCAGTGCTCTTACCATCTTGAGCCATCTTGCCAGCCCCTGAAAATTTTTCTTTTATGTGTATAGGTATTTTGTCTTACATTGTATGACTGTATCATGTACATGCATTGTGCCTATAGGTTATCAGAAGGGTTGTCATGTTTTCATGGGACAAATTGTGAGTTATCATGTAGGTGCTGTCCTTTACAAGAACAGCACTCTAACTGTGGAGCCATCTTTCCACCCCCACCCTTCCCCCAAGAAGCCAGAGATGAATTGTTAGGTGTCCTTAATCATTTTCCAACCTTTTTCTTTCTTTTCTTTTTTTTTTCTTTTTCTTTTTTCTTTTTAGTGTGTGTATATTTTGCATTCATGAATCCTTACATAGAATATCAAGTGTTTCCCTCTATCACTGTCTGCCATACTCTCATTGGCTAACCCTCACTCCTGGGATCTGCCCATCTTTGTCCCAAAACACTGTGATACTTTTTATTGGGTGCAGAGGATTCAAACTCAGCTCTTCATATTTGCGCAAGTGTTCTTACCCACTAAGCCATTTCTGTTTTGTGAGACAGGATCTTTTAACTGAATCTGGATCTCACTTCAGTTTGGCTGTTTTTTTTTTTTTGTTTTTTTTTTTTTTTCCTGAGACAGGGTTTCTCTGTGTTGCCTTAGCTGTCCTAGAACTCACTCTGTAAGACCAGGCTGTCCTCGAACTCAGAAGTCCACCTGCTTCTGCCTCCCAAGTGTTGGGATTAAAGGCATGCACTACCATCGCCTAGCCAGTTTGGCTGTATTAATTAGGGCTTCTGATGCTGTAAAGAGACACAATGATCAAGGCAATTCACAAAGGACAACATTTTACCTACCCTAACTCCTATGTCTTTACCCCACATACACAGACAAGGGTAATATATGAAATAACTTTATTACTCTTCATCTCTGTTAAGAAATGTATGGAAATTGTCTTTGAATGAAATAGTTAAATCTCAGTATAGCATTTGGCAGGCTGGGACAGCATCATAAGTACTGGGCAACTCTAAGCTTCATAGTGAGCTCCTACTTTAAAAGGAAAGAAAGCAATTAATTTATAGAATGAGTCTTCATTTGACTTCATGTTGTCTCTTATGAAAATAGAATAAAAACTAAATGAGTTGTTCCAGGCCAAAAAGGGCTTTGTAGTTTGACCTTGTCTCAGAAAAAGAAAAAAAAACCAGAATCTAAAATACTATGTATTTTAGGTAGATTATCTCTGAAAACACGTAAATCACAATAGTGATTGCCTGTGTTAAAATCCTTAGATTTGATTTCTAGTGCTTTTTTTTACATTGGCCAGGTATGATGGCTCATGCCTCTGGGATCAGAAGTTCAAGTTCATCCTACTTAAGTAGTTTTCTGGCCAACCTGGGATTTACAAAACCCTGTCTTAGAAAAGCAGAGAGGGCCAGGCATGGTTGTACATGTCTTTAATCCCAATACTCAGGGGTAGGGGTAGGCATATCTCTGTAAATTCAAGGCTGGCCAAGATACAAAGGCTGGTTTTCAAAAGAAAAGAAGAAAATAAAATTGGCTAAAAGATGTAATGGTACTATTATTGTGTGTAGATTTAAGGTTTGTTTAACTCATGGTTTTAACTTTTTAGTTATTCAAGTTAAAGCCTTACAGAGGAATCCTAAATCCACCTTTTCTATAACTGAATACAGGCTGGGAGTAATTGGGAAGTGTTGAAATAGGAGAGCATGGGTGCTTGCCATTATTGTTAGCACAGAATGAAAGAGAAGTGTGGAAATACATTTCAAGCCACTTCAGCTTTGCTGCCTTCAAATTATAATTCTAAATGCCATTATAAAACAATATACTGTTTGTAGCTTAAGCATTTTTAGTTTATTAAAGTAGTTATTTCTTCTTGTTGTTTTGTTTTGTTCCTCTTTTGCCCTAGCTGTCCTAGAACTCACTCTATAGACCAAGCTGGCCTTGAACTCAGAAATCCGTCTGCCTCTGCTTCCCAAGTGCCGGGATTAAAGGCGTGCATCCCCACAAAGATTTTAATAAGTGTAGTTCCTCAAATAGAAATGAGATATGTTTAGGACTCATTTGAATTTTTTCTTTCAGAAATCGAGCTATAGCAGATTATCTTCGTTCAAATGGCTATGAAGAGGCATATTCCGTTTTTAAAAAGGAAGCTGAACTAGATATGGTATGCTTAACTATAATTACCAGTTTTCTAATTATTCATAGTATGGTTAATGGGTTAAGTTTTCCTTAAGGTTCATTAGTTAGGTCAACTCAGCTATTCAGATTTTGCCATTTGTTATTGTGATTTACTTAGTTTTGAGCTTAGTTTCCCCACTTTTATATATAATCAAATATCAATTTTTTTTTTAAAAGATGTCATGGTTAAGCCGTTTTTTTAAAAAGATCTTACTTTTTCTCCTCTAGAATGAAGAATTAGATAAGAAGTATGCTGGTCTTTTGGAAAAAAAATGGACATCTGTTATTAGATTACAAAAAAAGGTAACTAGGTCTTTCTTCTTTTTTTTTTTTTAAAGATTTATTTATTTATCCATTATATGTAAGTACACTTACATATAATAGCTGTCTACAGGAACATAAAAAGTTCCTTACATAAAAGTACATAAAAGTAGCTGTCTTCAGGAACACCAGAAACAGGCATCAGATCTCATTATGGATGGCTGAGAGCCACCATGTGGTTGCTAGGAATTGAACTCAGGACCTCCGGAAGAGCAATCAGTCAGTGCTTTTAACCGCTCCAGCCCTAGGTCTTTCTTCTTAAGTCAGTTTATTCAATGTGTACTTACAAATTTTCTCAAAATATTGCCATAAATTACTAATCTGCTGATACTCATGTTTGATCTTGGGGAAAAAAAACATTTTCTTGCTTCATGAAAACTTTGGTTTTAAGGTCGTTATTGGTACACATAAGTTATACGGTCTAGAGGTTTGAACCTGCATTGTCTTGACTGAGAAATTGATACTTAAGGCATCATCAGTGTTCTTAGAACAATGCTTCTCAGCGTATGGTTGTGCTGTATCCCTTTGAGGTTGAACTTCAGATACCTTGTATTATCAGATATTTACATTATAATTCACTAACAGTAGGAAAATTACACTTATGAGGTAGCAACAAAAATAATTTTGTAGTTGGGGATCCCCACAATACAAGGATGGGTATGGCCAAGCCAATGCCTTAGAAGGACTTAACTAGTTGTAACTGGAAAAAGAGCACTATGTATCTTACGTGAGTCAGTCTCATCTCTGAGGTTTGCTTTTTTCTTTTTTTTTTTCTTTAACCGGTACAATGAAAGTAACATGCTATTCCATTTCTAAAATACATATTCTTCACAGACAAAGTTAGAATAGATAACATTGTTCTAATGTGAGCTTAACTATACTGAGCTCATGGACAAAAACCAATGCCTAGTAGATGCTCAGTAAATATTAGCTTTTGTTGTGAATATTACTACCTGTAGGATAAATAAACTGTGGTGTAGGAAAAAAAAACTAAAAATTAACCTAAAAAAAAAAAGAACTAAAAAATTTGAGCTTAATTTTCCCACTTTTTTGTATAATCAAATATTTAATAATGTTAAAAATTACAGGCATAAATCAAGCAACATAAGTGTGATGATCTTCTTTGTTAATAAATGTAAATGAAAATTGTCTTTGAGTGAATGAGTTCCAGTTGAGCATAATAACTCCAGTGTGTGGGAACTGAGACAGGAAGATCCTAAGTTCTGGACTACTGTAAGCTTCATAGTCAGAGCCTACCTAAAAGGAAGAAAAACAAATACATTATAGAGCACATCTTTATTTAACTTCATGTTCCCTCCCAAGGTAATGGAATTAGAATCAAAACTAAATGAAGCAAAAGAAGAATTTACGTCAGGTGGTCCTCTTGGTCAGAAACGAGACCCAAAAGAATGGATTCCCCGTCCACCTGAGAAATATGCACTGAGTGGTCATCGGAGTCCAGTTACTCGAGTCATTTTCCATCCTGTGTTCAGTGTTATGGTCTCTGCTTCAGAGGATGCTACAATTAAGGCAAGTTCTTTTTGTTTGTTCATTTTGCTTTTTGTTTTGTAGTTTTTGTTTGGGTTTTGTTTTGGTTGGTTGGTTTTAAGAGACATGATCTCTTGTCTATATAGTCTTGGCTGTCAGACTGGCTTTGAACTCAGAGAAATTCTCCTACCTCTGCTATTATTAAAGTGAGGTAAATTTTTCTGAAAGGCAGACTTGATGTAAGTTAGGTGGCAAAAGATTTTGAAAATAAGGACCTAGGCAAAGGGACACAGAAGAAAGGGAGCTCTGAGTTTCCCTCTGTTGTTTATTTGTTGCAGTCGTGTGTGCGCGCACACACACACCAGAAAGTTATTTCTCCCTTCTACCACATTGGTCTCAGAAATCAAACTCAGAATGTCAGGTTTGGTGGCAGGTAGGTTTTTGTTTTTGTTTTTGTTTTTTTAAAGATTTATTTATTATATGTAAGTACACTGTAGCTGTCTTCAGATACACCAGAAGAGGTCGTAAGGCCTCATTATGGATGTTTGTAAGCCACCATGTGGTTGCTGGCATTTGAACTCAGGACCTTTGGAAGAGCAGTCAGTGCTCTTAACTGCTGAGCCATCTCTCCAGCCCCTGGCAGGTAGTTTTTAAAAACTGTATTGAGTGATTTTGGTACTGAACCGTAAGGCAGAGTTAAAATTTCATTATAGTTCTAGAGAGGCATTCTTCCATTAAGTAACTGATATATTTGAGAAAATGTGGATTATGTCATATGTCATATGTATGTCAGTATGTCATCTTTTCATTTAGTAGATTCTGTTCATGGAGAATAAGAAGTTTGTTCCTTTTTTGAGCCAGGTCTACAGAGTGAGTTCCAGGACAGCCAGGGCTACACAGAGAAACCCTGTCTCCAAAAAAAATTCATAATTTCTGTTTTAGAAAAAAATGTCTTTAAAGAATGAGACTTTTTAAAAAGCTGGGCGTTGTGGCACATGCCTTTAATCCTAGCACTCAATAGGTAGAGGCTGGTGAATTTCTCAGTTATAGGCCAGCCTGGTCTTCAGAGTTTGTTCCAGGACAGTCAAGGCTTCACAGAGGAATCCTGTCTTGATAAAGGTGTTTTTGTTAATCCTGAGCACTTGATTCAGGAATAGTTCAGTTCATGATTTCTCCTTAGTCCTCTACATATCTGTGCTCTAATGCTCTAGTAAACTTGAGAACTTAAGTTAGTCCACTGTTATACATAAATTGTTCCTACGTACATTGCTTCTAACACATCTTTTTGCACTTGAACTTCCTTATTTATGCCTAGTACTATCAGACTGGTTTTCATTGACTTACTGTACCTTCTCCTTAGCATAATTAAGTGTTGATACTTAACAAATGTAATACTTGGATAGTTGGAGCATTAGTTTTTAATCATAGAGAAAAGCCACTTTGTACTTGAAGATTTGTTATTTCTAACATAAATTATTTGTTATTTGGTAATTAGTCAATAAGAAGCCAGATTAAGTGCAAATGTGAAATGAGGAGGTGATGAGTTGGTGTTAACTAATTTTTTTATTCACTTGATAGGTGTGGGATTATGAGACTGGAGATTTTGAGCGAACTCTCAAGGGCCATACAGACTCTGTACAGGACATTTCCTTTGACCACAGTGGCAAGCTTCTGGCTTCCTGTTCTGCAGATATGACGATTAAATTATGGGATTTTCAGGGTTTTGAATGCATCAGAACCATGCACGGTAAGGTAGAAGACGGTACCTCAGATAGGTCATTTAAGAGAAGAAATAATTTGCTAATCATATTTAGGTACCCTACTTTTAATTCCTAGTTGTCTTCTTTGATGTGCAAGCTTGATGAACAAGCTTTAGTGGTAGAGGTTTTTGTTAGGAGCATTTAAGGTTTGCATGACTAATTTGTATTCTCAAGTGTATTTGGATAAGAAAAACTGCCAGGTCGTATTAGTCTAAGAGAAATGGACAATTAATTTGCTAAGGAGGTTGTTTCTTTTTTATTTTATTTCTTATCAAGAGAGCAGGCAGCCCAGGAGTTGTGGTCCACGCCTTTAATCCCAGCACTTGGGAGGCAGAGGCAGGCGGATTTCTGAGTTCAAGGCCAACCTGGTCTACAGAGTGAATACCAGGACAGCCAGGGCTACACAGAGAAACCCTCTCTCGAAAAAGCAAAACAAAAGGGCGGGGAGTGGGGGGGGACGAACACACAGGCAGTGTGGCTAGAAGCCAGAGTTCGCTCCTTCAGTATCTTAAGTGTCCATAGATTATTTCATCTGGAAAATAAAGGGGATAATGTATATGGCATAGGATTATAAAGATAAAATAACTCATACTTAAAACCATCTGATAGATAAGAGAGAGTGACTTTTGTGGTTTTTAGTTTTTTGGGACAGGGTCTTACAATATAACCCTGCCTGGCCAGAACTCCGAGATCTGCTTACTTTTTCTTCCCTCAAGTGCTGAGGTCAAAGGTATATGCCATCCCACCTGGCTCTGTTTTCTTTAAAGATAATGTAATATTGCTGTTTAGCTATGCGTAAGAACAAATGCTGTGTTAGCGATTTTAAAGCAAGCCAGGTGAATTGGTGCCTGTACATAAACTTAGCAGGCAGAAGTTTTTTGTAGGAGGACCATAGGTTTAAGGCTGGCCTTCACTACAAAACAAGTTCCAGCTCAACTGGACTGCATAGTACACTGGTCTCAAGAAATCAAAACAGTCCTGGCAGTTTTGGTGTATGCCTTTAATCCCAGCACTTAGGAGGCAGAGCCTGGTGGTTCAAGACCAGCATGGTCTACAGAGTGAGTTTCAGGACAGCCAAAATGAAAGGGAAAGGAAAGAAAGCAAAACAATAAGATTACCTAGTATTTAGCACACAGTTAGGTTTATTATTACATTGAATATATGGTTGAAGTTTGTGTTTTTTCACCCAATTAAGGTCTGAGGCAAGTCTGTCAAGTATTCTAGGCCAGCTTGGGCACTGAGATCCTCTCTTAAAAGACAGGAAAGTTCCTTGCAGTCATTGTTTATTCCTTGAAAATATATGTGTCTTAAGGTTTTTTTTTCCAGAAAACATAGCTAATTTGGAATGTGAATGATATCTATGAACTATTATTTTTTTCCTATGTACATCAACATCAAAGATAAACTTTTAAATAGAGGATCAAATTCTGCCTCTATCTTTTTTCCCTTACTACTTTTAAGTGATCTTATCCTTTAGATAAAGTTCAGTGTAAGAGTACTTTCTGTAGTTTTTTAAATACCAGAGTAAAAACCCACAGTAAACTGTTGAATACTTTGCTGTATTTTGTGTTTTAGGCCACGACCACAATGTCTCTTCAGTAGCCATCATGCCTAATGGAGATCATATAGTGTCTGCGTCAAGGGATAAAACTATAAAAATGTGGGAAGTGCAAACTGGGTAAGTAGATTTAGTTGGAAAGCATCAGCCAAAAAAGATTATAAAAACAAAACAAAATTGTTTTCTAAATAGTAATTTTATCTTTAATCTAGAATGAACACCATGACATACACACACACACAAACACACACAAGTATATGAGGACTTGGAAATTTAGCATAGTGGTAGAGCACTTGTTTTAATAATGCACAAGGCCCTAGCTTCCATCTGTAATACCAAAATAATTTTTACATATATACATTACACACACACACTGCACTGTATGTACTATGAACATGAATGCACTAAAGGAAGGATTCTTGAAAGCTACTTCTGTGAGATATCTACTTTTTATTTTCTCTCTGTGTTTTTTTTTTTTTATTGTATTTTCTTTTCTTTAGATTAGAATTTAAATAATGTGTATACTGGTATACATTTATTAGACTTGAGGTTTTTAAGTTTTATTGTGTTTCGTGGTGTTTCCTGGCAGCTTATTTTACTTAGTATTGCTTTATTTCAAGCTAGTGCCCATTTTTTTATTAATTTTTCTTTTCTTTTGTTGGTGTATAATTTCTCTAATGATATCTCCTCATCTCAGTTTGTATCACTTCTGGAAAGTATTCCAATGATTACCATTTATTCACAATGTACATTACTTAAATTGACAGCTACTGTGTGAAGACATTCACAGGACACAGAGAATGGGTACGTATGGTGCGGCCAAATCAGGATGGCACTCTGATAGCCAGCTGTTCCAATGACCAGACTGTGCGTGTGTGGGTTGTAGCAACAAAGGAATGCAAGGCTGAGCTCCGAGAACATGAACATGTGGTAGAATGCATTTCCTGGGCTCCAGAAAGTTCATATTCTTCCATCTCTGAAGCAACAGGATCTGAGGTACTGTATGATTACGTCTTTTTATGATTTTGTTTCTGTGTCATAGGACAGCCTTAGGTAACTAGTGTGAGTTTTCAGTCTAAGGTCTCTGTATGCAACTAAAACTGTAGCCTAGAATTCTGAGTTTTGAGGCTTTTTGCTCTTTGTAGTTGTCAGTAGTGTTTATTGGTTTTTAAACCAGTTATTATTGGGCCAGTAAGATGGTTCAGTAGGTAAAGACACTTGCCACCAAGCTTGGTGACTTGAGTTTGATTCCTGAACCTACATTGTAGGAGGTAGCAACCAAATCCCCCAAGTTGTCCTTTGTCTGTCTGCATGCCATGGCAAGAATTGAGTACATATACAAATAGATACACAAAATAGCTCATCCTTGATTTTTTTTCCTACGTTGGAGATCATCTACGGAAGAGAGAATGGATCATTTAAATCCAGATCTGGTGGCCATGAGATGATAGTACCTCAGCTCTTGGGGAGACTAAGACCAAAGGCAAGACCCTGTCTCAGAGAGAAATAAAAACAGCAAAGGAAGAAACAACCGTCCACCTTCCCCCTTTAAGAAAAAACAAAAGAAAACAAAAAAAGAGAAAGAAAAATTTATAACCAATCAGACAAAAACAACCCTACATGTTAATAAAGCTCTAAGAAAAAATTGTTTTTAAGTTTGTTTTTTGTTTTTTTTTCTTTTTTATTGAGACAGGGCCTTACTTTGTAGCTTTGGTTATCCTCAAACTCCCTATATAGACCTGGCTGGCCTTGAACTCAGAGAGAGCTGGCTCTAAATTAATCTTCTGTGTGTGATCTCTTCATTATAAATTACAAACTTTAAATAAAGTTCAACTATTACAAATTCTAAATAAAATTCTTTATAGTACCCTCTGATGGTTGTTATATACAATATGTGATAAGTTTGCTAAATTTATATAAAAAATACTGATTGGTTTAAACATCCGTTTTGATCATAGATTTAATATTGATCAGGGCCTTTTTCATGCTAGGAGAGAAATATGTCATTTAGTTATATATTCCTAACCTCATTGCAGAAGTCTTGGGCAGTACATTTCATTGTTGGTGTTACCTAGGCAGGACCTATCTTCCTTTGTAGGCTAGATACAGCTATATATTTCAATAAATGAAAACAGCCCTTTTTGCAAGATTTCAAATAAATGTCATTATTTTAGAGAAGTTAAATCCTTATTTTTTATATGGGAAAATAATTTTTTATGTTTTTTATAGACTAAAAAAAGTGGCAAGCCTGGACCTTTCTTGCTATCTGGTTCCAGAGACAAAACTATTAAGATGTGGGACGTCAGTACTGGCATGTGCCTTATGACTCTTGTAAGTTTGCATAATCATATTCTATGGCATCTTCATTGTGCATTTACCTTTTTGGATCAGATATACTCTGTGCTTTCTTACTAAATATCAATTCTGGGACCTTAAAATACCTATATGTTTATAAACTTTTAAAAGTTTTATAAAATGCTATTTACGGAATGCAATGTTACAGAAAATAATCTAAAAAAAGCAATCAGTGCTGGGGGTGGGGTTTTAGTTCACTATGTGAACTAAACTCCAACTACTTTGGAGGACAAAGAAAGCTCTTACAGACTTGTTTACTTTTTTAAAAAAATTTATTTTATGTGCATTGGTGTTTTTGACTGTTTGAATGTCTATGTGAGGGTTTCAGACCCTCTAGAAATAGAGTTACAGACAGGTGTGAATTGCCATTTGGGTGTGGGAGATTGAACCTGGGTTTTCTGGAAAAGCAAACAAAACTCACTGATCCATCTCCCCAGTCTGACTTTTTTTTTTGGTTCTTCGAGACAGGGTTTCTCTGTGTAGCCCTGGCTGTCCTGGAACTCACTCTGTAGACCAGGCTGGCCTCGAACTCAGAAATCCACCTGCCTCTGCCTCCCAAGTGCTGGGATTAAAGGCATGCGCCACCGGCTCCCAGTCTTGACTTTTTAAAGATGTTTTCTTCCTTTTCAGCTGTCATCTCTTTGTTGACATCTATCTTACTTAGTTTATTTTCCTACTGTGAAATTAATTCTAACTTAATAAGTAATTTTAGCAGTTTTGGAGACTCAGTATAAAAGGGAGTGGGTATTAGGCATTCTGGTTTGCCTGAGAAGCTCTAACTAGCTATTGTCAAGCTAGTAGCAGGTTTTACAATATAACATTCATGGTTTTAGAAACTGCGTAAGTGCTGATTAGATCTGCATATAGAATGCTAGCAACGAGTTAAAGTATTCTACAGGATCAATTGAGAAGGGAATATTGAAAGCAGGAAGGGTACAGTGAGGAGGTGGGAGGAGAGATTTGGGAGAAGGAACAAGACAGCATCAACCAAAACTACATAAGTAAATATGACAATGCTGAAAGAAAACCCATTACTGTAAACTAATTTAAAAGATAAGAGAAGGACCAGTCGGAGGTGGTGGTAGCACATACCTTTAATCTTTGTAAGGGCAGGCAGATCATTCAAGTTTGAGGAAAGCCCGGGCTACACAGCATGACACTGTTTTTCAACAAGAAGAAACAAACCCAAAAATGATAAAAGAAATTTCCAATACTCAAGAGGCAGAGGCAGGAGAATCTCTTGTTAGTTTGAGGACAGTACGATCTATATAGAATTCTAGGTCAGGCAGGACTTCATAGTCAAGAAAAACTGTTGTATTTTAGGTTCCTTTGTACCATGTTGAAAAAAAATGGGTCTTTAGTTAAAATCTTCATGTTCTTCTGTCTGTAATTGCAAGGTCATCAATTTTCCTAGGTTTATGCTTCCAACTTTTGGGCTGATAGGATACTTTGTCCTGCTTCATTTTGGTGTGGCCACAAAATATGGGGGTTTGTTGTTGTTGTTGTTGTTGTTGCTGCCGCCCTGTTTTTTGTTTGTTTGCTTTGTGTTTTGTTTTTGAGACAAGGTTTTACAACATATTCCTGTCTGGCCTGTAAGTAACTTAACTATGTAGACCACAACTATGTAGCTTGGCCACAAACTCGAATTGATTCAACCTGCCTCTTCCTCCCAAGTACTGAATTTGTACTACCATGTTAATTCATTTTTTTATTGTGGGTTTTTTTTTTATGTACTTTTGTATTTATGTTTATGCAGACATGTGTGCCAGTCCCTGAGTAGGCCAGAAACATGGCTTCTCCTGGAGTTACAGGCAGTTGTGAGAGACTGTACTGAATGCTGGGAACCCAACTCCAGTCCTCTAAAAGCCATACCTGATCTTAACTGCTCAGTCAGCTCCTTGGTGTGCTCTCTTTGTTGTTTTGTTTGTTTTGTTTTCAGACAAGGTTTCTCCATGTACTGGAATTCTCTCTCTAGATTAGGCTACCTGTCTCTGCTTCTTGAGTGCTGGGATTAAGAGCCACTAACTTCTGGCTCTTTAAAATGCTCTTAAGTATCATTTCCTTTGCTCAATTTTCCTCCTCCTCCTCCTTCTCCTCCTCCTCCTCCTCCTCTTCCTCCTCCTCTTCCTCCTCCTCCTCTTCTTCCTCCTCTTCCTTCTTCTTCCTTCTTTTTCCTTCTTCTTCTTCTTCTTCTTCTTCTTCTTCTTCTTCTTCTTCTTCTTCTTCTTCTTCTTCTTCTTCTTCTTCTTCTTCTTCTTCTTTTTCTTCTTTTTTTTCTTCTCCTCCTCCTCCTCTTCTTCCTCCTCTTGCTCTTCTTCTTCTTCCTTTTCCTCCTCATTATTATTATTACTACTACTATCAAGGGTCTGGAGAGATGGCTCAGTGGTAAAAAGCACTAGCAGTAGTTAAGAGCTCTTCCATTGATTTCTAGCACTCATGTGATAGCTTACAACTACAGTTCCAGGGGATCCAGTCCTCTCTTGGGGCCCCAGGGCACTGCATTCAATGTGTTGCACAGGTACACATAGAGGCACAACACCCATACACATAATTTTTTTAAAAAAGTGAAAATTTGAAAGAATACTAATGTGTCTTAAGAGTATAGAGCTCAGTTAGTTGAGTACCTACCTGGCATAGCATACATAGAGCACTGGGTTAAAACTCCAGCACTGCACAAGGCCAGACATTGTAGTATAATATATATCCATGATTCTGGCATTCCAAGGGGGAAGCAAAGAGGATCATTTCAAGGTCAGTGAGTTTAGACAGCTCTGAGCTGTTTCCAGGTGGCAGGTTCCTGGGGTTATGTCTCACTTGGTAGAATAGATATTTGGATGCATAAAAACTCTGGGTTTAAGTCCCCAGTCCACATGAACTGGGTGTGTGGTAGCACCTGCCTGAAGTTCAAGATTATGTTGTTCAAGGTTCAAAGGCCTTGTCAAGAAAAAAGAAAAAAGCACTGATATATATGGTTTCAGGATTAAAATGTGTTATATCCCAAATGTTACTTAAATAAGTCAAATACCTTTTTGTCTTTAAGGTGGGTCATGATAATTGGGTACGTGGAGTTCTGTTCCATTCTGGGGGGAAGTTTATTTTGAGTTGTGCTGATGACAAGACTCTCCGTGTATGGGATTACAAGAACAAGCGATGCATGAAGACCCTCAATGCGCATGAACACTTTGTTACCTCCTTGGGTATGTACACATTGTGAGGTTTCTGAACATTTGAATTTTGGAGTGCAAGATGTAGCAGTTTTATGTAACCTTGTCGACTTTTCCAGGTAAGAAGTGACCAAGTTCTATAAGGGTACAAGGCCTATTTCAACCTTGTGAGTTCCTACCAGTGGCTCTTCTCTCATTAGAATTAAGTTTATAGTTAAAATACTGTTTTCTCTGTTGTGCATTGGGTTTGGAAACAACTTGTGAAAGGATATTTACTGATCACTTCTACTGACTGGCTGGTAATTTTTTCTTTTCTATTGTAAATTTTTTAAAAAGAAATCTTAAAAGTTCTCAACCTGTGGATTGAGGCCCCTTTGAAGTTGCATATCAGATTTTTACATTATGATTCATAACTAGCAAAATTAGAGTCATGAAGTAGCAGTGAAGTAATTTTATAGTTGGCAGTCACCACACCATGAGGAACTGTATTAAAGGCTTAAGTGCTTTGGATATTGCTCAGTGGTGTAACAGCTAGCAAAGCTTGACTGAGATGTTCATTTCAATTGCTACTACTGCAGAACAACAACAAACGGAATCTTAAATAATAGCCTGGGCTACATAGAAGACCCTGTTTTGAGAAAAAAAAAAAAACCCAGATATGGCTAGCAAGACGGTTCAGCTGGTAGAAGTGCTTTTGGACAGGCCTGAAAACCTTTGTTTAACCTCCACATCCCAAATTCTCCTGACAGCTGTCCTCTGACCTTTCTGTACTTGAACCTGTATATATACTTATACACGCACACACTCACAGAGACAGGCAGACAAAATATCTGGAGACATGGTGACACATCCCCCAATTTGGGTGGCAGAGCAGGACGATTATGTCCCAAATTTGAGTCCAGCTTGATGTACATAACAAGGGATACATGGCAGGACTCTATTGTTTAAGAAAGAAAAAAAAACAAAAAACAAAACCGACTTTCGTACTATACACAACCATGTACTATATACACTTAGGGAATTACATAAATGTTATGTCCTCAGTATCATCTGTAGTTCATAAGAGTGAATTCAGTAAATTGTAATGTACTAGGGTATGATGGATGGACCTTATGGTGACAATAAAGCCCTTGGTAAATTAGGTAGGAGTGTTGTGTTAGTTGCCCATGTAAAGCATTGGTATGAAGCCTGAAGCACAACGTTCAGTAGATGGATATGCTGACTGAAATGTACTTGTTAGTAGATTTGAACATTGCTTAGGATGATACTGGTGACATCAAATGGAATTTAATAGTTTCAATTTTCCTAACCCAGTTGATAAGCTCAGTAATTTTAGAGGTATAGATGGGTATGTATATAGAGAAAATCGTGGATGTTATATCCAAGTGTGGAGGCAGAGGTTCATGGACTCCCAGAGCTTGGGAAGCTGACCTGGAGGAAATCAAGTACAAGGCCTGCTGGGGTTATATAAAAGATACTCCTCATAAAATTAGCAAAAAGTTCTGTCTGGCTTAGTATGGTTTGAAAACATCCCTTTTCTTTTCTCTTTCAGATTTCCATAAGACGGCACCCTATGTGGTTACTGGAAGTGTAGATCAAACAGTAAAGGTGTGGGAGTGCCGTTGATTGAGTCACATTTGGTTCTTCCTCCCTTTTTTCCTCTGGATGCACTCTGATGATACCATGGTTACCCCATTTGAGCTCTGTTTAAATAAATATTGTCCTTTCATGTAAATTATTCTGGATGTAGATTGAGCTTATTAAATGTTACACACAAAGTATTCATGCATGGTGAATCCAAATTGTATACTGTAAATTTACATATGTTGTCTAGAAGTACCATAGGGTTTAAAAACCTGGGCTGGCATTGGTCACACCAGGCCTACAAGGGCAGAAGTTGAATAAATTGAACTAGGGCACTAAACTGAATAGTTGACAGTGTCATTTTATGTTGGATTATTAATTATTGTTTTTTTTCCTGCTATCTGTTGGTGCCTGACTTGATGGCCTCATTTTGGGGAAAGTTGTGGTTATTAGGGCTTTTTCTGAAATGTGTATCTATGTAACATCACTTAAGTGTGCTTAATAAATCTTTAAGGGTGTTAGATAATAAGACTACAATTCAGAATCTTTTGCTACATCTGTGTAATGGGGATTACACATTGAAGTTTTTGTCATGACCCCTTTGCCAAATCAATAGGATATGTTTGTTTTGGCAGCCTATCAGGCAAAGGCTAGTGGTTTATTTATGTAAGAAAATGATCGTAAATCTCAAGAAAAATCTCAGCAGCTAATAGTGAATCCTTTTTCATTTGGGTCTTACTGCTTTGTAAACAGGTCAGGAAACACTGTCCTACTTTAAGCTTCTCTTTTCCATACTAGACATACAAGTTGTATTCTCCATACTGTTGGACTGTGTAGTGATGTGACCCCCCCCCAGTAGAATTTGATCTTCCCATTGAGTGTCATGCTACAAATCACTATGTGTTTATGACGTTTTTAGGGATGTGCCATGTGCATGTCAGAAAGACAAATGCTGACAAAGCTGCATGCGCATTTTAAAGGAGTGGAAGGAACAGTTTCCAACATGAACCTGATAACAATTTGAGCTGTTTGACTTACAAGTTATAAAAAAAGTGACAGGGTTAAATGAAGCATGCATAGAAATATTTTTTTTCATCTTTTGTTTATATGTAAATGTTTATAAGTATGTGGGCCTATCTATAAGTGGATATGTCTATATATGTATATCACACACATACAACCTCCATGTTGTTGGGTCTTGCGTTTTTGAAGAAGTGCTCAAACACATGCATAGAGTAAATCTTGCTGGGGAATACCAACCACAGCCATGCTTTAGAATAGACTCTTCTGATGTTTCTAACTCTGAGGGGCTTTTCTAAGCTAAGAGAAAGTCACTTCCTCTGTTCTCCCCTCTAATGTGGCCATCCACCATTTTACACATTCCTGATAGGTTGTATATTTTGGTCCAGAGTTACTACAGTAGGTTTAAGAGAATTTTGCCCATGACTTTTGGAACACTATTCCATTGTCAGTTGTTAATAAAGAATTTATCGCCTAGCTAACCAACTTTTTTCTTTTTAAGAAGATCAATTTGAAAGGTTAACAGAAACAGTAACATAACAGTGACAGTCTAACAATGGCAACTTTTTTCTGGACTGCATTTTATTCATTTGTATAATAGATGATTTTTTAAAATGTCCCTTTAAGTATTGAATGGAAATTTCATTCCTGAAAGGAGAAGGGGTGAGAATTAATGTCCTGTAGATATACACAAGAGATTAGGCTCTGGCAGCAGCTCACTGTCTAGCTTGTGTCTTTGTTTGTTCACTTGTTTGTTCTTAATATCCCTCAGAGATTTCTCTATAAAGGAAAAGTGTTTTGAGAATCAAGTGGCTATTCTTGAGAACAAAAACCCCATCGTGATTCCATAAACACTGTAGGTTAGCTTTTAGGACAACATTGCCTCACAACCCTGCTTACATTAAAAAGTCTTTTTCTCCTAGCTGTTCTGACTGGATTTTTCTCTAAAAGCTATGGAAAATATCTTCGTTCTCATTTGCTGCTATTTCCTGTCCTATTTCAAGAATATAAATACATAGAAATGGTGCATCTTAACATTTGTTTGTATGTGTTAAAATGTTTTGTCTTTTAATTCAGTTTTAGCATGTAGCAATATGAATTGTTAAAGGGTAAGCCACAACATCTAGACATCATTCATAGAAACAATAAAGAATGGTACCAATGTAGAGGAGCAAAGCTGCTGTTGATGGGTTTCCTCCCCTGCAGCAGTGCCTCACTGACAACAGAGGAGGGAGTGCTCTGTAACAAAGCTGTCCTTACTTGGGAGATTGCCACAGCCTGCTGCTTAGCTGAGTTACCAGACATCCTCCACTTAAGCAGCAGCAAACATTGAATCTCAGGGATGGTCCACAGCTGGATCCAAACATAACGAGCCCTGTTTGAATAATGAAGGGTGGCGGGGCAACATCCACATCTGGCATCGGATTTGCAAAGGTTTCTTGCACTGTTGTTTGACACTGCCCTGTTGATGCCCTTACTCTTATGTTACTGTTTTCTCTGTCTGCTGTCTAACCCTGTGCCTTGCCTGGGATAAGGACAATGATAAAGTTAGAGGTTTTGGTTGTAAGTAGAGGACTTTTATGAATTGGTTAGCGGTTCACTGCTGCTTTGTTACTTTCTTGAGTCAGATTGGCTGCTTATTAAGAAATAAAAAGCTGATAGAATTGTGATGATTGTTGATTGTGTGTGTAAACAGACATTCCAGTGCCACCTATAACACAGTGTGCCCAAGAAGTCCTAACCGCATGGAGAGTGCAAGCTGCAGGTTTGTGTAGACATGACCTGGAGAATAGTTGCTTTTGACATGACATCTTGCACTTTAGGAGACTAAGACCGTCCTGTTCTGTCTGCATGTGGTGTGACCAATGGTGTGCTCAGAGCACTACCCACAATCACTAGTGTTAGCAAGCCGTCCCGGGCCGTGATGCACTATTAGTCCTTTGGAAGCTTTGGCTTTAGGCTCACCAAGCCCAGTCTCCTGTTTGCCTCTTTCTGTTCTTTGTGAACTTCCAGATAATACCACTCACTAAAGTTTATTTTTTTGTTTTTTAATTTAAAGAAAAACTATTTAAAAATAAGGACATTTTGTTCGTTGACAGTGGTGGCTTGATAATCCTTAAGCAACAGTTGAAAGAGAAGGGAAAGGCACTTAAAAAGGTTACTCTTCCTGTCCAGCTGTATATAAACCCAATGTGTTGGTTAATCTAGATGGTGCAAAAAGGAATGTCATGGTAGACAAGCAACATGAGCAAAATTGGAAGAAAAGTTTTGGGTTTTTTTTCCAGTGGGCTGGGTTGGGTGGGATGGGGTAAGCTGGACTCACAAGTCACGACTGGACGGGCCTTTTAATCCTTTCACTGTATCATGTAAGTAGCTGCTTTCTCGCCTGCTTATCCTTCAGGCATCCCCAAAGCTCACTCTGAAGACGTTAGAAATAAACACAAACTCTACGAGTTAGAAGTCGATCCTGACACTGACATGAAGGCAAGCATTGATTTCATATGAACGTTGCAGAGGTGGTAATTGGAGAAAACAGTTCCCCAGATTGTAAGAGTTCACCGAAGATATCGACAAAATTTTAAAAATCAGTAAAGGAATGTATATAATATTGCTCTTGTGTTTTACAGTAAGATTTGTTGCTCTCAGACTGTGTAAAACAAAATTTATTCATGTTTTCTGCATATTAAAAATCTTATTGTACCAATTGGTAAACTATTAAATGCCTATAAAACTAGATCTGGTGGGGTTTTTTCAGTGGGTATTGGGAGTGAGGTTGTGTTGATCTTGGTAGGAAGTGAGACTCTTGGCACCAAGAACAGAACGTTAGTTGGCCATAAGCAACAGAGACCCTGTGCTGCCACTGTCCTATGATGTTGTTTACCCTCTGTCTGGAGGGAGCAGCATGCTGGTAGGCATAGGCTCGAGCTTAGCTAGAACTACTGACTGCATTGGACAGCTAAGCACACGTTGCTCCAGCTGTACGTTCTGACAATGGCTATATAAACTGTCCTCTTAGAAACAAAGACCCGATCCCAGAGATGAGGGCCCTGCCCATTTTGTATCTGTCATCTCTTGCCTTGGAGGTTTTATGAAACATACCAAAGTAAGTCGTCAGTCTTTGTTCTAGATGCTCTGTTTCATGCTGATACCTCCCAGCCTTCTATATACAAGAGTGCAGGTTAATGTAGTGCCTCCTGTTGGAAGGTTATCTTCCCAACCAAAATGTCCTCTGGGCAGAATGTACTTGGCCAGCTTTCCTACTAGACCTGACCATGTTCCCTCTGGTTGGAGTTCTAACCTAAATATTCCTATTAAATATTTAATATAAAATACTAAATATTCCTATTGTGAATTTGGAAGCTGGTTGTGTATCACACATTGGCCTCCTTCCTGAAGGCAGGGAGACAGCTCTGTGCAGGATGCTGCATCCTTCCATTCCAGTTAGTATGGTGAGAACTTGTGCAGGCATGAATTCAAACTGCTAGCAGCTTGTGAGTCAGCATATCCCCTGGGAAATCATTAGACGTGCATGTCCTAGTGGCCCTCCAAGACATACTAAGAGGCAGTACAGGCAGCCTTTTGAACATGTCCTCCAGATTAGTCTAACAAGGCCTATTTCCAGGTCAAGTATCTCACAGCAGGACCCTTCAAACCCCTTCCCCTGACCCCCCATACTCCTTTGTTCCTTTCCTGTGCTAGGCAGGGGTTCTATCAGGGAGCCACATCCCCAGCCTTTGCCTTTCCCATATGGTCGCTGCCTTCTCAGTGAACATTGAAAATAGCTGGGTTGTTTTTTTTTTTAATTTTAAAATTCCACATATACCTTGTGTGCATGTGTTTATGCTACAGTATGAGGCCAGAGATTATTGGGGAATGAGTTCTACCATTTAAAGTGGAGTCAGATTTGACAATAAGTGTCTCTTTCTACTGAACCATTTCACTGACAGCAGTTGGATTTTTTTCTTTTTAAAGGCAACTATGTAAGCTTTGGTTGGCCTGGAACTCAGAGATCTACCTGTGTGCTTCCCAAGTGCTGGCACTAAAGGCATCCACCATACCTGGCTACTTTATTAGTTCCTTAGTGTGAAAAGGCCAGTAAGATAACCCTTCATTTTGGGAGTATTGAAACAGGGTCAGTATCTATCCCAGGCTATCCTTGAATTCCATCAACAGCCCTGCCTCACCGTGTACCACCACATCCAGTTTCCTGATATTGTCAGTGGAGTCAGTTAATGGCTCTAACAGTTGAATACCTTTGTGTGCTGAAGCTGCTCTGAGACATTTCTGGATACTTCTCAGTCATAGAATATATAGGGATTCCTCAGGTTGTCCTGTGGCCCTCAACTGAGTTTCTTGTTGAGTTGTCAAAAGATCTAGTTGGCTAGTGAGGTGTCTAAGCAGATAGAAGAGTTTGCCACACAAGCCCTGAATTCATAGCCTGCATTCCATCCCAGAACCTACTGTGGAAAGAACCATCTGCCAAAAGTCATCCTCTGGGTTCACATATCTACACGTAATTTTTAAGATCTGTACGTTCAAGTATTTTGCCTGCACGTGTGTACATATGTGTACTATGTCCCTAGTATCCAGAGGGCAGAAGAGGGTGCCAGATCCCTTTAGCTGGTGGGAGCTGGCAAACAAACCTGGGTGGTTCTGGAGAACAGTCAAAGTTCTTAACATCTGAGCCCTCTCTCCCACCCCACAATACTTTACAAAGGAATTTAATAACACTAATATGGTTAAGGGAACCAACCAAGGAAAAATGGGTCTCTAGGGTGACTTGTAAGCACCTGATTAAATTATAAAGGTAATTAAACTCATGCACAATAGCCTCAACTTTGTGTGATGTCCCTTTCCAGAAGTGGTGTGTCCATCAAGTCAGCAAACACATTTAGAACAAAACGAACCAAGTATTATGTGCACTCCTGTAACCAGGAATTCAAGGTCACACTCAGCTTAAAAGGATTCTGAGGCCAGTCTTGGCTCTAAGAGACCTTGCCTCAAATGACCAAATTATAAAGGGAACACACAGTAGGCTCAAATGGTCAAAATCATTGGTAGGTACTTATGAATGTTACTTAGTATCAAGTAAACATCTTTCAGAAAACATCTTTCTCCCACAGGCTTAAGAAAAAAGGACCACAAATTAGGGCTGGTGTTTTTCATAAAGTCAAACTATCAAATGTAATTCTAGGACTTTGGAATCCCGGAGGATCACTGAAGCCGGAAAGCGGACTGTTCAGGAGCCACTACTGTGACAAGTCTCCTAGTTGGCCACTAGTTGGCTACCTCTTCTCTCCACTTCACTAGCCCTACATATGCTGGATCTAACACTCTATTACAAAACCAGCACTCTTCTTTTCCACTTGCCAAACCCCATCTACCAGCTAGGAGGGAAGCGAATAAGGCACAAGCCTAGCTAGTGAGATGTTCAGAAGACTACACAAAAGAATCAGAAGCTTGCCGTCAATCCCTCTTCCACACATCTTTCACTGCAGCCTTTGTGTAGGACCCAACCGAACAACCGGGGTGGCACCCCTTCCACTTCAGTGACTTGAACATAACATTGAATTTGACCCAATATATACGTTATTATCTCCCAGCAGTACTTCTGAGCCTCACTCAAGCAATAGGAACATGTTCTACAGAGCACACAGGGAAGGCTGGGGCAGCAGGTTTCAAAAACGCACTTTATTCCAATGTGAAATGAAGACGTGATGGTTTAAAAACAAGAAAACGTTCTTGACAGCTGTGGGGATGCCTTGCTGGCCCATGCCCATTCTCTTTGAAACAAGGTCCCTGGACAGATACTATCCATCAGCAGCTCCAGAAAAGCCCCAAGTAGAGGCTCTGCCTACAACAGCTCCCTCAGGCTCAAAGGGTGGCCATCTCCTTCAGGGACAGCAGACAAAGAGAAGCTACACAGGCAGGGAGGGGAGAGAGAGGGCAGCCAAGGCAGTAGGAGCCCCAACACCCCAGAGCTTCTTTGTATAAGTGCTTATATGGCAAAGACCAAGAAGAAGCCAGGCTCCACAGAGGTGACAATCACTCCTGTGCATGGCACTTTCTCTGGGATCCACAATTCAGCCCTGGGTCCCCACCCCTTACTCAACTGTGCATTAGGCAGCTCAGGTTAAAATGGGGAGAAAGATACATTCAGACTGTTGGCCCCCAAGGTTATGCTCACCTGGGGTACAGGGAGCAGGGAGGCAAGTCAAAGCCTGTGGCAGGACCTCCTCTCCTGCTTGGCCAAAGCCAGGCACATGGATGTGTGGGGTCTACCACTGCTGGCCCCTTCCCTTCACCCTGAGGCTACAGGTAGGCCAGGCCCAATCACAGTAAAGCCACTGCAGGTCTCACCTTGCACCCTACCAGATATCTGGCTCCCCCTCCCTGGACACACAAAAGCCCCCATCTTTTTTGGCTTAAACCTGGACTTTAAGCCAGGCTGGACCCAGGGGTAGTGGCAACAAAAGCAGCAGCCATAATGTCAAAACATATAAATGACCTGAGAAATTGCATCTGCATGTCATCCACTCAGAACTGACTGGGCTATGTACATCAGGAAGGACGGAGCAAGACATCCACAGGCATGGACACACATCTGCTTGATGCTGGGGAGACACTTGCCTCCCAGTTGGAGCTGATGCCTACACACTTCACTTTCGTGTCTTCAATTAGGCCTCTGCATTGAATATTCATTGAACCAGTGCAAAACCATCTTTTAGGGGCAGGCAGGCCAGGGCAGGGCCCCAGGCAGATGGTGGGGTGAGGTGGGGGTAGAAAGTGGAGGACTAGCTTCCTCTCCCAATCTGTAGGGCATGCCCCCAGAATTCTCCTGGAATCTGTCTGCATCACCGGGTAAAGGGGCTGCTGGACTGTCCATCTTTCTCTCCTTTTTTATCCCTGTAAGTTCAGGGAAGAAGGACCTTCCTTGGCAGTCTGAGGGGAGCCCATGTCCTCCAGGGCTGTCTCTGGCTCAGGCTCAGTGGCTCTGGGTTCTTCAGCCTTATCCCTGTTTCTGTTGGCCTCCTGGAGCTGGTGTCGCCGTGCCACCTCTGCCTTTAGGTTTTCCAAGTCTTTTTGGCTAAACATTAGGAAGCGAAGGTGGAGTCAGAGTAGCCTGGACCCTCAGGCACCCTGCATCTTCCAGTACACTGCCACTCAAGACAGTGGATATTGTATGGAACGGGTGCCCCTCCTAGAGGATCATGTGTTTGACGCCAGCTCACTCTAACCCTAGCACCCAGAAGACTGAAGCAGGATTGCTACAAATTTGAGGCTAGCCTGGGCAACATCATGAGGTCATGGTTAGCTTGGGCTAGCAAGGAACTCTGTCACAACAAAAATAAAGGAAAATAAAATACTATAGCTATGTCTTTCTTGGACTACACAGTGTCTGGGGAGAATCACAAGGAACCTTACTACAGGCCATGTGCTTTTAGAGTCTTGAGCTCTGCTCATGTAACTTAAACAGAAGCTAAGGCTGACTGCCAGGGCTGGGTGGAGGCCCTCACCTGAGAGGAATGAAGAGGATGCCATTGATGACATTGAGCTGCTCCAGGACACTGGCCATGCTGGGAGCTGTGAACTGAGGGTGGTGGGGAAGGCCAGGTTAGTGTGGCCCAGCAAGAGGCTAGGGCACCGCACCACCCCACTCAGCTCAGCTCCATACCTTGAGGGGTGGTATATTGGCACTGGAGCCATTACGGTAGATCTCATTCATGGTGCGCTGCAGGGCCACAGCCTGCTGGGTCAGGCACTTGAGGTACTCAGAGCTCTCCTTGGTTTTCTCATGGTCCTCACCTAGCTATAAAGGACAAGAGCCAAAGCAAAGGGAGATCAGGGCTGCACAGATGGCCACAGGCACAGCCTTCTCAGCCCCTGGCGAGGCCCACCTGCGTCTTGTAGATGGTGTAACCTTCCTTCTCATGCTGGAGGGCTGACCGGAACTCAGCTTTGCTCTCATAAACCCGGGCGACAAGGTGGTGGCTGGGAGGAACAGAATATATGGGGCAAAAGAGAGACAAGAGGTGGAGAGCACCTGAGGACTAGAGCCCTCCCAGGACTTCCCAAGGAGCCACTCAAGGAAAGGGCAGGGAGTATAGGTAGAGCGTCAAAGAACTGTTCTAAACTGCGTAAGACAAAACTGCGTCCCTTCCCAATCACACTGTCTCTCCAAGAGTTTGTGGGGGTCTTAGCCAGCACTGCCTCACCTGAGAGCCACCTTAAGGGCCTTGGGCCCATGGTACTTGGTAGTGACAGCTAGTGCATTTTCCAGGAAGCGCAGGGATAGATCATACTCCATTACACCATGCAGCACTAGCCCGATGTTGTTCTGGGGGATAAGGAAGAAACCAAGTCAGCTCCTCCCCTGCACAAAGTCCACCATGGTCTGTTCACCCACATTCTCTTCTCCAGCACTCACATCCAACAATGCCATCTCAGGGTGATCCTCCCCAAACACAAGCAGCATGAGGTAGCGGGCGCGGTACAGGAGGCTCAGGGCTGTGGACAGCTGGCTGCTGGCAAAGCAGTACAGGGCCAGGTGCATCTGTAGGTGGGGTCATGGTGGGTCAGGGTAGCCTCAGGCACCCACACCTACATGCCAACCCCAGCATGGCTACTTACGTATTCCTGGATGGTGTTGGGGTGCTCAATGCCCATCACTCGTTCACTCATCAGCACAGCCTTCTGTTGATTGCTGAGGGCCTGTAAAGAGATGGTATCCATCTCAGGTGAGCACTGCTCCCCAACTGAGCAGCCCCACAGAGCATGGGCTAGCCTGCACACAGACAGCAGAAGGATAACGGCTGCTGTGACTGAGGTCTTCGCCACAGAGACCATCTGAAACTCATCATTCTACATCTTCTTCCCTAACAAAGCCTATGTAAAACAAAACAGATCTGAAAATGCCTATGCAAAAACAGACAGATCTAAAAATGCATTCATTTCTAAAAAGCTTTCCTAGGACAGACTCTGATAAAGAGAGCAGGCGGGGCCCAAAGCATACCGAGAGCCTAGGGCCAGCAAGATAGCTGGAATACAACCACAAAACACTGAACAGGAGACCATCAGCTGGTCTTCCCATGGTCACTCAAAGGCCAGGTATTGTGCTCTGACTCACAGGCTCTATTGCCTCCATCTCTGAGCTGCACACGTCATGTCTGCCTTACAGAGCACAGGCAACTACTGGGTTCTCCCAAGGACAGTAAGTGGACAGTTGATAAGCTCACAGAACAAGAACTCTGGAGCTCTCTGGATGCCACTTGCTCCCTATACATGGAAACCCATTCTCCCTGTTTTAACATGAGGGTGAGGGTGGGGTCCCCAGACCTTTCTTTCATGCAGCCCCAACTAATCCGTGACAGCCAGAAGTGCCAAGGCCTACACACCTCAGCATAATCTCCCATGATGTAGTGGAGGCGGGCCAGAAGACGCAAACAAGCACAGATCTCCACGTGCATGGCTCCATAAACATTATTGAACAGGTTCAGAGCCTCATTGATGAGCTCACAGCCTTCCTTCAGGAAGCCTACGAGGTAGCCGGGGTGGCAAGGTCAGGACTGGGCAAGAGACACTCCCATTTCCCCCAACCCACAGTGCCACGCACCCTGCTGTACTTTGGCCTGTCCACTCTGGAAGAAGTGGAAGGCATCCGATGCCTTGGGGTTGACATGCTTGACTACAGGGAAGATATTGAGCACATCTTCCTCAGTGAAGGCAGGCTTGTGGCGGCTGTCAAAGCTGTATTCCTTCAGCAGAATCTGGGGACAGGGCCCAATACCCAAAGTCTCAGCCAATGACACAAGAACAGCAACTCCCAGTCTACCATCACAGGAGCAGCGACTACCATCTCAAGAAAGCTCCCTTCCCCTTGTAGTTCAAGCTGGAAAGGAGGGCCCACCTGGATCCCGGTTTTCAGTGAGATCTCCCGCAGCAGTGTAATCTTCTGCAGCCCGTAGGTCTCCACAGCCTGGTCCACAGAATCACTAGGGGCAGAAGCAGGGCCTGAGCAGCCCTATACCCATCTGCCACTCTGGACTCAACTCCAGAGCCCGTAACCAATGCTATCCACTCACTGCTCAGCATTAAACCTCACAGACAGCCCTCCACTTCCCCACGCTGGTTCCACATAACTGCTGGTTTGCCTGCTGTCTTCACTCCACTGCCCTTAGACCACAGGCCCTAGATGCTGCCCCACTCCACACACCCCTCCCCAGTCACCTACACCCGTGGTGACCTCTGACTCCTGTGCCCATACCACTCAAGGGTGAAGTCAAAGTAGTTCTTAGCCTCCTGACATATGTTCTTCCAGAGCTCTTGGGGGGTCATCACAGCCCAGGCAGTATTGTCTGCAGCTCCTGGGGGCCGGTTTTTCCTCCTTTTGTTCCTTTTCTTGGAGAGCAGCTCATCAGCAGGCAGGTGGGCCACAGGGTTGGGGTAAGAGCTCAGGAAACAGTTCAGGAAGTGGCTGATGGCAGCTGAGAGGCCTGAGAGCTCCACTCCCTGAGCCAAGTTTTGGTTGAAGTCAGGATGGCCCTAAGCCCCCACCCAGGGCTTTTCTCCAGGCCCCATGCCACCCAGGGAGATCCCACCAAGTTGGGGAAGAGTGCGGCACCTGTAGATATGTCTTGAAGATATGCTTGGCAGAACGTGTGATGAGTTCTCCAATGCCGATTTTCTGGGGGGGTGGGAGTGGGGGTTGTCAAAGAAGGAAGTCTCAGGCAAGTTCCAGGCCTCCAGCTGCCACTACCTCCCATGCCAAGCCCCACTCACATAAATGTGGTCCAGCTGGTCTCTGGCTGGGCTCCGCAGCACCAGATCCAGCACCTTGCCCAGGTATCGCATGTTGATGCCACGCTGGCGCATCACCTCAGCCAGTGTGGCCCCGTCCATGGGCAACACAGCATACTCTGTGCAATCCTTTACCTGTGGGGCTGCATCAGGTCAAGACCAGCCCTAGCCCTTTGCCCCTACCCCGCTGGGTCTTCCCTAGAGCCCTAAAGGAAGGACAGAACTAAAGCCCTGGCTTCCATGAGGAAGAGAGGGCACAGGGTGTAAAAAAGGCACAGGAACCTATCCCTGCCTTCTATATAAGCAAAAGGAACAGGAAGAGCAATCCTGCCATTGGGAAGTAGCCGGACCTCTTGGGTAAAGACCTAAGTCTCACAGGTGGCACAGGGTCATCTGGTCATGTGGGAAGAAACCACAGCTTTACTCCAGTTATCCTGAGAGACTCACAACCTGAGGCAAAAATGGCACCTGACCCAGAGATATGTGGCTAAGAGGAAGCAAGCCTGCCATTCAGGAAGGAGCCTAGGCAAAACACTAGTGGAATCAGTTGGACAGGAAATACTAGGCCCCTGCTATCTGAGCCTCAAAGGACCAGACTCTTAGCCTTGGCAGGGCACAGTCTGTCTATGTCTGATGCCTCCTTTGACTTACTGGTGCTGCCAGCATGCCAGGCTAGGAGAGGCCAATGCAGCAGCCATAAGGAGGTTCTATATGTGATCTAGAGACCAAGGAGCATGAGTCAACAAGGTCTGCAACAGCTTCCCTTTTGGCAGCCCCGACCCAACCTTTCACCCCCTCCCTCACCAAACCAGGGATCTGGCAGGAGAGCAAGAAGGCAGCCGCATCTTTCAACAGCTGCTTCTGGTCCCGAACTTCATCCTGGCAGGACTCAGGAAATCGAACCCCTGGGAAGGTAGAGCAGGAAGGCTTGAGCCAGGCAGATGACATCAGCAGGGCAGCTTTCTGCTGATGAAGAGCCCAAGCCCATCCCATGATGCTTTGCCTCAGTTGCAGGGTTCACTCACTGATTATCCATTCTTACTTGCCTGGGGAGAAGATGTCAGGATTGAATCGAATATCAAAGGCCGTGCTGCTGATGGAGCCAACAGCCTTGCAGGCATTTCGGATCACCTCTCGGCTTCGAGGGTCTACTGTGGAAATGGACGAAAGGAGGTAGAGCTGTGCTACTGTGAGCCTCTTGCCCAACCCACTCTAGGGATGCCTGCCTGCCTCTCTCAGAGATCATGAGCCCCCTATGGCTAAGCTGCCAGGACAAGCGTGGGCTCTCCAAATGAGCACAGGAACCCCACCTGTGCCATCATCTGAGGCGATGGTCTCTGCCAGCTCCTTCACCTTGGCAAGGCCACTCATACTGCTGCCCTCCTCCTCACATTCTGCTTCAGGTCCTATTGAGTCTTCAGATTTGGTCTCTGCTGAGGAGGGAGGGCCACCATTCTCCAGGGAGGTGGAGGTCTCCACCTTGCTGGCCTTCTGCTGCATCAACTGTAAGGCAGCCAGCTTCATGAAGAGAAGGTACCTAAGAGCAGCAAAGCAGGTATGATGAAGCAAGGGCTATAGACTGTAGCCAGGCTGTCCAGTGGTTAAGAGCACTTGCTATTCTTATGGATTCAATTTCCAGTACTGACATGGTGGCTCCCAACCATCTGTACTTCAGTTCCAGAGAGTCCAATGCCCTCTTGTAACAATTACAGGAAACAGGCATGCATGTGGTACACATAGATGTGGTCAAAAGAGTCATACATATAACTATAGCAATTAACTCTTATACCTTTAATCTCAGAACTGGGGAAGTAGAGGCAGAGGCAGACAGATCTCTGAGTTCAAGGCCAGCCTGATCTTCAGAATGAGTTCCAGAGAAACTTTGTCTCGAAAACAAAAGAACAAAACAAAACAAAACCCAAAAAACCAAAAAGGAAGGCCCAGACTCCAGGTCTCTGGGCCCAAAAATGTTGGCACCGGAAAAGCTATCCCGTTAGCATAGGGACACACAGACTGACCTGTCATATGTGCATACCTGTCTGTACAGGCTAGCCACCCTCCAGAGAGGTCAGAGCAAAACCAAAGTGTAATGTTGCACATCTGTAATCCCAGCCAGCACTAGGGAGGCTGGGACAGTATTGTGAGTTCCTGGCCAGCTTTTGCTACACAGTAAGACCCTGCCTCAAAAGCAAATAAACAAAACTCCACTAAACTGTCCTCAAGTTAGAAGACAGCTGGGGAATATGGGGGAGGGGAGAGGCTCTAGACCACGGCTCTCAGCAGTGAGGAAGAGGAATACCAATGGCATCTGGAAAGAGTTCATCGTGGTGTGAGACAGCAAATGGGTACAGTCAGTGCCAGCAGCCCAGCACTCTGAAGCCCCACTTCCCAGCCCTGTACTGTGACATTCTTCCTGTCATTATATTATTATATAACACATCTATTTATTAGGAGACAGGGTTTCTCTGTGTAGACCAGACTTGGCCTCTAACTCTTAGAGATCCACCTGCCTCTACCTCCTGAATGCTGGGATTAAAGGTGTGCCCCACCATGCCTGACTTCGTGTCTTTATGCGGGTGTACATATGTGCACAGGGAAGCCACGGGAAGCCATCAGCTGTCCTGCTATATTAGCTCCACCTTACTCCCTTGAGACAGGACCTATCACTGAGCTTGCACTACATAGCAGCTAGCAAGCTCCTCTGAGGACCCCGTCTACCCTCTCCCACAGTGGTGGCAGCAGGACATGTGCTGATGGCCCAACCTTGTATGCTGATGCTTTGGGGAATCTGAATCCAAGTCCTTGTGTTTCCATCATAAGCACTCACTCACTGAGCCCCTCCCAGCTCCTGCTGCTCTCAGCTCCACATCTGCACTGTCTGCTATCTCCTTAAAAGCCCAGGACCACTCTGCTGGAAACTCTGGTTAGCCACTTGCTAATCTACAACTGACAGAGGCCCTGTGTTTGCACCTGGAGATCCGAGGCAGGCAAAGGCTGATTAAAGGTTTATAATCGGGCTCTGGGAAGTAGGCTGGAGTTTCCCCCTTCCAGGATTTCCCTCAGAACAGATGATTCTGAGCCAGCTTCCCTGTCATCTAGGCCAACAACAGCCACTCCTCACCTATGCTCCACAAAAGCATCCACTAGCTCCTGGCGCAAACAGCACAGCTTGTGTCGATGGGTTCGGGGGAAGCCAGCTCGAGAGCACTCCTCAGGCAGCTCCTCCCCAGGCACAGGAAGGAAGTTGAGGTCTGGTGGGAAGGTGCGCAGTAGGTCAAGGATGTAGTGGCGCCCATCATTGCCAATGATGCCCTTACACTCGACAGAGGAACAGAGCTCCACCTCTTCGTCTCGGTCATTGAGCACTCGGTGACGCAGGATCTTGAGGGGGCGGCTGGTGCGCTCCAACAGCTCTAGATAGCGTGGGTGTGACACCACTGTCTTGCCAAAGTCAATGGAGCCATAGATGACACTCTGCTCCTGGTCCCGTTCCAGGATGCCAGGGATGATGGACTGAGCTGTGACTCGGTAGCCACGGTAATCCACTACCACTGTACCCAGTGTATACAGTCCCTCTACATCCACAGCATTGTAGGTACGAACACCATTCAGGTCATTGGTGGGTGCCACATAAGCTGCCACGTCCCCACCAAAGTCTTTGTAGTGGTCCCGGACATCAAAGCCCAGGCTAAAGAAGATGTTGTTCCAGATAAACATCTGCATCTTGGTCTCCTCACTGGGGTTGATGGCCATCACATTGCCATCAATAACTGCCATAGCACCCCTTGTGGCTGCCGCTGTGAAATCACTGTGCACCTGGGAAGGCCAAGGTTGGGAGGGTGAGAGCACCAAGGTACACCCTATCCTGGCCCAGATTACCTAGATGGTAAAGGAGCCAGGCCCTGGACATCAAGGAACCCTAGCCTCAGTTTCTTCATATTTAGAAATGGGAAACAGCACCATTTCTTAAAATCATTTTGAGACCTCAACAGTTCTACTGAAAAAAACAAAAAAACAAAAGAAAACCAACCAATCAGGAACAAAAGGAACAAAAGGGAGTTTGCAGGGACAAATGATATGGTTCAGCAGGTAAAAGTCCCTGCCACCAAGACTGACTACATCACTTCAATCCCTGGACCTACCTACAGTAAATCCCTGCCTGCCTCACACTGATTGCCCTTCCCCGCCCATGCTCACCACACATGTGCACACACATTATATCTCGATGTGCTACTGCTCCAGAAGTGTCCCAGCAGTGCACCTGTGGCTCAGTAAGAGCACCATGTGATCATGGGAGGACACAAAGATGACCAAGAAAGGTTACTCCCCATTCTATGGTCTCAAGAATCACAATGAAGCCACAGCAAACAATCTGAGGTGGTTTTCTGGGAGTCAGGAGGCTGACAAACCCTGCAAACCCATCTCCAGTGTTGCCAACAAAGGTAGGCTAGGGCCAGCCTCTAGTTTTCTCTTTACCCACAAGGCTAGTGACAGGGAGGCTTAAGGCTGTAGTCACCTTGAATATGGCTCTTTCTCGAAGCAACCGCTCAGGCAGATTCTTGCGGGGCAGCTCCCTTGTTGTCTGCAGCTCTTCATTCCAGTCCCGGGTCTGTGGAGGAACCAGGGAGGCAGAGGCAGGCTCAGCCTATTGACTGCTGACCTGCTTCTTCCACTTCCCTGTGGAGAGTTCCCTAGAGATCAGAGAGAGCCTACTGATTGTGCATAGGAGCCTGGCAACAAGGGCGGGTCTGGGTAGCACCTGTCCAGGAATGTGCTCCTCGTAGCCCAGCCTCGAGGTGTAGGCGTCCTCGGCACGCACACAGTCCATGGCATGCTCCGCCTGGGGGGCTGTCCAGCTGTATACCTGGAACGGGGTGGCAATCCTCTCGAACGGGTGGCGCTGGACCCTGTAGCAGGCAGGGGAATGGAAAGGTGGGACACCCCTCCAAGCTTAGTGCCCAGTTGTGAGCTTCTCTGAGGCCCTCACTGTTCTGGCATCTCCTACCCACAGATGCCAACCCGAAGTCAGATAGAGCAAATGCTGCCCCCTTGAACCGAGGGACTCTCGGGCACCGGGACAACATTTCTTCAGGCAGAGGTGCTGGTGTGGGGTCTAGCCTGTGACTGGAGGCAGGACAGGAGCTACCTTTTCTTCTGCAGCACAGCAAAGTTCTTTTTGAAGGTTGGGCTGATCTGGTTGAGCAACTCTACTAGGGAATGGCTGAGGAAACGGGGGCTGGCAGGCTTGGGGTTGAAGTGGTAGGCTGTGGACCTGCAAGGAGAGGGGTCACTAAGCAGGTGCCCTAAGTATTTGACATTAGACTCAGAACACGGGGATACGCCATGGCACGTGAAGACTAGCAAAGACTTACTGATTCAGGTAGAAGCCCCTCGTGGATGCAGTGATGCTGACTTGCCGGTCCTCAGCAGTGATCACAAACAGGTACATGAGGTCCCCATGCATCTTGCGGTTCCCAGGAGGTGGGTTCCAGCCACTCATGGTGAGCACTTTCAGACACTGCAGGGGCTGCACAAATGGTCAAACATGAGGAGACAGGATCCGCCCACCAGGGTCTTACTTCCTTGATGCTCCTAAAGTCTTACCTTCCAGTCACGGTTCTGGGGCTGCAAGGGACACAGAGGCCGCTCCCGGCTCCCTGGCAGGATATACTCAGGTGGTGTGCAGTCGATGGGGTCCATCTCCAAGCCTTTCTTCCGCTTCCCACTGTCTGAGGAACCCAAGGCTGGTGGTCAGCCAGGAAACAACTATTTCTGTTACTTAATGTGTCCCTGGCTTGCCTTAACTTCAGCAAACCCCATCCCCCCAGCCCTTTAGGCCTTTGTCCCTCTGCACAAGTCCAAGTGCCAATTTTTCCCGCACCTCCTAAGTCACCATCAGTGAAGACACTCAGGAAGGACAAGGAGTTACAGTCAACTCCATTGAAGGCATCAGATGGGTCCAAGCTCTTGAGGAGGTCTCGGACATGGCGCACGTGGATTCGGGCCTCCCGTACCGTGTAAGGCTCTGCCAGAATGAGGGAAAGCGTTACTATGGCCCTATTGGGATAACCTGACTTACAATGAGGTTTTTATGGGGGTGGGAGGGTTGGTTGGTTGAAAATAGAACACAAGGTCTCTATAGTTCCTGCTACCTTAGAGTTAGGTAACACAGACTATCCTTCAACTAACTGCTATGGCTGCCTCAGTCCCCCAAGTACTGAGATCACAGGCAGAGAGCATGTGTCCAGCCTTCTCTCCTTACAGTGCTGGGGTGGTGGAAAGGTGTAGAATTAAACTGAATTTACAGCTGTTGGGGTACCTTAAAACTTCCATTTTTTTTTTCAGGGTGGAGACAATGTGACAAAGCTTAAGACAGGATTATGTGGCCCTGGCTAGCCTAGATCTAACAGTGATCCTCATGTCCTGGCCTTTAGGTGCTAATAGTAGACACAGATCACCATGCCTGTTCAAGTTTTTATTTTCCATTTGGTTTTTAACTTAAGTGTGGGCGTATCTGTATGTTTCTGTGTTACTGTCCCCATGTGGGGAGTGGAGTGCTCATGGAGGCCAGAAGCGGGCATCGGAACCCTGAGACTTACGGCTGCTGTGAACTGCCTGACTGTAGGTGCTGGGAACTGAATCCAGGTCCACCAGAAGAGGAAATGCCCTTAAATGCTGAGCCACACCCCCAAGCCCTGAACTTTCCAATTAGGGTTCCCACTTTTAATTCTCCTGTCAGCCAGGTATGGTGGGACCTCACTAGACTCCCAACCGCTGTGGTGTAGGATCAAGAGTTAGTTCATCATTGGGCAGTGGTGGCGCATGCCTTTAATCTCAGCACTTGGGAAACAGAGGCAAGTTGATTTCTGAGTTTGAGGCCAGCCTGGTCTACAGAGAGAGTTCCAGGACAGCCAGCGCTACACAGAGAAACCCTGTCTCAAAAAAACAAACAAATAAACAAACAAAAAAAAGAGTTAGTTCATCTATATATCAAGCTGAAAACCGGCCTTGTACTGTCACCAAAAAATTTCAAAATTCCACAAAGTTAAACACCTAAGCTGGGTTTCTGATTTACACACACACTCTTGTTAGTGGGATCCTTGTTTGCAAAGAACATTGTACCGCCTCTTCAAGCCTACTCAGGCCCTGGAAAACCCATTAAAGCCATGGGCTTTTTGTTCAGATACCTCCAGTCCCGTGGAGCTGTTAGGGCTCCAAAGCCTCGAGCTCATGCTCCTCAGGGATTGCGTAAGGACTTGACCTCTCAAGAACCCAAGAGTCAACAATGCCCTACAGTGTGTTTGTGGATTTTAGCCATTTCTGCAACGACAGGCGGCTCTGACTGACTGAGCGTCATCTGCAGTAGACTTGCCCAGACTCTGCACCGTAATTTTCCCTTTCAGTTTTCTGAGACAGGGTTTTATTCTGTAGTCCAGGTGAACCTCCAGTTCACAGCAACTCTCCTGCCTCAGCTGCCCAAATGCTGTGATTGCAGGCATAAGCACTGTGCTGTTTCCATATCTGTTCTTAATGAGCTGAGATTCCTGGGGCTTCTCTCTGAGCCTGCTGCAGGAGCTGCTTTTCTACAACCATCTTCCCACACCAGAGCAGAAGACCTGCAAACCCGACACTGACATCCTCTGTCAAGAGCCAGGAAACATCCCTGCACTTAGGAAGCACAGGAAGGCGAGTCTCTGTAAGTTCAATGCTATCCTGATCTAGAAAGTATGTTCCAGGACAGCCATGGCAACACAGAGAGGCCTTGTCTCACAATATAAAACAAAAAGCAAACAACAAAAAAGAGAGCTACAAATCTTTCTTGGTTACGAAAGAGGTAACACTTATCTTTTCAGAATTTGATAGGCTTATTATTCCAATCCTAGCTTGGAAACTGGCTGGATTTTTAAAAATGGAGACTGAAGTGTTTAAACTGTGGGCTGTAAAGTAGAAAGAAAGGGTGTGACAGCCTGAGTTGCACTTTCTGAGTCAGTACCCCCTTCATGTGCCCAGATGGAGCACAGGGACAACAGTAACAGTGTCTGTTAGGATATCTGGCCTAATTCTGGGGCCCTCGTCTAGAAGCCACCAGCTCAGTCTAGACCAACCTTCCACAACTCGGAGCACTGAGCCCTCCTGCAGCCCCTCCACACTGCGTAGCTCTGAAAAGTGGTCCAGCATATTGCCATCCAAGTGCAATGAGAAGCAAGTACGGTGACAAGTATCCTCACGGTCCATGAGCACCTGGTGGATCTCCTGCACCATCTCCTGGGGGGACACCTGCCAGGGAGAAAGGTCACTCCAGTAAGACACTATATGGGTAGGTACAGGCTGATACCAGGCCAAGTACCTGGGCTCCCAGAATAAATCCCCTAGTCTGCTACCTTTGGGGTTTTAAATTTTAAATTCCAAGCCCTATCCAGGAATACCATATTCATCTATATCTATGTTTATATATATACTTATACTATATGAACTTAGACAGAGCATGGCCCAGACCTAAACTATGTATAGGAACCAAGAGCAATTCCTTAACCAGAGGATGGACAAAGCAGTGGAAACAACACTAAGGCCTCTAGAGCAAATGGCTCTGGCTTTGCCAGTGGCTGCTGGAGCTTGTCCTTTAGTCACAAGGCAATGACCTGAACGCAGCTGCATCTAGTGTGCTAGCCCAGACCTGGGCAAAAGCAGGCCCACAGGTCCAGCACATGCAAAGACAAGGCTTGGCTTCCAAACCTCCTCCTCTCTAGCAGCAGACTCTAGCCTGGTCCCTACCACATCTTCCTCCATCTTACCTGCAGGGAAAAGGGCTCGATGCCAGGGGCCAGGATCTTCACAGAAAAGCCTGTGTCCTGAATGACAATGACTTCCTGTCCAGTGGTCTCATCTCCAGGCTCACCCTCATCTAGGCCATTTTCCCTAGGTGGCTCAGATGTCTCTTCTTCCTTCTTCAAGTTCTCTGAGCAGTCACCATTCAACAGCATGACCGAGGGGAGATCTGGGAAAGGTGAGAGCTGAGTCAGATGGGCCTAGCTGGGCAGGTAGGGCTTTCTACCTCATACATCCAGTTGAGAGTAAATCTGTTCCACAGACCCACTAGAGACCAGCCCCCTTCATTTCATCCATGTAAGGCATTGCCAACTCCTTTCCACATGCTGTGCCCTCCCTTTCCATGCACTGTTCCTCACCACAGCAGTCAGGATTCCTCTCCAGGGCCACAACGGCACACACCAACCTTCTCCAGCAGCAAGGCCTCTGCTCATCTCCAATGATCTATTCTCTCCAGTGATCCTGAGCCCCTCCTACCTCATTTCTCATATGGAGTCAAAACTCTCCATCTGTGAGCTCAGATGCCAGTGCTAGCCTGCCGTAAGCTTCTCAACCAAGTCAACTACCATCAACACCTAACTTCCCCTTACATATCACCAAAGGCTCATTTTGTTAGAATAGAGTCTATTATCCTGGACAAACCAATCCCTGATCTCTCCCTGGTACCTTGTTGCTTACCCTAAATCTGCAACCAACTCCTAAGTGTTGGGGCTCTGCAGCCATGGCCTTGGTACAGTTTTTCAATATCAAAATCATAATTTCTGAACCCTTCTGATAAAGCACTGATGACTCACGTGTGGCCAGCATTCTAGGGCACCTGAAACTAGTCTCTGCTCTGCTAGCTGCCTTCCTCTCACCTCTGTGCACTTGACTATGTGCCCCTCTACAGAGACACACACACACACACACACCCTGTTGAACTATTCTATAGCTTCTTCTGGATCATTCTATCACCCATGATATACTGATTGGGCAAACTCCAAGTCTTTTGTTTTGTTTTTCTTTTTTCCTTTCCTTTCCTTTCTTCCTTCCTTCCTTCCTTTCTTTCTTTCTTTCTTTTTTTTTTTTTTTTTTTTTTTTTTTTTTTTTTGAGACAGCGTTTCTGTGTGTAGCCCTGGCTGTCCTGGAACTCACTCTGTAGACCAGGCTGGCCTTGAACTCACAGAGATTTGCCTGCCTGCACCTGGCCCTTCCAGGAGGCTCATTAAGTTCCAGGTACATAAACTTTCCCCAGAGCCTTCCCAAATGACCTGGGCTGGCAGAAGTACCAGCCCCATCACTGCCTCTAGGAGCAGCCACTCTGCCACTGTGAATAGCTGTTCTACTTTCTGCCTTACTCTAGCTCAATGAAAAGATATCACATTAATTAATGCTAGTCTACATTCAAGCCCAATATTTGTGTGCACCCAACTTAGCATGCTGTGGGAAGAGAGGAGCAGGTGACATTCCTACTCCCCCACCCCAGCGCTAAGGGGAACAAAAGAGATGCCCCTCCACCCTTGGGAAGCCAAGGACCTCCTCTCAGAAACCCTCCAGCTAAACATAGGTCTGCCTGGATATCTACTTGGCCAACAGAGAGCTTGGCCCTAGCACCTGTCAGCCAGAATGAGAATGGCCCCCTTGGCTTGTAGCCCCACCATCCCAGCTATGAACAGGACTCTTCCAGACAGAACAGCCCAGCTCCAGATGTCAGCCCAGCCCAGCCAGACCCCAGGGCCCCTTTCCTACCCTGCCAACAGGAGTGCAACAGGGTAAAAGAGCCCAAAGGCCCAAATCAAGGGCCTCAAGGAGGCAGACTGACTCAAAATGGATAGGCAACACCAGGGTCATGAAGAGAAGCCTCAGCCCTTTTCCTGTACCCATAAACTTAATAGTGGGTAAATAGGACCTTTAGGATTTCAGATCTAGTACCAACTCATTAATCCCAAGAAAGGGTAATTGAAGCATAGGAAGGTCCAGCTCATACCACTAGCCACTACGGGCCTCCAATAATGATATCTGTACTATATCACATCCTCTCCAAACCAGGAGTACCTTACCATCCAAGAACCAAAGGACACACAAACTATCCCTTTCAGTGACCCAGCAGCCCCAGGCGGGGAAGCCTCAGCCCTTAAGAAATGAACAATGAATGGTGGCGCACGCCTTTAATCCCAGCACTTGGGAGGCAGAGGCAGGCGGATTTCTAAGTTCGAGGCCAGCTTGGTCTACAGGATGAGTTCCAGGACAGCCAGGTCTACACAGAGAAACCCTTAAAACAAACAAACAAACAAACAAACCCAAACAAAAAAACAATTACTCAGAAGGCAGAAGAGGTAAGTGGATCTGAGTTTGAGGCCAGCCTGGCTTACAAAGCAAGTTCCTGGACAGCCAGGACTACATGGAGAAACCCTGTCTCAAAAAAAAAAAAAAACCCAAAAAAGAAATAAACAACCCACCCCAAATGAACCCTTGGCTCTAAAGATGGAGCAGACAAGGGGAAGGCAATACTAAAAGCTCCCTGGAGATGACTTTCCAGGTTGGCAATCTCCTAGAATGGAGGCAGAAGCTGGAAAAGCTCTCACTCAATACAAGAGACCCAGTTTTCATCACTGAAGGTACACAGTAGGCAGTTAAACCTGGACTGTAATAGACAGCCTGTGTTCCACACATTTGCAGTAAAGGACAAGGGAGTTAGAGGGGAAGGCAAAGTGAACCCAGCCTTTTTTCCTAAGTCCAGAGACCTGGACCCTGGGATAGTCAGATTTAAGAGAATGTTCCCTGGGGGCTTCTTCTCCTCCACTGGGACCTGAAAGCCTCTCCACCACAGGACTTGTGACAGGTGATTTCTCTGGTTAGTCACTGGGTCCACACAGCCCCACAGCCCACCTGGGACAGTCAGTAGCTGCACTCTTCTTGGCTCTGAAGTCTCAGGACTGCCATGGCAGTAAGGCAGCCAGCTCCCCTGATCAGGCCCAGGCCCAATGCTGCCTCTGTCCCTTGTTCCAGTCTCTGCTTCTATCCTTGTGGTAATGCAGCTGGTCGGCTCAGGGCTGGAGCTCCAGCTGGCTTCAGGTTTCAGTGGGGCCAGGCCTGCTGGGGCAGCCCCGGGAAGGGCACATTCCCCCTGCCTCTCATTCTGTTCAAGGTCGGGCAGAAGGACAACTGAGGGCCAGGAGGCCCCACTGGCTTCAGGACCTTGGAAAGAACTACTACTAGCACTTAGGCCCACCTCCCCACACACCTCAGAAAAGGGATCACTGCTAGTGAAGCCATTAGGGGAACAGAGGAACCCAGCATTTGGGGTACCTGGGCCCCTTTGGATAGAAGGCGTAGGGGGCAGGCTGGCAGGAGCAGAGCTCAGCAAGGGGGTCCTCTCCTCAGTTCCATCTACACGGGACATAGGCAGGACTGCTTCAGCCAGCTGCTGACAACAGCTGGCACAGACCCGGGCCCAGGCCATCAGCCACCCCTGGTCCACCAGCTACCGACAGAGCACCCTGCCTTCCTCTTAGGTCAAAGGACTGGCTGGGGCCTCTGGTTCCTGTTGTCTCTTGCAGGTGACCTGGCAGCTGGCCTCTTCCTGAGAGTCACTGGTTCTAGTGAGAGGGGGATGGGCTCACAATCTCCCAGAGGACAACTGCACCCAAGCCTCAGGACTTCAAGCTGCACCAAGAAGTTGGCAGACTACCTCTTCTCTTCCCAGCAGCCTGTGCGCCACCAGGAGAAAACCAAGTGTCTTCCCTGGGGAAAAACAGAGCTGCCAGCAAGAGGCTGAAGGCCATCACACCGTGGAGAAGCAGCATGCCCAGCCTCGCCAAGGCGCATTTGCAGGGCCTCTGACTTGTTGCCAGGGCCCAGTAAGGATTGCTCTGGCATCCATACTAACCAGCATGGGGGTGGAAAGGGGTGCAAGGCTCTCACTCCAGGTCCCTCCATTCCCAGGAATAGCTAAGCAGACCCTTAGCTTCTCTTCAGCTCTAGCAGGTTCTGAACTTCACACTACGACCTGAAGCAAGAAGGGCCAGATCCAGACAGAGCTCCATTCCTTTTAACCCTCTCTTCAAACACACCCTAATCCCAGGAAGGGAGCAGGCAGCCCGGTAATAATGCTAAAGGATGCCAACACTGTCTCCACTCTAGTTCACTCTAAGCTGGTGTTCACTCTAGGCCATTTCCCCAGAAGGACCACATTCAAATCAACTATCCCATCTCACTCAAGGAAACTAAAGCTCCACAAGTGACCTGTCCAAGTTCACAGAAGCAAAGGCTGTGAAGCTAAGTCTAGGAAAACGTATGTGTGTCAGTGTCCCAAACCCAAGCTCTGAGTACTACTTTCAGAGTAAGGTCTATTGTCATGCTCCCCAAGGGACCAGGCTACAGCAGTGCCTTCCGCTTGGAAGCCTAAGGACTCAGCCCAGGTGGGGCATGAGGCCACAGGTCTCTCAAGTACTCTGCACTCAGATCCTTGGAGGACCTAGGTTTTAGGGAAGTGAAATAAAAAGGTAGTCCTCTGCAGAATGGGACCAACTGCCTGAATGGCACTTAGTGCATGTGCTAATAACTTACTCCTACTGGAGAGATCAGAGTAGAAACACAACACATGGCCGTTCCTAGCCAGAGATGGTCACAGGCAGGAGTTACAAAGTGGTCCGAGTAACCACAAGTAGCCTGTGTGTGCCACTCCAGTCCAACAGTCTTCGGTGACTGTGCCAGGGCCAGGCCACACCCAGGCTAAGCAGCAGGTGAGGCTAGAACAGGAACTCGAATCCCAAATATACAATGCCCCATCCTTGAACCCAGGGCTTCAAGAAAAGTGGACAGAGGCAGAGAGACAGCTTATGGAAGACCTGTTTACCTCCTTGCTGTTTCCCTAGACCACAAACAGGTCCTCTAGGTCCAAGTGATGTTCAGTTTTCTCAGACACCACCCAAAAGAGCTTTAAGATCCTTCTGGAGCTCTTACAAGCCCCTGAATTCCCTAGTCTGCCAGGTCCCCTTCAGTTTCCACGCCCAACTCAGGCAGCCCTCCTCTGTACAGAAGGAACCTGACACACTACTGTGAACTTGAAAAACCTGCCTGTTCTCTTAACCCCTAAAAGTTACTTTATTCCTACGGTAACTGACCCTTGCCTGTCTTGATCCCCTCCTCAAAGGTACTGAAGCGCTCTAGAAAAAGGAGCTGAAGGTCAGGGGCCTACACTTTGATACCCATGCAGAAACCTTACCATAGGATAGCAGAAAGGTGGGGGAGGGTGGGGGAGCAGGACACACGACACAGGCTCCACTTATGTCTCTTCTTTTGAACAGATCCAAGATGGCCGGAAAATGAGTGTCAGTTATCTATACCAGTTTTCTGGGACACAGAAGCCAAGGCCCTACCAAGTAGAAAGTCCTGTGTCCCCAAGATGAAGAACTATGGTCTGACCCCAACCCAGCACCCCCCCCACACACATCCCCAAGAGTCCCTCAGCATATAGTTAAGGGAGCTTCATTCACCAAATATCCTCCACTACCATTCCCAGTTCCTAAGTTCCCTGAATCACATACATGATAAACCAGCATGCCCACCTCAGCTTCCTCTAGGCTGGGCTGGGGTAGGCTTGGCGAGCTTCCCTAGAGAATGAAATCACTATGACCTTGGACAAGCTGCTTCATATCTCTTCAGATCTCTTTGATGGAGGGGAAACAGCCAGCTCTAACCTTCTCTTACCCAGCCTGTCCATGGATTCAGAGCCACGACATTTTCAGCATTTCTTGTGCGGTACAACTCAGGCCTTGTCTTGGGCAAGGTAAAGTCCACTGGGATGGATAACAGTCTAGCAAGTGTCAGGCCCATCAGGGCCATCCTTATTGCCATGCTAGCCCTAGTCTGCTCACCGAAGACGGGAAGAATGAGGAAAATGAGTGAAGAAAAAGAGAGATAAAGTGGGTCTGCATTCTCTGGCGTCCTGGGTAGAAAGGACCAGGCTGGCCCGGAAGAAAAGTGAGGAGACCCTAGGAAGCCTGAGACTTGGTGAAAATAACAGAGAGGGCACAGACTAAGTACAAGAGAAGTAGGCCCCACCCTTAGACAAGCCTCTGCCACTCCCAAAGCCACTGCCTCTCAGCCCCCACGGGGGAGAGCTGGGAGCTCCACTCCACACTAATGACCTTTGCCTTAAAAAAACAGCAGCTCTAGTCTGACCCACTTTTCGCAATAAGGCAGGTTAATGATCAAGTTCAGGCACAAACACCTCCCCCTGACAAACAGCTAGGCTTTGCCCACACACAGACAGGACCCCCCCCAACCCCACCCCCAGATCAAGTGGAGGCCAATAACTAAAAGAACTGAGACCACTGCCTGATGACCTGGGGTTAAGCCCTTGCCTCTAAGACTGTACCAGAGACAACCCACCCCAATAACACACACACACCCCAACTTGCGCTCTTCCCATAGTCCAAGTTTGGGCAGCTCCAAACTGAGCCTCACTCACAGTGCTGCAGCTCTGCCGCACAGGAACGTCTAGGACAAGAGAACCAGAAGGAGGCTGGGCCCGCCGCAAGTGTCACTGCCCCCAGCCCCAAGTGCTCCCCAAGCAGGGGCGCGGAGGGGGTGGGGCCGCCGGTTCCATCGGTCTGCGGCGGCGGCGCACCCTGAAACCAAACCGCGTGTGCGCGCACGTGTCCCCCGCGATCTTGCGCGCGTGTGTCCGCCGTGGCTGCCCTTCCACGGTCCCCACGTGCGAAGTCCAGGCCGTAGCCGGGGGTGCCAGTGAAGGTGACCTTCAGGGCGGGGGCGGCCCAGTGAACCGCCCACACTGACGCGGAGGGAAGACGGTTGTTCCCACCAAATCCCGAGCCCTCCGGCCCGACTCGGCCCGCGCCCTAGCCCAGCTGTCCCTGCCCCCCCGGCCCACTCACTCACCAGCCGCGTTCGGCCGCCCCTTGCCGCCGGCCTGCGAGCCGTGCTCCCGGGCGCTGTCGGCCGGGGCGGCCGCCGGCAACTCGTCCGTCTTGATGACCATGGCGGGAGCGGGCGTCCGGCTCGCCTGAACGCGCCGCACGCCGCGCCACTAACCCAAGTGCCCTGCGCGCCGCGGCCGCTGCGGGAAGGACGGAGTCACCGGCCCACGTGGTGCGCGCTTTAGCCTTTGACCCCGCCGCAGCTCCCCTACCCCGCCCTCGCGCCCGGCCTGCCCACGGCAGTCGACGAGGGACAAAACACCAAGCACTCCGTCGTCAGTCCACCGATACAGTGACTCTTCTTTCAAAGTCTTAAAGGCAACGCGTCCGGGCTCAAAGGAGAGAGGGCTCGGCCCCCTGGTGAGGCGGGGCTTCCGGGAGACGTTTCCTAGGTTCGCCGTCCGTTGGGCGGGCGCCCGTGACCTTGGGTGGAGACTTGACTAGGACTGCCTTCGCTCACTGTTCCCCTCCCCCAGTGACCCTCTGCTTCTTATTGAGAATCTGCCAAAAGAGCGCGTCGTTATAAGGCAGCTTTGTTACCACGACCCTTGGTATCCTTCTCACGGAGTGGGCTCTTTCCTACCGAAGGGAAGGGACTAGAGTGTATTTGGATTATTGAGGAAGGTGTGCAGGTTGCAAATAAGCATAAAGTGTCAGAAACAGATTATGAAAACTTGGACGGAGCAGCACGGGCTCCTCCTCTCCTATCTGTATAACACACAGACACAGACACACACACACACATACCAAACACACACACACATTCTCACTTCCAGGACACTATCTTGGTTTACGTGAAGGACAATGAGAACCAAGGTCACAGAACAAGTTTAGATTTAGATCAATAGATCGGTCCTTACTCTAGTTTCTATTTATTTTCCAGTTCTTTTGGTTGGGTGGGGAATAAGTGAGGTCCGAGATTGCAGAGGAGTTATTTTTCTTGTGTGTGCCCTACTGAGTACTGAATTCAGGACCTCTGGCATGGTAAAGGTGTCTACCGCTGAGAGACAGCCCTAGTCTCAGGTGATATTTAAACCAAGTCTATCCAGACAGTTATGTCCAGGCAGAGAGGGAACAAGGTAAGCCTTCCATGCACAGGTGGAGAAGCCCTTTGTGAAGCACTAAGCGCAGTCTTTACACTTGCTAGGATTTAATGGAACCTGGCAGTCTGAAGCTGAGATGGGAGCAGTCTACACACACCCTTGTCGAAGTTGCAAAGAAAAGTTAAATCTGCTTTCCTTGTAGGGATGTAGTGTGACCACAAGGGCCTGTAATCCCAGTTCTTGATAGGTAGAGGCTGGAGGACCTGAATTTTGAGAGCAGCTTGGACTACATAGCAACACACTGTCAAAATAGAGTAAATAGGAAACCCAGTTTGCCCTAGAGCGCATGTGATGATGAGAACTGTAGCCAATAGAAGAAGGAACCCTCCATTGAAGGGAGAGGAAGTAGAGAAATTTATACGTCAGAAAGATCCTCTTGACTGTTCTGTGAGGGCAAAGGAGAACTGAACAGGACTAAGGAGAAGGGATTTCAGGCTATTGCACAAGACAGTTGGAAAAATGATCAAAAACTTATTGCTGGGTGCACATAGAAGAAATCAGGCAGACAGGAACTGGGCGCAGTGTTTCCATCTGTCATCCCAGCACTCAGAAGCCAAGGAGAGGATGTAAAGGGTTTAAGGTTAGCCTGGGCTACCTGGCTAGACCCTGTCTCAAGAAAACACACAACAACACACAAACAAAGAAAATGCAGGCAAGCAACACAGACCTGACACAGAATCGGACTGGAAGTCAGTTCCTAGGAACCTTTACCTGTCTCTTGTAGTGAACTTGAGCAATCATTACCATCTTGCTGAATCTCAGGTGTTTTGCTGTGTGTGTGTACATTCATGTTTGTGTGTTCTTGTCTGTGTGTAGCTCAGCTGTCTGCCTCTTTGCTTCCCCAACTTATCTTTTTAGAAACCTTTACTACATTTTTATTTAGTGTGTGTGTGTGTCCCTCACCTTATTTCTTTTTTTGTTTTGTTTTCTTATCTTTTTTCTTTTGTTTTTTTAGATTTATTTATTATTTATTTATTACAAGTACACTGTAGCTGTCTTCAGACACAACAGAAGAGGGCATCAGATCTCATTGTGGGTGGTTGTGAGCCACCATGTGGTTGCTGGGATTTGAACTCATGACCTTCAGAAGAGCAGTCGGTGCTCTTACCCGCTGAGCCATCTCACCAGGCCTTTTTTTGTTTTGTTTTGTTTTGTTTTGTTTTTTTGAGACAGGGTTTCTCTGTGTCCCCCTTGCTGTCTTGGAACTCACTATGTAGACCAGGCTGGCCTCGAACTCAGAAATCCACCTGCCTCTGCCTCCCAAGTGCTGGGATTAAAGGCATGCGCCACCACCGCCCAGCTACCTTATTTCTTAAAGTAAGGTCTCTCTTTCATTGATCTTGGAGCTCAGCAGTTAGCTAAACTGGCTGGCTGGCTAACAAGTCCGAGGAATGCTCCAGTTTCTGTCTCGTGGGTGCTGGGATTGTAGAGGACTATCCCTATGCCTGGCTTTGTACTTTACTAACTGAGCCATCTCCCTTTCCCTGTGTTTTTGTTTTTACTTTTAATTATATGTATGGATATATGGCATGTGCGCACATGTGCATATGAGCGTGTGTGTGTGTGTGTGTGTGTGTGTGTGTGTGTGTGTGTGTGTGTGTGTTTGGGTGTGTGTGTTTCTTTGTGTGTCCCGTTGCTGACCTGGAAAGCTCTAAGCAATGTCCCACGTGGTGTGTGTGTGTGTGTGTGTGTGTGTGTGTGTGTGTGTGTGTGCAGTGGCTGACCTGGAAAGCTCCAAGCAATGCCCTGTGCAAGAAGGGCTGCGGAAGGAAGGAAGAGCCTCAGGCAAGGCTGTCTAAGTGCTCAGGGCACCCAGTGAGTGCTTCTGGGAGGAGGCTGTTCTTTGGTTGCTTGTTTGAGAAGTGGCCTTATTTTGTAGCTTAGGCTGGCTTGGAATTCACTACATAAATTACAGAAACGCACCCCTACAGCCAACTTTACTTAAAAATTTACATAGAGCCGGGCAGTGGTGGCGCATGCCTTTAATCCCAGAACTTGGAAGGTAGAGGCAGGCAGATTTCTGAGTTCGAGGCCAGCCTGGTCTACAGAGTGAGTTCCAGGACAACCAGGGCTACACAGAGAAACCCTATCTCGAAAAAAGAAAAGAAAAAAGAAAAAAAAAAGAAAAAAAGAAAAAATTACACAGATAATAAATTCACATAGTTCAAAATCCAAAAAGTAAAAAGAACATAGAGAGTTAGGGATGCTGCTCAGCCGTAGACTGATCACCACTGCCTGGCTTCTGGACTGAGCAGCTAGCAGAGTGGCATAAGCCAGTAATTCCAGAGTCGGGAGGATCAGAAATTCAGCTACACAGCGTGTTAGAGGCCAGCCTGGGTTTCAAGAGAACTTTTCTAAAAAAATAAATAAATAAGAAATAAGCAACATACAAGTCAGGCATGGTGGTGCACACCTGAAACCCCAGCACTTGAGAGACAAAGGCAAGAGAATCAAGAGGGGGGAAATTGTCTGTCTGTCTTCTTCCTTCTTCTTCTTCTTCTTTTTTTTTAAAGATTTATTTTAGTGTGTGAATGCCCTGCCACTTCTTCAGACACACCAAAAGAGTGCATTACAGATGGTTGTGAGCCACCATGTGGTTCCTGGGAGTTGAACTCAGGACCTCTGGAAGAGCAGTCATTGCTCTTAATCCCTGAGCCATCTCTCCAGTCCCTCCTTCCCTTCCTCCCTTCCTTGTTTGCTCCCATCCAAACAGCCCAACTCACTAATTCTTTTTTCTTTTCTTTTTGTTTTTGTTCTTTCAGTTTTTGACAGGGTTTCTCTGTGTAGCCCTGGCTGTCCTGGAACTCATTCTATAGATCAGGCTGGCCTCAAACTCAGAAATCTGCCTGCCCTGCCTCTGCTTCCCAAGTGCTGGAATTAAAGTCATGTGCCACCACTGCCCGGCCCCAAGGGCTGGGATTAAAGGGATGGGCATTACCCGCCCTCCCTCCCACCCCCCGAGTTACTAATTCTTATACCTCTCTAGGGATACACCATATAAAGTATGTATGTGTAAATGTATGTCTAGTTTCTTTTTTCTATATTCTATTCTCTTTCTTAATCTTAAGAGTTTTATTTTAGCAGGGCAGTGGTGGCACACACCTTTAATCCCAGCACTTGGGAGGCAGAGGTAGGCACATCTCTGTGAATCAACCTGGTCTACAGAGTGAGTTCCAGGACAGCCAGGGCTGCACAGAGAAACCCTGTCTCAAAAAACAAACAAACAAACAAACAAACAAACAAACAGGGCTGGAGAGATGGCTCAGCAGTTAAGAGCACTGACTGCTCTTCCAGAGGTCCTGAGTTCAATTCCCAGCAACCATATGGTGGCTCCCAGCCATCTGTAATGCGGTCCAATGCACATTTCTGGTATGTGTCTGAAGACAGTTACAGTGTACTTATATAAATAAAAAATAAATAAATGAAAAATAAAACAAACAAAAAAGTCTTATTTCATATTTATTTATTTATTTATTATTTATTTATTTGGGATTTTCAAGAAAGGGTCTCTCTGTGTAGCCTTGGCTGTCCTGGAACTAATTCTGTAGACCAAACTGACTTTGAACTCACAGAGATAGATCCACCTGCCTCTGTCTCTGGAGTGCTGGGATTAAAGGTGTGCTCCCCCACCACCTAGCTAGTTATAGTATTTATTTACCTGTTTATTTTATGTGTTTGGGTGTTTTGCCTGGGCTGGCCTTCTGCAAGGCAGCCAGTGCAGCCATGCATGGTGGTATATGCTTTTGCTCCCGGCTAAATACTGAGACCTCGTCTCAAAACAGGGGCAGCTAGTATCCTTCATTGCTGAACCATCGTTCCCACACCCCATTTTTTTTTATTAGATAAACATGTCATTGTCTCTATTCTGATTTTTAAAAATGTTAAACATTTCTTTATTATTGGGGGGCACTAGTGGATGTCAGAGAACAAATTATAGGAGTGTGTTCTCTCCTTCCACCATGTGGATCTGGGAGGTCAAAGTCAGATCATCAGGCTTGGTGGCCAACACTTTACCCATTGAGCCAGTTTGCCAGCCCCACCCTGATCTTTTTTTTTTTCAATCTAGCAATAATATGAAGATTGCTACATATCAGTTTGCAAAGAGATTTCTTGACTCATTTTATGCTGAGTAATAGCCGGGTGTGCAGTTATACCATAATCCTTTTAACCAACCTCTTATGAGTACTTGGTTCATTCCCAGGAAATTCTAGAATTTTGAAGAACTGTACCTGTACTATGCAACTGTGGTTGGAAGTCCATATTCATAACATCAAGAGTCAGAACTCACCATATAGAAAGTTTGAGGCCAGCCTGGACTATATGAGATGCTATCTCAAACTAATAACAACAATAATAATGATAACAGCCTGGCAGTGGTGGCGCACGCCTTTAGTCCCAGCACTTGGGAGACAGAGGCAGGCAGATTTCTGAGTTCGAGGCCAGCCTGGTCTACAGAGTGAGATCCAGGACATCCAGGGATATACAGAGAAACCCTGTCTCAAAAAAAAACAAAACAGTGCTCACTTCGGCAGCACACATACTAAAATTGGAACGATACAGAGAAGATTAGCATGGCTCCTGCGCAAGGATGACACGCAAATTCGTGAAGCGTTCCATATTTAAAAAAACAAAAACAAAAATAAAACAACAACAACAACAACAAAACAAAAAAAAAAAGAAAAAAAAATAGTATTTACTTTGGGACCAAAGGCATAAACTCAAACTGGTATGACTCTTAAGAGAAGAAAGCAGAGGGATTTACTTTACTTTTTTAACTGTTTATTTTGTAATTTATTTATTTTATGTGTGTGGGTGTTTTACTTGCATGTATGTCTTGTCTGTATACCTCATGCTTGCAGGAGTCAGAGGAGATTAGAGTTGCTGTCTGATTCTCTGGAACTGAAGTTACAGATGGTTGTGAGCCATCATGTTGGTGCTGGAAATCAAACCTGGGTCCTGTAAAAAAGCTTTAGAACTGTCTCTCCGGTCGTAAACCAGGAGATTCCATAGCACACACATACAGACACACCCGACCTTGGAGACAGGATTTTGTGGTACAGAACAGGCTAGCCTCTGCGTATCCCCAGTATCTTCCCTAAGTCTGATGCAAGTTAGGTGTTCAACGTGTTTGTTGGCAAAGGGGATGATCCAGGTGTAGGGAATGCCAAGCAGTCCTTCTGAGGCTCTACAAGACTCACGGGGGGGTGGGGGGTGGGGGGGAATTTTGCTGTTGGCTCAGAGTGCCACCTTTGACCTCCACCACTGTTTATAATACCTGGCTTTCCTTGCAGATTTTTCCTCTGTGTGTTGTAGCGTTATTGACCTTTGACCAGAGCTTCGGATCATTTTCATAATGTCTGATTGAGGCCCACCAGCCTGAGTCCATACAGGCTACCATCAGAAATTCCCTTCCTAACCCAAGTGTTCAGGTGTGCACACCTGAGATCCTAGCACCTGGGAGGTGGAGGTTAGGAGATCAGGTCAAGATAGGCCATCCTTGGCTACATGAGACGCTGTTTCAGAAAAAGAAGAAAGAGGAGGAGGAAGAGGAAGAAGAGGAGAAAGAGGACGAGGAGGAAAATGAGGAGGAGGAAGAGGAGGCAGCAGCAGCCCTTCCCCTAGCCTTCTCATGGCCAGGGTCTGTAGGGCCTACTGCTCAGCAGCCTAGGATCCAACACATGTCCTTCCTTGGTGGCGTCCTTCCTCGTCCTCTCAGCCCGAATGTACAACTCCATTCTTTGGGTTGCCTTAGGGATGCCTGGGCTCCTCAGTTTCCCTGTTTGGGGGGCCTACACAAAGATATGGTAGAAATACAGACGGAGGTTTATCTAGGCTACAGCCTAGCCCACATAATTAGTCTCAGAGCCTCCTACCTTCCTAATTATCGTTATGATGGCTGCACCTACTCAGCTGGTCCCACCCACTCCTCCCCTTCTTTCCCAGTAGAGTTCCCCAAGCAGCTGGAGAGGTGAGGTTAGACCCCAGAGTCCTAGGACTGCAGGATTAGCCCCCTAACTGTGGTTCTTAACTTGGGAATTAAGAAGAAAAGATGAAGAACTGCCAGGAAGCAGGGATGTCAGCAGGGGAAAGTGCTGGGCCTCAGTTTTCCCATCTGTAAAATGAGAGGGTTACATTTTATACGATGATATCTGAGCATTATCTGATGTTGACTTCTCACATCTCTACCTAACACCAAGGTTCTGAACTGGCTTTAACCAGCAGCCCTGGCACGGGGCAGTCAATCCCTTCTCCCCTCCCCCTCTTTTTCAAACTCTACTTTTTAAAACTTTTCCAATTTTATTTTATTATTTTTGTTTGGTTGGTTGGTTTTGGTTTTTGGTTTTTCGAGACAGGGTTTCTCTGTGTAGCCCTGGCTGTCCTGGAACTCAACTCTGTAAACCAGGCTGGCCTCGAACTCAGAAGTCTGCCTGCCTCTGCCTCCCAAGTGCTGGGATTAAAGGCGTGTGCCACCACTCCCAGCTCAAACTGTACTTGATGCCCAGTCGTGGGCAGATGTTTATCCAGAGGTGAGTCTTCTTTTCCCTAGACCACACCCTTCCTAGAGATTAGGTACCAGGAAAAACAGGAAACTAGGCTTCACTGTGACGCCCAGACTCACGTCAAAAACAAACAAACCCACCACCAAATAACTGCTAATTAAAAATTAATAGAGCTGGGCAATGGTGGCACACGCCTTTAATCCCAGCACTTGGGAGGCAGAGGCAGGCGGATTTTTGAGTTTGAGACCAGCCTGGTCTACAGAGTGAGTTCCAGGACAGTCAGAGCTACACAGAGAAACCCTGTCTCAAAAAAATAAATAAATAAATAAATAAATAAAAAATAAAAAAATAATAGAGATAAAAATTTTTAATTAAAATGGCCCGGGGCGAAAGCTCAATAGTAGAGCACCTATGCCAGGTCCTAGAGTCAGTCTCCAGTACTCCAGAAGATAGAGAAGAGGAAGAGGTGAAAAACCCACAAGTCAATCTTGATTGCTTAAAAGCAAATGTGAGCAGGATGATGGTGGCCCATACCTTTAATCCCAGCATTGGGGAGCTAGGAGCTGTCAGATCTCTGTCAGTTCAAAGCCAGCCTGGACTACATAGTGAGTTCCAGGGCTACGTAGTGAGGGAGGGGCCTTACTGTGTAAGGGTTTTCAGAGACCTGTGACTCTGTGGATACAGATCACTTTGTTATCAGCGATCTCCTCATTCCACCTTTAAAATTTGTTTTTTATTATTTATCTTTATTCATGTGTGTGACTATGTGTGTGTGTGTGTATGCAGAGGCCAGAAAAAGTGTCAGATCCCCTGGAGTTAGGGACATGGGTGCTGGAACTCAAATTTAGGTCTTCTGGAAGAGCAGCACTTGACTCGAACCACTGAGCCATCTCTCTAGCTCCCCAACCCCCTTTCAAACGCAGGACCTTGTGTACAGCAGATTTCAAAGTCACTGTGTATTGAAAGATGAGGTTCAACTTGTGATCATTTGCTTTACCTCCTGGATACTAATACTATTGGTATGCAGCACCGTGTCCAGTTTATATAGTGCTATAGCTTTAACCTGGAGCTTTGTGCTAGGCAAGCAGTTGACAGGCTGAGCCATATCCCCAATCTATATGCTCGTTTTTCTGGATACCTTACTCCTTGTGGTGGCAAATGACATACTATACCTCCAAGTTCACGGGCTACCATTTTAGCTGCCCAGGAGTTTGCCAACTCCTTGCCAATAGTCCTATGTGCTTCAGTGCTACAGCCTTAGTGCCTAAGATGGAGTGTTGGGGCAGGGTGGGGGGCTGGAGATGGCTCAGCGGTTAAGAGCACTGCCTGCTCTTCCAGAGGTCCTGCGTTCAATTCCCATCAACCACATGGTGGCTCACAACCATCTGTAATGGGATCTGATGCCCTCTTCTGGAGAGAGCAATGGTGTATGCATATACATTAAATAAATAAATCATATATATGTCATATATATCATATACATATACATATACATATATAAATGGATGGAGTGTTGGATATATGGTTTCAACAAAAGTCCCATGATTGATTCATTGTCTTGGAGTGACTTCTGTGCCCATCTTCAACCCAATAAATGCAACCTACCTTACTTTCGCCACATGGTGGAATCAGCTTCTTTCCCTTCCCATCCCCCAGATGGCCTGAAATGACTCCAATTATCAGGAGGGGAGGGCTGTACATAGAAACAAGGTCCTTTTCATGCTCAGGATGCAAAGCATATTCTAGCTGCCCACAGCATGATGTATATTGACAGTGTGGTACCAGATGTGCTGAACTCCTGAAGCTGTGCTCTCAGAATGACTCACATTAGCAGAGGATGGGAAAGGGCTTTTCTCAGGGATACTGGGCTCCTTGCAGCTCCATCAGATGGGGGAACAATGTGGTCAAACAGGCCAAAACCAGGCCTGGGATCCTTCCAACCTATCCTTCTCTGGCCTGCTCAGAAACCTCTCATTCCAAGATCCCATTCATTATTTGTCCAGGTTGGGAGGGATGTGTGGAGAGACT
>NW_022196911.1:70232475-70255932 GCF_008632895.1 Mastomys coucha | reverse complement strand
CAGAAACCTCTCATTCCAAGATCCCATTCATTATTTGTCCAGGTTGGGAGGGATGTGTGGAGAGACTTTGGCAGAGGGCCAGGTCACCTCAGCAAGCACCTTATGGTCCAAAATGCATATTGTGTGTCTGGGAGTAAGTAGGGTTGGGGAGTTGATGGGTCTCGGGCATCTGGTTCACTCCCCACTGATTTCCAAGCTACTGTCTCCCTCACATCTGTACCTCCCTACCCCACATCTGCTGCAACAGAGGCAGGTAAGCCTCTCATCCAGTACTCTCAGCCAGAGAATGGACTCCATGTTTTCCAAACATTTTATTAAGAATAAGGCATATGACAGTCACCCCTAAAGCACAGGGCTCTATTTCTGTAGGTGAGTGAATACACTCTGAAAAGCATTGGATTAAAAAGCGCAGCCAACAGAGAATTTGGAGCAGGATCTGACTGCCCTGCATGACTCCCATTCAAGGCTGGCACATCAGTGTGAAAGGGTGCTTAGGAGACCCTGGCCCCCAAATGAGAAGATGCTTCACACCCTCTGGCCTCCTGCCCTTCCACCTCCATCCAGGATGACTCTATCCTGCTGTTTGAATAGGGATGAGATGCCCTTCTTGGCCCAGAACTGGTTCCCCAAAGAACAGGTTGCCTTGGCAAGGATATAGTGATGAAGGGTGCAGAGAACCTTGGCCTGCATTGCTCACTCGTTCCTGGATGGCTTCTAGAATGTAGGACTCCACTGCTGCTCTTCCTCCTGGGTCTGTCTACACTTGCACTGTGGGACTCCCCACTAAGGATTCTGAGTGTCCACATGAACCATCTCAGTCTCTTGATGGGCATGTGTACAACAAAGAAGAGACATTTAATGGCCTTTTCCCTTCTTGGCCACTGGGTTATCCCTGGGCTGTGGCTGGTGCTTTTCCTTCCACCAGGTGGATTCCTTTGACCAATGTCTAGGAAGGGAAGAGGTGGAAGCTAAGGGCAGGGCCTATCCCAGAGTGGGAGCCTGAGGGAGTCCTTACCTGGTGACCAATGTAGGGAATCCTTTCATTATTTCCACAAGAGGGAAAGGGTATTCTGATAACACCACAACCCTAGGTCTGCCTAGGCCTTTCTGTCACTCTCACTGATGGAAGAGTTGCATTATTCAACTCCCACCCCAAGATCGCCACTGGTACCCAGATGCCCTTAGTCCCTTTCATCTGGAAGCTCTTCAAACAGCTCACAAATAGATATCATTACCTCTGCTGTCAGCAGAGGGACGGGATTTGGGAGGTACTGACAGGGTCATCTGAGGAAAGGCAGGCAGGTGACCGTCTGATCCCGGGGAAGGGGGTTTGATAGAGCCAGCTAAACACCCTGGGTGCCCAGGAGAGAAAAGGGAGAGGGCTATTGCTATAGTTTAAAGGGAAGCTAGTTGGGGGGTAGCTATGGCTTTTAGTGGATGGATGGATGGATGAGAAAGAGCTCTCTCTCTAGAAAAGTCAACCTAACATAGTCACCCTGTTCACCCCAAAAGTATGGTTGCAAGAGATGTAGGTCTATGCAGGTGGCCCAAGAAGGAAGCTTTCCTTTCCCACTGTCCTTCAGGCACCTCCAAGGGGAGTAGAGGGAGTCCCTCACACAGGCAGGTTCCAGATGGACAGGGCAGGGAGTGACAGATGGGACAGGTATTGCCGCTGGACTGAAGAAGTAGAGGTTGGGGCCCTGGTAGGGTCCCTGGGGTTCTGCTTCTGCCATCCAGCTCCCCAAAGCTAGGTAGCTCAGCCCAGGCCTAGCTATTGCTCTGTGGCCTCCGCTGCCCTTCGGGGGAGGGGTCTGTGTGTAGGATCAGGCTAGCTAGAGTGTGCTCACTGGCTTTTGCTTCCTGCCAAGTCCCTGCTTCCCCTTACAAAGTGGAGGACATGAGCCAGGAGGAGTTTTGTTTTTCTTTCTGGTGGCCATGACGGAGGAAGTCTGTCAACGACAGAGGTGAGAGTGCTCACCTCAAGACCTCGGGTGACACCCACAATGTGGTGCCGCCTTAGCCAGGGCCAGGACCTGCTAGGGGCCCAGGGTCTGCGTGTAAGGAGGGCATCTTCTCTCAGGAAAGACCTCACAGGCACTTAGGACTCAAAGCAGGTCAAACCAAGAGTGGTAGAGTGGGGTTCTGGGGCTCTGATATGGGGCCGATCATGAGCTGGACACAAGCTTCCTGCCTTTGGTAGTAAGGGGGATTAGGAAGGGGAGGGGGTCACCATTCTGTTCTCTGTTTACTACTCCTAACAGCACAGGAGCACCCCATTATCAGCAGGTTCTACAGGCTTAGAGGCTTTTCCAGGGATGGGCACCACCAAGGACGAACCAGTCTTTTCATTACTCCCCAGAAAAGCCAAGTTTCTACGGATAGCCGCCACTTCCAAGAAGCCAGGCTCTCCTTCCTGCCTTTGGGTGCAGTGCAGCCAGCTGTTTGGAAAGCTGGGCAAGATTAGCACCTATAACAGGACTGGGAAGTCTCTAAAGTGGCCTCAGGAACAGAAGGGTGAGAGGCCCTTCTGCCCTTGCCAAGCCAAAGCTGAGCACCAGCTTGCCTATCTCCAATCCTCCTACACCCCTGCACGACAAACCTGGGAAGAACCAATCAGGTCCTCTTCCAAGACCGGCTTCAAGGGTCTAGCCTTATTGTTTTCTGTAAGTAAACGGCCACCAGGAACACAGCGGCTCTGAGAGGGCGTGACTTTCTAAAATAGATTCTAAAGTGTTCCCGTGCTCACCTTCAAGGACTTATCAGTGGGGTGGGGAGTAGCTACTTCCGAGTACACGAGCCAGCTCCTAAGTTTGCCTCTCCTGAGCAAAAGGTTGGGCAGGGCTGGAGGAGTAGGGGACGGGAAGGGAGAGAGAGAGAAAGCAGGGAAGGGGAGCTTGAGGGCCTAGCGGTGCCAAGTGCCACCGTGTTCCTTCCTGTAGGTAGACCCAGCCTCCTTCTGCCCTACAAGGATTGTCAGCTTTCCAGGGACAGACAAGACTCCACTCCCCCTATCCCCCAGGAGCTGGGGAGGGGTCGGGTACACAGATTAGGGTCATTACTGCCAGTCCACCACAAAAAAAGGTGCATTGCTTTGGCGTTCCCTCTGCAAAGGAGCTCCCTCCCCGGAGAAGACAATTCATCTCGGGGAAACACACAAGCGGGGGCGGCTCTAGTGAGTGGCGGAGCTGGGGCGGATCTGCCGGCTGGACTCCGCCCCATCCCTGATCCCGCCTGGCCGGGCCTGCTTTCCGTGTTGCCGCCGCCAGCCCTGCGCCTACTCAGGATCCCCTGGGGCACTGGGTGTGGCGGCTGGGCTCTCGCTGGGCCTCGGGTGCGGATCGCCTTGGTGCCGAGGCTCCTGATGTGGCACGGGGTGCGGGGCGTCTTGGTCCGGCATCTCCTGGCGTAGCAGAGGGCGAGAGCCACGGGCGCTGGGCCGCGGCGGCCTCCGTGGGTGGAGGAAGAGCGCGGGGTCCGGCATGGGATCGGCGTCTTCCCAGGTCGCCCAGTCCCGGCTCGGACCCTTGGAGACCGCCTCGGGAGGGCGGCGGGCCCGTTGTGCACGCCGGCGGACCCGGGGCTCGGCGGCCGCGGCGCCGGAGCGGGGGGCCTGCAGTCTCTGGCGCGCGGCGTGCAGCTGGCAGGAGAGGTAGGCGGCCGCCTCGGTGTGCTTCTGCAGCTCGGTGCCCAGCACCGTGGCTCGGTGGCTACGGCGGCGCAGCTCCTCCAGAAAGCGGCGCTCCTCTGAGCGCAGGCTGCAGCGCAGCGCGGACACCAGCGCCTCCCGCTGCGCCACCTCCCGCCGCAGCTCCGCGTTGGCCGCCGCCCTTGCCTCCAGCTGCGACTCTAGCGCGCGGCACTTGTCCTCCAGCTCTCGGGACGCCTCCTCTGTGGAGAAAGGGAAAATAAGGCGATGGTGCCCCCACAGGCGTGAAACATTCCCCAGCTGGCCCAGCGGCCATCCCTGCGTTTCCGCCTCAAAAATTCAGCCACAGGGACTTTACCTTCCTTCTACCCTCTGCGTTTAATTCTTCGGTTGAAACGCAAAACCCTTCCCGACTGATCGTTCATTTGTAAGCAATCTGTTGGACCTTGATTTTCTGTGCCCTGTGTTGAACCCATGTTTTCATGAAACATACAGCGCAGCGTAGTAAATAATCACAAACAAATGTCAGGTTGCCAGTGTGACACGTCAGAAAGGCAAATTAATATTCTGATTCTAAGGGGAATGTGATGTCATCGGGGAAGGCTTCAGAGCAGGGGGCGCTTGAGAACTAGGATGAACAGACCCTATTCTGGAGAAGGGTACTCCTGGAGGGGGAGTGGCTTGTGCAAAAGCCCTGTGATCAGAGGACATGGCAACAGCAGGGGTTTGGTAGCTGTTAGGTGTGTGCTCAGGAGGTGGTGGGTGGCGCGAGTCCCTTCCTCCACAGAGCACATATGCCATTTTGTGAGTTCTTTTTGCTGACCGGTCTAACCCAGAACCTTTGGAATTGGTAGTTGAAATGGCACTGCTGACCTATCCCTAGGTGGTCATGCAGTGTCAGAGCTGAGGATCCCTCCCCTTCGGGACCTTACTCCCCATCTATATCCTGGGATTTCAGAGGCAAAGGGGAATATGTTCCTTATACAGCAGTGGCTTGAGCTCTGGTGACTCCAAAAACCTTTCCAGAGGAAAGCTAGTAGTTGTGCAAGTGTCTTTAGTCATGTACCTACTCGTCTAGGGTCAGAGATTAGTGAGTGCCCCCTCCCTTCATGGCACTAAGAATTGTCCACGAGTGCTGTATGAAGAAGTAGGCAGAGTCCGTTCAAGTCTAAGAGTTCCCATGTACCCTAGCTTATCTTCCGCTGCACAAAGTAATCGACAGGACTTAAGCAGTTTGGCTTAGAATTTTCCAGCCTTCCTTTCTCTTGATACACGTGTAAGAGCTTTAACACATCTGTATGGCAGGAATTTTCCCCCTTCCTCTTTCCCTCCCTTTCTTCTCTCCCTCCTGAAACAATGATCTCACAATATAGCACTGGCTGGTCTGGAACTTGCTATATAAACCAGGCTAGCCTGGAGCTCACCTAGATCCTCCTCTCTCTCCAGCTGAAGTGCTGGGACTAAAGGCATGCACCATCATGTCCAGATTTCTGTCAATTCTTAGGAATTCTTCTGGTACCAGCATGGTGGTTTCTGATTGTAATATCAGCACTTGGGAGGTTGAGGCTTGGAGAATGCCCATGAACTTGAAGCTAACCTGCTCTATACAGTAAGTTCTAGGCCATTTGGGACTACAGAGTGAGGCAGTATCTCAACACAAAACAGATGGCCTCAGGGTGTCATTGTGCAGCTGAGGCTGGCCTTGAATTTGATATAGCACAATGAAGAAACTGACTGAAGCCCCAGGCATCCCTTTGCCCCTCTTAAGCAATTCCACCAGAATCCTCTGAACACTGCTAGAAACAAGGAGGTAGCCAGACAAGCCAGCTCTGGGCCTCGGATTTGATGTTCCCCTTCCCTACAATAAGTCTTGGCCTAATCTTGGCACTCAGTACTGGGACTTCTGCTACAGCACCTCCTCAGTTTGTGTTCGTTTTGAGACAGGGTCTCCTAGGTAGCCCTGGATGTATTGGAACTTGTTATATACACCAGGCTGGCCTAGAACTTATAGAGATCTGTCTGCCTCTGCCTCCTGAGTGCTGGGATTAAAGATGTGTACCACAATGCCCTGCCCAAGTGAGACTTAAAATCTTTTAAAATTTCATTATGTCACTCATGTGTTTGTACGTGTGTGCAGTATGTGCATATGTTTATGTCTGTATATGTGTCGGTGGAAGCCAGAGGTCAGTGTTGGGCACCTTCCTTTTTCACTCTTGGAGGCAGAGGCAGAAGGTTGAGGAGTTCAAGGCCATCCTTGACAACGTGGTCCAGCAAGAGGGCTCGGCTTGCTGTCAAGCCTGCTGAGCTGAGTTTGATCCCTGGGACCCAGCTGGTAGAAGTAGAGAACTGACTAACTCCCAGAAGCCCTCAGGCTTCCACGTGTCCCATCCCATAATAATATATAAAACATTTTAAGAGTGCTTGGGGAAACTCAACTTTCTGGGCCTCATGCACCTCCCACCACAGCCCAGAACTATTTTTCTTACCTTGCTGGTGAGACTGGACCTCTCTCATCTCCAGGTCGTGGGTCAGCTCTAGGGAAGAGGGAATAGAGGTGTTTGTGTGTGCACAAGCGAGTGTGCATGTCAGGAAACCACAACCCCATGAAAGGGAGGACAGATCCATAGGCACCATCTACACCACCACCTATAGCTAACCTTACATCCCAGCAAGGGAAAGAGCCATGCTAAAGGTATAGCCTAAGTTTGGCTTTTCTAGGCCCAGAAATCTTCCTGGCAAAGGTCTTGTGCCTAGGATTGGGAACAGAGACTGCCTCTGTGGGCAGAAGAGCTGTCTTGTTTAGGGAATGAGGGAATATTTACCTTTTTTGTTTTTCTGTTTTTGTTTGTTTTTTCGAGACACGATTTCTTTGTATAGCCCTGGCTGTCCTGGAACTCACTCTGTAGACCAGGCTGACCTCCAACTCAGAAATCCGCCTGCTTCTGCCTCCCAAGTGTTGGGATTAAGGGCATGTGCCATCACTGCCTGGCTAATATTTGCCTTTTTTAAGGGGTGATATGCCACCAGGTTGGATGGTTGTGAAGGTCTCTGGTAAATACCAGGTCTTGACTCATGCAAGCTCAGTTGAATGATGAATGCCCCAGCGCCAAGAAATGCTTGGGAGGTAACTAAAATAAGCAGAAGCTATTTACTGAACACATGTGACACTAATTTCATGGCCAGTATTGTACCCGTATTACTGTCTAAAGATCTCTGTGGTTTCCCAAACCCCATTTGACCACCATGCAAGCGCTTAATGAGGATAGCGCCATCTAGTGGTGGACAATGTACCAGGCTTTGGTTTGGTGTTGCAAAGGGAGGGACTCCTCAGGGAAACCAAAGCTGAGGAATGTCATCACCAAGGACTCTTGCATGAGAACAAGTTCTTCCTTGGCATCCAAGAAGTTATTTTTCTTAGACTTATTCTTTGGTGTCCCCAAATGCCTTACCACTCAGGGCAACTGTGTGATCACTATTTTCAGCCCCAACTCCCAGAGCTCAGAACAATGAGGGATCAGGGGTTTACAACTCAGATAGACAGATGCTTAGCACTCCTGCTCTGGGTTCCAATTTGGACATGACTGGGGATCCTATGCAGGGAAAAGGACAGCAGGGAGCTGGGAGTCAGATGGCCTACTAGGAACACGTGCATGTACCTTCAGGGATAAAGTTTTGAGCCCGGAGAAAGTGGCACATCTCTGAGAATAGTACCCAGCAGTACCTACAATCCTGTGCCCTTGGCCTGTTCTTCTCTCCTCAAAATGCTCTTAGGGACCAGAGTTTGCTAGAACTGTATTCTCTGGGGAGGCCACTTGTTGCTGGGACACGAGAGAGTACCTTAGCTATGGCCGGAGCCTGAACCCTCTCCCTGGGGCCACTGGGAGCCTTTTGATGTCTCCACCCTAGGACTCTCAGGGACCAACTTACCTTTCCTTCAAGGCCCATGAAATGGCCTAAGGGACCTTGGCTTTGCCACTAACTTCTCTAGGGTAGATTTCTTTCAACCATTAACCACAGAACACCAAGTGGGACCCACTCTCCCATCTTTTTTTTTTTTTGAGATGTGTTATGGTTTGAATATGCTTCACCCAAGGGAGTGGCACTATTTGGAGGTGTGTCATTGTGGGTGTGGGCTTTAGCACCCTCATCCTAGCTGCCTGGAAGCTAGTATTCTGCTAGCAGCCTTCAGATGAAGATGTAGAACTCTCAGGGGCTGAGAGATGGCTCAGTGGTTAAGAGCACTGATTGCTCTTCCAGAGGTCCTGAGTTCAATTCCCAGCAACCACATGGTGGCTCACAACCATCTGTAGTGGGGTCTGATGCCCTCTTCTGGTGTGTCTGAGGAGAGTAATGGTGTATTCATATACATAAAATAAATAAATAAATCTTTAAAAATGTTTAAAAAAGATTTTTTTTTTTGTTTTGTTTTTTCGAGACAGGGTTTCTCTGTGTAGCCCTGGCTGTCCTGGAACTCACTCTGTAGACCAGGCTGGCCTCGAACTCAGAAATCCGCCTGCTTCTGCCTCCCAACTCCCAAGTGCTGGGATTAAAGGCGTGTGCCACCACCGCCCGGCTAAAAAAGAAATTTTTTTTAAAAAAAAAGAACTCTCAGCTCCACCTGTACCATGCCCGCCTGGATGCTGTCATGTTCCCGGCTTGATGGTAATGGACTGAACTTCTGAACCTGTGAGCCAGCCCCAATTAAATGTTGTCCCTTATAAGACTTGTCTTGGTCATGGTGTCTTTTCACAGCAGTAAAACCCTAACTAAGACAAGGTGGGATCTCACTACACAGCCCTGGCTGTTCTGGAACTCACTGTATAGACCAGTCCAACCTTAAACTCACAGAGATCATCCTGCCTCTGCCTTCTGAATGCTGAGATGAAGGGTGTGAGCCACCACACTGGCTTCTCCCACCTTTCCCTACCCATCTTCTGATGTGAGTCCTTGTAGATTCTATAAGTATTCTATGAAAGCAGTACATGGTAGGACCCAGGTCAGTAAGGACACTTCTCTGAACCTTAGTTTTCTCTTTTGGAAAATGGGAGCATAACAGCATCTCTCTTACATGGGGCTGGTGCCAGGATGCAATGAGAAGAAAAACAGAGAGAGGATTTAGCTAGGGCTAGACCAGCAATCAAAGCACTTGTCATTGTCCAGGCTGTTCCACCAGCCCAGAACTTACTTCTACCTTCAAATCCCATGTTCTTCATCTTTTTTTTGTTTTGTTTGTTTGAGACAGGGTTTCTCTGGGTAGCCCTGGCTGTCCTGGGACGTGGTTTCTAAACCAGGTTTACATACAGATCGCCTGCCTCTGCCTCTCAAGTGCTGGGATTAAAGGCTTGCACCACCACCACCTGGCTCCATGTTCTTTATCTTTGTCTTCCAGGCAGCCTGGCTTCCTGGGTCTTCCTCCAGTTTCTGTCCCTAAGTTCCCTGCTTTCCCTGCCCCTCCCTACTAGAAGGAGGGCCTGATTCAGTCATCTCGGCCCCCAGAGTGGCAGTTCCAGACAAGACCAGAGTTATTTTTATCTCCTTAATCAATAACCAGGAGGCTTGGGCCCAGACTCACTTGACAGTCAGGGGGACTGTAGGGCCCTCTGATTCTGCCTGTTATGTTGTCATGGGAACTACTGTGTCCAGAATGGAAGGACCCAGGTTCTTAAAATCAGGGAAAATTGTGAAGAGAGGATCTACAGTAAGATTTTTTTAGTCTGTTTTCCTTTGATACTGTCACTGTGATGAAAAAGTGGCCTCCAGGGCCATCCTGTCACTGGGGAGACAGATGGCCAGGAGCCTTGCTTGGAATACAGCAACTGGATCTGAATGTACAAAGAGGCTGAGGCCCGACTGCTCATGTTCTGTGTGAACATGAGAAGCCATGGGTGTCACTCAGGCCTTCTAGGCTTCTGGGCAAACAACAGGAAGAGCACAATCAGAAAATGGCACAGTGCTGGTTTTAATCCTGGCTGATACACTAACATATATTGTATGATTTTCTTTTCTGGATCTTGGTTTATCATTTTCACAATAAAAAATTGGGTCTGGGGGTACAATCTTTTAATTTTAGCACTCAGGAGGCAGTGGCAGGGAGAACTTTGTGAGTTTGAACCCAGCCTGGTCTACAGAGTGAGTTCCAGGACAGCCAGAACTACACAGAGAAACCCTGTCTCAAACAAACAAACAAATGGAAACAGAAAGATTAGATGTTAAAAGCCATCCTAGGCTATTTAAGGAGTTTGAGGCCAGCCTGGGTTATATGAGACCTCATATCAACAAACACCCAGCCGGGCAGTGGTTGTGCACACCTTTAATCCCAGCACTCAGGAGGCAGAGACAGGCAGATTTCTGAGTTTGAGGCCAGCCTGGTCTACAGAGTGAGTTCCAGGACAGCCAGGCCTACACAGAGAAACTCTGTTTCAAAAAACCAAACCAAACCAAACCAAACCAACCACCACCACCACCACCACCACCACCACCACCACCAAACAAACAAAAAAACCAAACACCCATAAGGCCTGTGCGTAGACATATGAGCACTTGGGTCACAGTTGTGCCTCTGAAAGGCCTGGGTAGTAGAGGCTATAGGTCCAATATAAGAGGCCAAGCCTGGAATTTCCAGTCATTCTTTGCTTGCCTCTTCTCTGCTCACAAATGTAATCAACCAGAGGGCCCTTTTCCTCCAGGTTGTTTCCCACTAACTCTTCACCTCTTCCCTATCAGCTCTGCCACATATATCCAGACTCCCTCTGGCACAATTCATCTCTGCTGCTGCTGAAGAAGTATCTAGCTGCTTCAAACCATTCACGGATTCTCTCCTGACCAAGGGAACAAGCCAAACTCACATTGCACTTGTCAGGGTCTCCAGAATCTAGCTCTAGCTGGACTTCTCATTGTCTCTTCTAAGCATAGCTTTATAATACCTCCTGGCTTTGTGATGCTGGCCCATATCTGGAATAGTTTCTTTACATCTTTCCCCCATCACCTGTCAGGATGTCTACATACTACTCAGCCTCCAAGGAGATGACAGGCTCCCTCCTAGCAGGGAGGTGCTCAGTCTCCATCATCCTGCTCAAACTGGATCACCATCCTGGACTCTCAACGCCGCCCTCTTATTTTCTGATGTATGCTCAGTTTATTACTTTATTTGATTTTTGATTTTTCGAGAAAGGGTTTTTCTGTGTAATAGTCCTGATTGTCCTGGAACTACCTTTGTAGACCAAGCTGGTCTAGAACTCACAGAGATCTGCCTGCCCTAGCCTCCTGAGTGCTGGTATTAAAGGTATGCCCCATCAAGTCCAGCTAGATATATGTTTATTTTATGTTTGTGATGCTGGGCATGGAATTTAGGGCCTTGTGTATATGCTAGGCAAGTGCTCCAACACTGAGCTGTACTGTGCCCTATCTCGCTAACATCCACTGGTACATGTGTTAACCAACCTGGGATTCCTGAAGGATGACAAGTGCTTAATGAACTCAAAAAGGACAGGAATCCCCTAGGATTGGTTCCTGGAAGTCTGACTCACTACCTCAGCCTTAAAATTTCTAGGCTGGCCTAGAAATTAGTACGGCGCTGAGACCTAATTCTACTTCTCTGGTACTAGGATTACAGTCAATCACTATCACATTCAGCTCATCCCTAGAATTCACTCCACCCTGAGTCTTAATTCTCATCTAGAAAGAGACAGGACAGAACTAGTGTTAGGCTCACAGGAGTTCAAGGCAAACATCCCAACAGCAAAACCAGTGATGGTGATGGTGCCCCCTCCTTACTCCAGTTACCTGGGGGCCAGTGTTTGCCTCACCTGAGCAGCGTTTCTGCAGCCTTAGGATCTCCAGGTGCAGGTCTCGAAGCAGGGCCATCTGCTCCTTTTTCAGGAAGCTGATGTGGCGTTGCACGCTCTGGATCTGATGCTCCAGGGACACGGTATCCATGGCAACCCAGGCCTGGGCCCCACCTGGGTGGAAGACAATGTGAGAACACATCTTCAGTGGCTATTTGTCTTGCCCCACCTTCAGATCTTGTGGTGTCCTTCACACTAGGTTCTCTGGTCTCTAGGGAGAGGATTCTGCCACTCTCTGCTTTCTCTACCAACTTTCTCTCGGACACCGTGGGTGAGCATGCTCCTCAGGGAGGTTGTTTACTCCCATTTAAGAGACTAAGAAGCAGAGGTACACGAAGGTGGTACATTTTCTTGCCTCTTCTGCTTCTCAGACAGACAAATGGAGCAGAAGTTGGCAATGGCTTTGAGTCTAGCCTTCACTATCAAGATATGTCACACAGGGCCAGCCCTCTCCCTCTCTGAGGTCTCAGCCTTCCATAGGTAAAATAAGCGAACTGACCCTGAAATCTGTCCCAGTTATGACGCCCACATGCATCTCAGCCTTGAGGGTCCTTCAGTTCACAGGGAGAGAGGGTCCTGATAGGCAGTCCAGGCCAGCCTTGAACTCTCCACAGCCCCATCATCTCTGTCTGTGGAGTGCTTCCGTTACAGATATGCGTTGCTGTGTCTCACTAAAGAGGGGAGGGAGAATTGCTTACTGACCTGCCTCTGTGGTCTGAAAGCAGGAGGTGGAGTCAGTCTATAGAGAGCACTAGAGGCTAAGATCAGAAGACCCACAGTTTGGGTCTTCTGGAGACAGAGAAACACGCACGCAAATCCTACTCATGACCAGGCTTGAAGGCTCTGCCTCCTGCTCTCCCTGTTTTAATTTTCGAGTGACTGTTCCATGGTGGCTAGCATCCTGGAAAGGCAAAGGTGTAGGTAAGAGCTCTGGGGCCCAGGACCATGAGCCCATTTCTTGTCTGCCGGCCACCCCCTAAGCTGTTTGTTTTTTGGGTAATCGAGCTTATATTATGAAACACAGGGTAACTCAAGTGATCCTCTTGCCTCAGCTTTCTGAGCAGCTGAGACTACAAGCGTGTGGCCCTCCCCAAAGTTTTATGGTTTTTTTTGTTTGTTTGGTTTTTCGCTGAGCTGGAGATTTCACAGGGCACCATGCACCTGCTAGACAAGCACTGTATTATGAAATTACATCACAAATCTCTCCTCCTAAAGGAAGAGATAAGGTCTTACTGTGTAGTTCGGGCTGTCTCAGAACTCAGCAACCAGGCCTCGTACTCAGATATCCTCCTGTCTCGGCCTTCCAAGTGCTGGATTAAAGCATAAATCACTATGCTGGGCTTTCCTTAAACTTCTGAAGGACCTGTACTCCACCCCCTCTGGGGATTTCCACGGATGGTGAGAGAGGAAGCCAGTAAGATAAGCATCTCGTCTGTGTGCAGTTTTCATTTGTAAGGTCACTCCAAGCAGGCCCTCCTGAGAACCTCAATTCCATACATTTTAGTCTGGGCCCTCTTCCCTGGTACCCCTGGTCCCACTAACCCAACACACAAGTCTTTTTATTTCAGCACAGGGTGGCCCTTTGGCCTGTGGAGAGCACTCGATCCAGTGTATGTTCAAGAAATGACGTGTGATCCTGCTTTTGCCAATCACTTTCCCAGCCAACCCTGTAGATCATTCCAAACTTACTGACACTGAAGTGATCAGTTCCCTCAGCTCAGCAAACACCTAGCTCTCCGGCCAAGTTTTCCTTTGTTTGCTTGTTTTTGAGATGGGGAACCAGGGATTTGGTTTTGATCTTTTGAGATGGGGTCTTGTTATGTTACTTTTTTTTTTTTTTTTTTTTTTTTTTTTTTTTTTTTTTTTTTTTTTGGCGTTTTCGAGACAGGGTTTCTCTGTATAGCTCTGGCTCTCCTGGAACTCACTCTGTAGACCAGGCTGGCCTCGAACTCAGAAATCTGCCTGCCTCTGCTTCCCAAGTGCTGGGATTAAAAGCGTGCACCACCACCACCTGGCCAGTTTCTTCAATTCAAAGAGAATGCCCATGTTTACACTGGAAACAGGCCTGAATTTGAATCCTGGCTCTTTTAGTTACTTTCTGTGTTGGCTCTGAGCATGAAAGCTAACCTCCGGGAGATCATATTTTCCTATGTCAAATGGAGGTTGAAAGGACTAGAGAGATGGCTCAGTGGTTTAAAGCATCTGCTGTTCTTCCAGGGCACCTGGATTCCTTCATTTCCCAGCACCCACATGGCAGCTCAAGAGTACACAGACATACATGCAGGCAAAACACATATACACACACACACACACACACACAAAATAAAATAAAAAATGTCTTAGTGAGTAAATATACTAGCAGTCCTAGAATGAGAAATAAAGGAGACAAGAAATGTGAAGTACTAGTTAGGTATGGTGGTACATGATCACTGTAATCCTAGACTCAGGGATGCAGGGGTAGGAGGGCCAGAAGTTCAAGGTCATCGTGGGCTACACAATGAGCTCATGGCTAGTCTGGACTACACTAGATAATACCTCACAAACAAACAAACAGACAAACCAAAAGGATAAAGTGCTTAGTATAAAAATAACTCAGTATTATATTCTTTTGTTTTTCTTTCTCTGTCCATCTCTGTGTGAGTAGGCTAAGTCTTAACTTGGTTGACTATTTTTATCCATCCATCCATTCATTCACTGTTGCTGAGCGTTCCTCTGGGGAGAGGACATAGCTAAAGACATAAAAAAACAAAAAAAAAAAACAAAAAAAACAGGCCGGGCCTGGTGGCGCACTTGGGAGGCAGAGGCAGGCGGATTTCTGAGTTCGAGGCCAGCCTGCTCTACAGAGTGAGTTCCAGGACAGTCAGGACTACACAGAGAAACCCTGTCTCGAAAAACCAAAAAAAAAAAAAAAAAAAAATCCCCGCAGCTGGGCAGTTGGTACGTACCTTTAATCCCAGCACTCAGAGGCAGAGGCAGTCGAATTGAATCTTAGTGAGTTCGAGGCCAGCCTGGTCTACAAAGTGAGTTCCAGGACAGCCAAGGCTACATAGAGAAACCCTGTCTTGAAAAAACAAACAAACAAACAAAAAAGGCAAAACAGTAAGAATTAAGGTGGAAGAGTTTTACAGATGTAATTACAGTTCCTACTCAACTGACTTTGAACTCATTAAAATTATGGATATGAACTATCAGATGAGCCATTCAAACGAACTCAGAATGGAAAAATCCAGTTAAAACCCACCAGACTCCTGTTCCTTAGAAACAATGAGTTAATAACTTTGTGTACTCTTTAAGAAGTATTTTTTGGGGCTGGTGAGATGGCCCCGCGGGTAAGAGCACTGACTGCTCTTCCGAAGGTCCTGAGTTTGGATCCCAGCAACCACATGGTGGCTCACAACCACCCGTAATGAGATCTGACACCCTCTTCTGGTGCATCTGAAGATAGGTACAGTGAATTATTCCGGAGCGAGTGGGGCCAGAGGGGTCTTGAGTTCAATTCCCAGCAGCCACATACATGATAGCACACGGGCACCTGTACAGCTACAGTGTACTCATACATATAAAATAAACAAAATAAATCTTTAAAAAAAAGAAGTATTTTTTGCATTCATTCATTCATTTTGTGTGTTTGTACATGTGCACACATTACTGTGTGTGAGGGGAGGCCAGGGACAACTATGGAAGCTGGTTCTCTCCTACCTCTCTGCATTCTGGAATGGAAATCATGCTGGAAATCATGCTGTCAGGCTTGGCGGTCATTGCCCTAACCTGTTGGGCCATCTTGCCAGTCTATCCTTTTTCATTTTTTTTTTTTTTTCGAGACAGGGTTTCTCTGTGTAGCCCTGACTGTCCTAGAACTCACTCTGTAGACCAGGCTGGCCTCGAACTCAGAAATCCTCCTACCTCTGCCTCCCAAGTGCTGGGATTAAAGGTGTGCGCCACCACTGCCCAGCCCTTTTCATTTATTTTAATTAACTTGTGATGATAATTATTGTTATTAGTGGTTTCAGGGTCTTGCTATGTAGCCCTGACAGGCCTGGTGCTCTCTATGTAGCTCAGACTGGGCACAGGCTCATGGGAATATTTCTGTCCCAGCTTCCTGAGTGTTGGGATTGCAGGCACAGGGCCCTAAAACCCACTAAATTCCACCCCAGCTCAAACGAACAAAAATTACTGAGACCATGTTGTGTTGCTCTTATGTATATGTGCTTCGAGCTGATCACTTAGGATTGGATAATTTATCATGGGGTTGGTCCCAAGAGGAGATTGATTCTCCTTCTCTTGGCAGCCATTGATTGCCTGCAGCTCTTCATCTCGGGGTAGGTCCTTGAAGTTAAAAAAAAAAAAAAAAAAAAAAAAAAAAAAAAAAAAAAAAAAGAAGAAAATCATTCTGACTGCTAGTGGTAGCACATGCCTATAACCACATTTAGGAGAGTCTGAGGTAGGAAGTTCTTGAGTTGATTTCGAGCCCAAGCCACACAATAAAACTATCCTGAGGCCGGGCAGTAGTGGTGCATGCTTTTAATCCCAGCACTTGGGAGGCAGAGGCAGGTGGACTTCTGAGTTCGAGGCCAGCCTGGTCTACAGAGTGAGTTCCAGGACAGCCAGGGCTACATAGAGAAACCCTGTTTCGAAAAACAAAAGAAAGGAAAAACAACAACAAAAAACTATCCTGAATCTATCACGTGGCATTAACTCCCTAGTTCAAGTCACCAGCTTCCCTCTGGTACCAATGCAGTGCCCTAAAACCTGGCTTCTTGCTTCTGCCCTGCCCCACCCTTTTTCATTCAGGAGCCAAAGCTCCTTCAGCAGACTTAAGGTTGTCATATCTTCCTGTCCTCAACTCAAAAATTCCCCAGTGCTTCCCATTGCACACCAACCCCGAAGTTATTTAGCTATGTGCATCTTCATGTACCTTTGCGCATGCAGGAGTGTGGATTCCTGTGGAGCCCAGAAGAGGCTGTTGGTTGCTCTAAGGTTAACGCTGTGGCAGTTGTGAGCTGTTAGATACAGGTGCTGGGAACTAAAACCTGGTATACACCTTTTATGACTGAGCCATCTCTTTGGCATGTTTTTTTGTGTGTATGTGTTGTTTTGTTTTGTCTCCAAGACAGGGTTTCTCTGCGTAGCCCTGGCTGTCCTGGAACTTGCTCTGTCGACCCAGACTGGCTTCGAACTCAGAGATCCACTTGCCTCTACCTCTGAGTGCTGGGATTAAAGATGTGTCCCACCACCACCCAACTCTTTCCTTTAACAGTTACATTCATTTACTGATTATACATGCTAAAACACGTGTGTGGAGGTCAGAGGACAAGTTGCAGAAGGCTGATTCTCTTTCCACTATGAGGATCCCAGGAATTGATCTCAGGCTCTCGGGGGTTGAAGCAGTGCCTGTATCTGCTGAGCCCCTCTCGAAGGCCTGTCCTCCTTTTCTGTTTTTGAGCCAGAGTCCTGCTTTGTAGCCAAAAAGGACCTCAAACTTGTGCGGCCCTTCTTCACCTGCTGTGGGGAAAAACCCAAATCCTAATCAAACCCTGCACTCTCTGCCTCTGGTCAATTGCTCTTGTGTCTTGGTCTCCCACTGCTGGTTTCTTTGATGGCCTAAGGGGTTCTTTGCCTGGGGTTCTTCTCAGGCAGAGATACTTTTTGCCATGGCCATACCTCATGGCCCATTCCCTCCCTCCTCCAATGACTCAAAATAAAGAGACTTCTGTTATTTCCCACTTCTGTCCTTTGCACTACTCTTTCATGAACTCCCCGGCACATGAGCGTATGGAACGTTTGTTTATTGCCTGTTTCCCTTGCCAGACTGTTAGCAACAGAAGATGAAGGACTCCTGTTTTGTTTTCCCCAGTTTCCCAGTGCCTAGCACGGTATGTAGCAAATGGAAATCACTCGGTAAATATCTGCAGAATGCACAAGCGTGTGGATTTGGGGGAGTTCATAGACTGATGACAGTGTAGACTAAGACAGACACAATTAAGTTTGACATCCCCAAGGGCCCTCAGGGAAGAAACAGATGTCAGGTAGACTACTTCATACTCTGGGTCTTAACGCAGGAGAACTAGATGAGTTGTATGCCTCTGAAACTGTATGTCTGTACTGGGAGGAATGGGCTTGTGTGCACCTCAAGGAGTGCATATGCATACATGGGTAAGAGCCCATGATTCTAGGGCCTCAAACATGCTCTATCATAGAACAGCAACCCATGTTTCTTGTCTTCTCACATCTGTGTGGATGCTGTGTGCAGACCTGCAGAATGAAGGTGTGTGGGCCTACCCTAGGCGGAAGAGAGAAAATGTCTGTTCCCACTCACTACCGCACGACGATTGTGAAGGGTGAAAGGCCTTCTCACTTAGCCCAGGAGCCTGGAAGCTGGCCAAAGGAGGCCGAGCCAGCCAGCTGTTCTTTCCTGGATGGGCTTGACCGTTCACTTCCAACTAGGCAGGCTGCTATTTCTTCTTAGGGCAGAAATTTGGGTCACAAGCAATCTTGGCAAGTCTTCATTCTTAGGCATTACTGTGTGGATCGTTTGGGGAGGGGAGGAGGTGGAATGGGGAGAGGGAACTAGAAACAGCTGGAACTCTGTAGCTGAGAAGCTGCAAGTCCGTCAGAAGGGAGGCAGGAAAACGGCGGCGGGTTTTCATGACATAGTGCAGTCCTAGAACTGCTGGGCACCAGAAGCTTGTGTCCTAGAGGTAGCCTAAGCAGGCAGTGGCAGCTGAAGGGCTGGTGCTGCAGCTCTCAGTCTTCTCCCTGATCCCAGCGGAGCCTCACAGCCTCTGTCTCTGTCTACTGTCCAAGCAAGGTCTGCATTGCTTCCACATTTCCACTCCTGGAGTTCCTAGTTCTTTCTTATGTTAATTTTATAGTTTGACAAAACAACAGCAGCAGCAACAACGATGATGACGATGATGACGACAACATCAACAACAACAACAACAATGGGTAGTGGTGGCTCACACCTTTAATCTCAGCACTTGGGAGGCAGAGGCAGGTGGATTTCTGAGTTTGAGGTCTACAGAATTCCAGGACAGCCAGGGCTACACAGAGAAACCCTGTCTCGAAAAAAACAAAACAGCAACTACAAGAAGTCATCAAGGGGCTGGAGAGATGGCTCAGTGTGTAAAGGTGCTTGCTACCCACCTCGATGCCATGATGTAAGACCCGGAATCAGCATGGTGGAAGGAGAGAACCCACTTCCACAAGCTGACCTCTGACCTTCCCAGGCATGCCACTTCGTGTCATGTATGCACCCCCACTCATCCCCTGCACACAGAGTAAATACAACAAAATGTAATTTTAAAAAAAGTCACTGAGGCACACAACTTTAATTCCAGCACTCAGGAAGCAGAGGCAGGTGGATCTGAGTTCAAGGTCAGCCAGGTCTACAGATCGAGTTCCAGGACAGCCAGGGCAACAGAAAAAACATGTCTCGGGCTGGTGAGATGGCTCAGCAGGTAAGAGCACTGTCTGCTTCCGAAGGTCCTGAGTTCGGATCCCAGCAACCACATGGTGGCTCACAACCACCCACAATGAGATCGGACGCCCTCTTCTGGTGCGTCTGATGACAGCTGCAGAAAATTACTCCAGAGCCAGTGGGGCCGAAGCGAGCCTGAGCAGAGGTCCTGAGATCAACAGCAGCCACACACATGATTGAACACAGTCATCTGTACAGCTACAGTGTACTCATACACATAAAAATGAAATAAAATAATTCAAAAAAAAAAAAAGAAAAAACATGTCTCAAAAAAAAAACCCAAACCAAACCAAACCAAACCAAAAATGAAAACAAACAAACAAACAAACAAACAAACAAAAAAAAAACCCTCAAAAAACCCAAAAAACCAAAAACCAAAAAGTCACCAAGAATAAAATGGATCTGTGACACAAGGTGCAAAATTTATAGTTAATTCCAAACACTGTTGACACATATCTCTTGGGTCTGAAAGGTACAGATCTCTCTTCCCTTGGGAAAGCTGGCAGAAAAGGCCTCAACCGTCAGCAAAGCAGTCAGCACAGGAACCTTCTGATTCTGGTACAATTCTGACTTAAATTTTTAAAAAATTACGTGTATGTATGTGTGTATGTATGTATGTAGTTATGTGTCAAGCTCACCCATGCCACAGCATACAAGAGGAGATCAGAGGACAACTGAGGGAGTCCATTCAAGCTGTTTACTGCGTGAGTCCTAGAGATGGAGTTCAGATCATCAGGCTGGGCAGTAAGTATCCTTACCTGCTGAACCATCTTACTGGCCCCAACAATTCTGTTTCTGAGGCCTTGCCTCCTGGTCCTGGCGAGTGACTCAGCTCCTGCTGCTAATCTCTGGGTCTCTCCAGTTCCCTTCTCATCTGTGAGAGCTGTCCACAGCTGTGAGGAGCATAGGGACTTAGTTGTCTCTCCTCCTCAGTTCTTATACTTATTTGGGTTCAATTTACCATAGGAAGTGCAGAATCTTACCACTCTTGACTTGAGTCATCTCAGCCAATGGTTTTCAACTTTTGCTCTACATTCAGCATCGGAGAGGGGTTCAGATGCCAGAGAGTAGGGATGGTGGTTCTGTTCTCTCTCTGTTTTTCTTTCCATGAGACAGGGTTTCCCTATGTAGACCAGGCTGTCCTCTAACTCACAGAGATCTGCTTATCTCTGTTTCCTGAGTGCTTCATTAAAAATATGTTTGTATATGACACCGCACCCAGTGGGTTGGCTGGCTTCTCGTTTAGCGATCTTTTATTTTGAAAAAAAAAAAAAAGTATTGCATGTAGTCTTTCTCTCTCTCTCTCTCTCTTTTTTGTTTTTGTTTTGTTTTGTTTTGTTTTTTTTTTCGAGACAGGGTTTCTCTGTGTCGCCTTGGCTGTCCTGGAACTCACTCTGTAGACCAGGCTGGCCTCGAACTCAGAAATCCACCTGCCTCTGCCTCCCAAGTGCTGGGATTAAAGGTGTGCACCATCACTGCCCGGCTTGTTGCACGTATTCTCATAGGTGTACTCTGTGTGTGTGTGTGTGGGGGGCGGGAGGAGCATGTCCCCTCATAGCATTGTGAACATGTAGAGGTGAAAGGACAATTTTGGGGTTTAGTTCTCTCATGCCATTTTGGGATCTGGGATTAAACTCAGGCTGTCTTCTGAATTTATATGCTGAGCTAGCTCTCCAGCCCCCTTTAGTGGTCTTTATTATGATAAACTTTTAAGTAAGAAAAGATACCCCCTAAATAAAAGTCTGAAACTATTTTTATTAACTAATTACGTATAGCTGCTGCTGTTGTTGTTAAAATGGTCCCACTTTGTAGTCCAGGATGGACAAGAACCTGCTATGTAACCCAGGCTGACCTCCAACTCACAATAATCTTCCTGCCTCAGCATTCTTAACGCTGAGACTGCAGGCCTACGCCAACCATGCCCTAGTGAATTCGCAATTTCCCTGAGATGCTTCCACTTCTCCTTATCCCCCTTCACCTTGCAGCCTGTTCCATGTTCCCCAGTTATTTTCTGGTCCCTGGGAGCCCTCTGGGATCCCATGGAGTTTCCATGTGCCCCATCTTATGCATTAACTGATGTCTTGTCCCAGTTTCTTTCTTTCTTTTTTTCTTTCTTTCTTTCTTCCTTCCTTTCTTCTTCTTTTTTTTTTTTAAGATTTATTTATTTCAAGTATATGAGTACACATTATAGCTGTGCAGAGTTGTGAGCCTTCATCTGGTTGTTGGGAATTGACTTTTAGGACCTCTGCTCACTCTGGCCAACCCCTCTTGCTCGGTTTACCATGCTCGCTCTTGTCAGCCCTGCTTGCTCTGGCCCAAAGATTTATTTATTATTATAAATAAGTACACTGTAGCTGTCTTCAGGCGCACCAGAAGAGGGTGTCAGATCTCATTATGGGTGGTTGTGAGCCACTATATGGTTGCTGGGATTTGAACTCAGGACTCTTGGAAGAGCAGTCTGTGCTCTTATCCACTGAGCCATCTCACCAGCCCTTGTCCCAGTTTCAATTTCACTCTTACTGCTTCTTTTCCTCTTTGGGGCTGAAAACATCTGTCTGGTCAACGAATATCTCTGTACCATTCTTTTTTTTTTCTTTTTTTCTTTTTCTTTTTTTGTTTTTCAAGACAGGATTTCTCTGTGTAGCCCTGGCTGTCCTGGAACTCACTCTGTAGACCAGGATGGCCTTGAACTCAGAAATCTGCCTGCCTCTGCCTCCCAAGTGCTGGGAATAAAGGCATTAGCCACCACTGCCCGTCTTGCACCATTCTTTAAGAATGCATAGCTCCTTGGCTCCTTATTTCTAGGTAAATGCTAATCCTAAAGCCAAAGCAGATCTACGAGCTGGAAGAGGCAGAATTATGGATGAGTAAATAAACAAATCTCTATGTTCTTTATTTCTCTTAGTCATTATTTCTCTTCACCATCTGACTCAGAAACCCGTGGCAAGAGGAGAGCAGATCTCAGAAGCCTTTCTAGGTCCAGGCCTGAAGAATCAGACACGAATGCTAGCCCACACTAACTCTCAGTACTGTTCTCAGCTCTGTGAACACGAACTCATCTTAACCCTACACCGACGGTCCTACTAGTACACCCACTCCAGAGATGAAGAGGCAGGACCTCAGAGAGGGTAAAGCCCTTTGCCTGACATGCACAACTGTGCTGATGCCTAGAAGATACTTTGAGGCACTCACTCTGTAACATAAACCTTCTCATAAGGCAACCACACTTTACATCTTCGGGATAAACATTTTTCTCTTCCTTTCTTTCTTCCTTTCTTTTTTTCTTTCTTTCATTCTCTCTTTCTTTCTTTCTTTTTTGGCGGGGGTGGGAGGTGGGTTTCTACCTCTTTCTCTCCAAACTCTTCCTGTTCGGCCATGCCCTAGCTTTCTACACTCCACCCAGTTTCTGTCTCCTGAAATCTGACCTCTCCTCCTTGCATTTTAGAGCCCTCTTGCAGGCAGTTTGGACTCTGGGAATCCCTTGCAAGAAACAAACCACACAGCCAATAGTGAAGTCGAGAGAATGAATTGAGTCTTACTGGGAACCACCAGGGCAAGTAAGAACACGTATTAAAAAATAATTACTCTGCCACCCCCTTTAAGTCCTTGGCTCTCCTGAGGACGAGTCTGGAACCGAGATCTGGCCTTTGACAAGTGTCTGGGACTCTATCTGCAAGGTGGGGGCTGGTGGCAGAGACATTCTCTAAGGACCTGTGATTCTCCGCACTACAGAGTCCCTCCTCCCAGACACCCCTCAACTCTGGCTGCCCGCTCCACTGAAGATCCCACAACCCTAACCTCAGTATTGTTGAGGATTCAGGTACGTGGGAGTGGGGTGTCGGGAAAAGCTGGACCTCCCTTTCAATTCTGATGCTCTGTAGTTTGTGCCTCGAATTTGACACCCAAAGCCAGGGGGGCTGCGAGATGGGGGGCAGGGTTGAGGGGAATGGATACCACAGAGCATAGGGAAGAGAGGGACCAGCCAGGACACGAAGAGCAGGCAGAACGGTGCGAGTGGTGGTCTGGACTGCTTTGGACTCCCCGCCAACCCCGGGAAGGGCCCGGGTCTGGCGGCGGAGGACAACTTCTGCCAGCAGCCCGCGTCCTGCCCGCCTCCCGCGCGCTGCGGTGCCCGACCCCGCGCAGCCCTCCAGGCGGAGCCGGAGCTCCGGCGCTCTCTTCATCACCCTGGCCACCCGGCCAGCGCCCACCCTCGACACCCACCGCCGGCCTGCTTACCTGCGGACCCGAGAGAGCCGCCAGGCCGGGCCCGGGCCTCGCTGGGTCTCGGGAAGAGCTCTTCTCCCGCGCTAGCTGCTCTCATGGATCCGCAGAGCGCTGCCCGGCTGCAGCGCCATCAACTGCTGCGAGGCTGTGGGGCGCGGACTCCGGGGCTCGGGGGTCTCCGGGGCAGAGGTGGGGGGCCCAGGGCAGGCTTCGGGCGTAAACACCCAGCAACGTGACCGGAACTGGCGAACGAGCTGGAG
>NW_022196911.1:70225490-70232465 GCF_008632895.1 Mastomys coucha | reverse complement strand
TGGGGCGGGGGAGGGGAGCCCCGAGACCTCGAGGAGCCCCAAGAGCCGGGCCTTCGCACCCCGTGAAAAGCCGAATCCTCGGATCCCGTCTTAGCTGGGAGCTGAGGAGGGAGCCTGAGACACCACAGACTAGGCGAGCGGGGACGCAGCGACCGATCAGCACCGCGGACAGCGCCCAGGCCCGTAGGCCGGGATCCGCTCCGTCTCTCTTAAGTGAGGCAGTGCCCGCAGCATGCCAGGAAAGGGCTGGGGTACCCACGAGCTGGGGTATTCGAGAGCTGCTAGCGAGACTGAAAATTTGTTCCTGGTCGAGGTGGCAGCAAAGCTGTGCCAGATGTCTCACTAGTTTTGTGACCTTGGGTGAATCACCTCACTTCTTATATGATGATACCCAGAATCAAGAGAAGAGAAATTCTAAAGCCCATAAAAAGTATAAGACACTGCTGGTGTTGAGCCGGATTTTTTCTTCTTCTTCTTCTTCTTCTTCTTCTTCTTCTTCTTCTTCTTCTTCTTCTTCTTCTTCTTCTTCTTCTTCTTCTTCTTCTTCTTCTTCTTCTTCTTCTTCTTCTTCTTCCTCTTCCTCTTCCTCCTCCTCCTCCTCCTACTCCTCCTCCTCCTCCTCCTCCTCCTCCTTTTCCCTCCTCCCTCCTCCTCCTTCACATCCTCCTCCTCCTCCCCCCCTTCTTTCTTCTGTAAACAGATTTCTAGAGTTACTCTGCTCATCTTAGAGTTCTGGCTCCATCAGCATCTTTCTCTTCTCTAGGGAGATGATGGTGTATGGAGTGCACCATTGGGTTGTTGTGAGAATTAAATGGGTTAATACCTGTACAGTGTTCACTACAGTGTGGGGGCTCACTAGATAACCTGTACACATGATGGCTGATGGCAGGGGATCTGAGTGAATGGTAGGAGGCTCAGAGTTTCCAAAGGCACCTCATTTCCAGTCCTACCTTGTCATGCTGAAGGGGGAGATGGGGCTTTAGGGACTCAGACCTAAAGTTTGGAAGGGAATACCTCACTCCAGTACAAGTCAAACATTTACTTTCCTCTTGAGCCAAATTTCTAGAAGGCCTTAGTTTTTTTTCTTTTTTTCTTTTTAAACAAGGAATTACTATGTATGTAGCTCTTGCTGGCCTGGAACTCTATTGCTTTGTAGATCAGGCTGGCCTTGAGTTCACAGAGATCCTCCTACCTTTTTCCTGAGTTCTGAGTATAAAAGTGTGCATTACCATCTCGAGATTTTTTTCTCCTCTTCCTACCTCTTCTTCTTCTTTTAAATAAGATGCCACTTAACTTATTAACTAGCCTTGAACTCATTTTGTAGCCTGGGCTGGCCTTAAGCTCCAGACTCTCCTGTTTTAGCCTCCTGCGTACTGGTATTACATGTACGCACCACTGCACTCAGCTCTCTTGTAAATCTCTGAGGCTTAACTGGACTTGGGTGTCAATGAATAAAGACTTACCTTCTCTTGGCAGACTCTAAGCCTTAAAGAATTGAAAGTCTTAGTTGTTTTGACTGGCACTTTGTATTTAATAGGTGCTTGTATTTTGTTCAAAACCCATATGATCTGCAGTTTGTAGCTCTGCTCTAGGCTGGTTTTCATCATGCGTAAGTAATTCTTGGTTGGGAAGGCCAGCGGGTCCTTTTCTCAATTCCTTCCTGCCCTTACAGGACAGCATTCCTGAGCTGTGAGAGTCTCCTGCAGGGATATGGGTTATGATAAACTACCTAATGTACTTAATTGTATGAGGTATCAGAACTATAAAAGATGTTTTCTGTCTCCAAAAGACATGGTGTGAAAGAATTGAAACCCTGGTATTAGCTATGCTACCTCTAGCTGAGTAATTCTAGAAAATTCTAGAAAACTCTTAGCTTCTCCTTCTTCTCTTCCTTTTCCTCCTGTTCTCTTTGCTTGTTTGTTTTGTTTTGTTTTTGAGACGGAGTCTGACCCAGAAGCTAAAATTATTCTTGAACTTGTGGCAATCGACTCAACTGCTGGAATTACAGGCATGAGCCACTGTCTCTTCCAGAATTGTACGTCTTCAATAAGCTGGGAAGGAGAACATCTATCAACAAGATTCTTATAAAAGCATCTTAAGGGATGGCTGGAGAAATGGCTCAGTGGTTAGGAGCACAGGCTGCTCTTCCAGAGGACCCTGATTTAGCACCCACATGGCAGTTTACAACCATCTGTAACTCCAATTCCAGGGGATCTGATGCCTTCCTCTGGCATTCCCAGGCACCAGGCATGCACATGGTGCATAAACATTCTTGCAGCCAAAATACCCATATGCATAAAATAAAAATAAAAATATAAGGGGTTGGAAAAATGACTCAGTGGTTAAGAGTACTGGCTGATCTTCCAGAGAACCCAGGTTCAGTTCCCAGCACTTACATGACAGCTCACAACCCTCTGTAACTCCAGTTTCAAGAGACCTGACATCCTCTTTTGGATATCATGGACACCGGGCATGCAAGTGATACACAGACAGACAGACAGACACACACACACAGACACACACAGACACACACACACACACACACACACACACACACACACGTAATATACCCATACACATAAAATGAAATAAAAAATCAAAAAATTTCAAAGTGTTGTGAGGTGAAGTTCGAATGTAGTGCGTGTGTGTGTGTGTGTGTCTGTGTGTGTGTCTGCGTGTGTGTGTGTCTGTGTGTGTGTCTGTGTATGTGTGTGTCTGTGTGTGTGTGTCTGTGTGTGTGTGTGTCTGTGTGTGTATGTGTGTGTGTATGTGTGTGTGACACATGTGGAGAGGATTGCTATGACCAACTCCCAGATGTTTTCCTTGTGCTGGATAAAGATGAGTCCTGGGACTCTGGCTTTTCAGCAGCTAAAGCAAACAGCCATAAGGACTTCCCTGATTGGTAACCCTATTCCGTCCACGCTGCAACCAGGAGACAAGATGTGTTGCTTACAGAGTCCTTGCACCCAACCAGGTTCAACCAGGACCCGCTGGATATGAGAGTCCTCTACAGCTGCCCTCTAGGAACTTACAACACATTTGCCTGCAAAATATTTACCTGAAAAGTCCTAAATAAAATGTAAAAGCACAGCCAGGCGGTGGTGGCGCATATGTTTAATCCCAGCACTTGGGAGGCAGAGGCAGGTGGATTGCTGAGTTCTAGGCCAGCCTGGTCTAAGCAATGAACAACTCCTGAAAGATGCCGAAGCCAGTGGAGCAGGAAACCAACACGAAAGAGCCAGGGTCTGGGGTCTAGGGCTGGGTTTCTTAGAGCTGTTTCCTTGGAGGAACTTAGAACACATCAGCTGTTACACAGCAACAGGAACAAGCTGTGTGCACACAGAGTAAGGTTGGAGGAGGCCTAGAACATCATGGGGGGGGGGGATTCTGTGGTGACTGTACCCACGGCAACAATGACAACAACGATAATAAACATTTATGGAGCACTTCATGTGTGCCAGAGATTTTGATAAATACTTAAAAAATATTCCCCTATATTTTTGAAGTTAAGTTTATAGCAAAGTAAAAGAAAAAGCACCCAGAAGTGTATACTCACCTTAGAGTAGAAAGGATTTTGAGCGGGGCACTTTACCTATGCAGTCTCCTCTAAATTTCTGAGAATTCCTGTGGCAGAGGCAATTCCCTATCTGCAGATGGAGAAAAGGAGATTACCCAAAACCCCACATCTGGGAAGCAGCAGAGCCAGGGTTACAGCCCTAACCCACCTAGTGGTGAGAAAGCTTCATAAGGCATCATAAGGCCTTCCAGAGATAGGAACCCAGCTGTGGTCGAGAGCACCACAGTGGTGATGGCCAGAGTGGGCAAGGACTTGGAGGCATTCAGCTCTAACTTTCCTGAGTCTCTGTTCAGTCCTGGCCCACTAGCTTGTCAAGAGGAGATGACAGTAGTGGTGGTGATAATGATGGTTTTGATGGTGGTGGTGGTGAGGATGATGATGATGATGATGGTGCTATGTGTTCTAGATCACAGTTGAGCCTCAGACTTATCCTTTCTACTTCAACTCTGTCCACATACTCCTCCATTCAGGGGAGGCGGATCAGGAACTCCCACCTCATTTTTCCCCATTTTTTACACTATATGTCACTTTACTTTGTTTTTTACTCACCTCCCACCCCACAACCTGGAGCTCACTTGATTGAGATCTTTTTACAGGATCCCATGGTGTCTCACTGCCTATGCCTGAAATCTCTCAATTTTAGGTCAGTTTCTTTGCTCTTGGACAACTGATTCCCAAATTCTTGGTGATCTAGTATGAATATGGTCTTACTTTTTTTTTTCTTTTCTTTTTTTTTTTTTGGTTTTCTGAGACAGGGTTTCTCATAGCCCTGGTTGTCCTGGAACTCTGTAGAACAGACTGGTCACTAACTCAGAAATCTGCCTGCCTCTGCCTCCCAAATGCTGGGATTAAAGGCATGCGCCACCACTGCCTGGATTCACCTTGTAGTTTTCTTAAGAGATTTATTTATTATGTATTTATGTATATGAGTGCTCAATCTTCATGAACACTTGTATGCTAGAAAAGGGCATCAGATCCTATTACAGATGGTTGTAAGTCACCATGTGGTTGCTGGGAATTGAACTTAGGACCTCTGGAAGAGCAGCCAGTGATGCTAATCACTGAGCCATCTCTTCTTTAGGCCTCTACCTTGTCTTTTTGAGAAAAGGTCTTCTTATTGAACTTGGAGCTCATTGTTTGTTTTTGTTTTTGTTTTTTTTACATCTTTAACAAAGAAGGTAGGGCTTGCTGTCATCTCACCATCCAGGTAACACACATGATTGTGTACATATTGTAGGTAGTTATTTTGTGTGCTTGCTTCTATGTGTACATGCATTTCTGTGTGCAGATGTGTGCTGGGTGTTTTCCATTCCATCCCTCTCTGCCTGATTCCCCTGAGGGAGGGTTCCTCACCCAATCTGCAGCTGAGTTGGCAGCCCGCGAGTCGCAGCCCATCCCAAGCATCGGGCTACAGGTACATGTGGCCACATCCAGCTTTGTAAGTGCATTCTGAAAATTTGAACTCAGGTCCTCATGCTCCCAAGGTGCTAATTTTAAAATATACTCATGAGAGTAGGACATGCTCATATTTAAAACTAAATTTCCCTTCTTCCTCCATCTTTAATGTCTCTTCCCAATTTTTTTTTTTGTCCTCTACCCTCTTTTTAACACGGGGTTTCTGGCATCCCAGGCTGGCTTCCAACTCACTATGTAGATGAGGATAATCTTGAGTTTCTGATCATCCTACCCCCACTTCCCACATGCTGGGATTACATGCATGAGCCACAAGGTCCTGTTTTATGCAGTGCTGGATTTCTCTAATGTGCTTAGTGGGTATTAATTAGACAAGAACTCCAATTGAACTATACCTCCAGCCCTTTTTGTTTGACACAGGGTCTCTCGCCATAGCCCAGGCTGACCTAGAACTCACTAACGTAGCTCACGCCAGCCTCCAACTCAAGGCAGTTTTACCTCAGCCTTGCAAATGCTGAGTTACAGGATAACTACATCCACACTTGACACACATGCACACACACCTCTACTTTGGAGCTGATTTGACACTTTCTATTTGACTCCTTTAGTCTGCATGTTAATTTCTCTGGACAAGATTAAAGAAGAGATGTTTAGAAGGAATTGTCTGCCCCATGCTAGACACTCCGGTTCCAAGCCACTGTGTCCATTTCTCTGTTCTTCTTTCCTTGGTATGGTGTTCCTGCAGCCCTGACACTGCTTACTTGAGATGCTGTGGGAATCCTGGGGAGGGATCCTTAGGATTTATGGACTCTTGGTATGAAGAAGAAGAAGAAGAAGAAGAAGAAGAAGAAGAAGAAGAAGAAGAAGAAGAAGAAGAAGAAGAAGAAGAAGAAGAGGAAGAAGAAGAAGGAGAAGAAAAAAAAAAGAAAAACCTCTTAACATGTCATCCAGGCTGGCTTTGAAGTTCTGGGCTTAAGCCATTCTGTCTCAGTCTTCTAAGTACCCAGGCATGCAGATGCATGCCATCAAACTCACATTTGTAATCTTGGTGTTTAATGTATAGTGGAGGTGAAACCTAAGGACAGGATTGCAAAGGCAGCAGGTCAATCCCTGGAAACATTTTTGTTTGTTTGTTTGAAATAGGGTCTCACTATACAGACCAGGCTAGTCTGGAAATTCACAGTGATCCCTCTGTCTCTGCTGTCTGAGCGCAGAGATTAAAGGCATGAGCCATCATGCCCATCTTTCCCTGGAAAATTCTCTCCTCCTCCTCCTCCTCTCCCTCCTCCTCCTCCCACCTTCTCCTCCTCCTCCTTCTTCTTCTTCCTCTCTCTCTCTCTCTCTCTCTCTCTCTCTCTCTCTCTCTCTCTCTCTCTCTCTCTTTCTCTGTCTGTCCCTTCTCCCTTCTTCCCTTTCACTTGCTCCCTCTCTCTGTGTTCCATGTATCCCAGGCTAGCTTCACCCTAGACCTTGCCATATAGCTGAGGGTGACCTTGAATTTCTGAGCCTTCTGTCTCCACTTCCTGGGTGCTGGGATTGTAGGTGTGCCTTGCCTCTGAAGAGCTGGCTTTGGAGATGCTAGGCAAGGACTGCTCAACTCCATCCTCTCTGCTCCACATCTATCTCTTTTCTCTATCTCTATAAAGCATGTTTACACAAGAAAGGTTAGCTCCAGGATCTCACAGGGGAACCAGACTTTGTACTTCCCTCTGTATAGTTTCTCTACTATAAAGCCAAAGGGTCTCCCAGTGTGGTGGTACACTCTTGCGATCCCTGCACTTGGAGGATGGAGGCAGGAGTATTGCCAAAAGTTTGAGGGCATCCTGGCCTATATAACAAGATACCATTTTAGAAGTACAAAACAAAGGAAAACAGATTTTGTCTTAATATGGGAAGCAGGTGAATTGGGAGGACTCCCTGAATGTGCAATCTCTACAAGCATTCCCTCCTCCTCCTTTCCCTCCTCCTCCTCCTTTCCCTCCTCC
>NW_022196911.1:70225055-70225480 GCF_008632895.1 Mastomys coucha | reverse complement strand
ACAGGTCTTTATACCAGGCTGGTCTTTATTCCGCTATGTAGATAAGGACGACCTTGAACTACTGACCTTTCTGCCTCTACCCCCTGAGCCCTGCAATTACAGGAAAAAAACTACAACGCCTGGCTCTACAGATATTTCTAACTGAGCGCCTTTAAACAAAGTTTGGGTAGCCTGGAGCTTCTGATCAGGTCAGCCAGGCTAGTCTCTGCCCTTCTCCAGCAACGAATAGAATCTGGGGCGAACAGAAGGCTGATTGCTTGGGTGGGGCTGGGCTAGGGTGGACCGTGTCTAGACTGATGGCATCGTACTGTTTTAATTATTCTGTATTATAATATTTTAATCGTTCGCAGGGCACATTCGCTTTTATTTTAGGCATTTGAGAGAGTTTATTTATTTATTTATTTTATTCTTATTTTTATTTTTTT
>NW_022196911.1:70217192-70225045 GCF_008632895.1 Mastomys coucha | reverse complement strand
TTTTTATGCCTAATGTTTATGGTAAGTAGAACAAACTGTTTAAAGGAGCATAACACAGCGGGGCTAAGGGACTTAGAACCTGACTCCGGGCTTGATGCTCCAAAGAAACCCAGATATTTGGCAGGGTGAGGCCATGGTCCGGGAAAGAGGCTAAGGAGATAGGGCGGCCCGGCGCGCTACTGCAGAGAAGCGCGGTGACCCGGCGGATCGGCTGAGGGTGGGGCACACGGCCGCTCGGAGGATGAGCGCCACCAGGTCCAGCGCACGGCAGCTAGCGCGCTGGGCACTGGTCCTGCTGCAGCTGGAGCTGCCTCCGCAGCGCAGGGAGCGGCCGGACAAGGCATGGCGGGCCGCCGGGCGCCGGGGGAGAACCGCTGGCAGCTGGTGCGCTGGTGAGTGGGCTCCGCGAGGCCCGGGAGAGGGGACGCGGCCCAAAGTTTCTTCCGGATGCATAGGCGCTGAGCTGCTAGCTCAATGCCACTCAGCATCTCCAGGCAGCATCCTAGGTGCTCTTAGTTGGGCCCCGGAACCGATGTTCCCCGGCATCCCAGTGCTCAGGGATGGCAGCGGGGACCTGGCTCAGGCTTGCGGGTCGCCGCAGGAGGACTTCAAGATCCAAGGGAAAGTCAGACCCTGCTGGTTACTCTGAGTTTTGGAGGGACCGCAGTCCCTTCCACAGACACACAGGTGGGGTTCCCTCTCCTTTCAACCCACCTCAGCTTTCCCATTTGTAACGTGGGGGTACTTGCTTACCTCCAGTGCTGCTGCCCGAGGTAGAGTCTAGAACCTGAGTTCCAAGAAGGCACCAGCCATGGCCCCACCCTTCTCTTCAAAGAGATGACCCAGTTCACCTCCAAAAGGTTCAATGAGGTGAGCCCTTTTAGGACCGGGCTCAGAGGAATAGGCCTAGGAGGTGTGGGAATGGGAAGGGATTCAAGTGTAGATCGGGCACTCTCCCCTTCCCCCACCACAGTTCTCTACTAAGAAAAAGTCAGTCAAGTGTCAGGTTACCAGAGTGCAGGCTGAGAGGGTTTTCCTAGGGGCTATATGGCCCCTTCACTGTCACTGGAACCTTGGTGGTCCTGGGAACCATGTCCCTTGTATCCTTATGTCTGAATGAATGCTCAGGGCTGCCAAGGGCCTGGCCTTCTAAGTATTAGGATCAATGACAGCAGCATTCAGAGCGCTTCCCATGGCTCCGCAGTAACCAGAGCTCAGGTATTGCATTGACTCAGTTATTCACTAAGACTCAGAGGAAGACAGTAAGTAGCACACCTTCAAGGCCACACAGTTAACAGGCGTTGAAATGAGGATTGGAACTTTGGTCTTGCTCAAGTGTTTTACTCTTTTTTTGTTTGTTTAGTTTTTGGACTGCCTCACCACCTCAGCCTGGCCAGGCATTCACATTCACATTGTCAAGAAGAGAAGGACTACTGGGCAGTGGTGGCACACGCCTTTAATCCCAGCACTTGGGAGGCAGAGGGAGGCATATTTCTGAGTTTGAGGCCAGCCTGGTCTACAGAGTGAGTTCCAGGACAGCCAGGGCTAAACAGAGAAGCCCTATCTCGAAAAACAAAACAAAACAAAGCAAAACAAGGACAACAAAACAAAAGAAGAGAGAGAAAGACTGAGATGGCTCAAAACCATCCAGCTCCATGAGATCTGGTGCCCTCTTTTGACATCCTTGGGTATCTGCATGCACATTTCTCTTATACACACACACACACACACACACACACACACACACACACACACACATAGAGCGAGCAAACAACACTTGTGAAGTTGTTACTCACATAGCATGGAGTTCTGTCTTGCAGTACATGCTTCAAATTATTATTACATTTATTAATGTGTGTGTCTGTGTGTGTATGCTGAGGCACAGTATGGAGGTCTGAGAACAACTTTCAACAATCTATTCTTTCTACCAGGCAGGTCTTGGTGATTGAACTCAGGTCTTTAGGCTTGGTGGCAAGTGCCTTTACCTGCTGAACAATCTCACCTGCTCCAAGTAATTGTTCTTGTCACCCCTGTTTTTGTTTGTTTGTTCATTGTGTGTGTGTGTGTGTGCACAGCTGTGCATTTGAGTATGAGACTCCTAAGTGCAAGGACAACCTCTGATGCTGTTTCTCAGGCACTGCTCACCCTACTTTTCTTTCTTTCTTTTTTTTTTTTTGGTTTTTCAAGACAGGGTTTCTCTGTGTAGTTCTGGCTGTCCTGGAACTCACTCTGTAGACCAGGCTGGCCTCAAACTCAGAAATCTGCCTGCCTCTGCCTCCCAAGTGCTGAGATCTAAGGCATGAGCCACCACTGCCCTGCTGGCTTTAGATTATTTTATTTGTTTATCTAATGTACATGAGTGCTATATCTGCATGTACATCTGTATGCCAGAAGAGGGCATCAGAACTCATATTTTGAGTCATCTTGTGGTTGCTGGGAATTGAATTTAGAACCTTTCTCTAGCCCCGATTTAGATTTTGATGATGCCCAATTTATTAATTTTCTTCAGTTTATACTGTCATTAATAAAATAAAAAACATGAAGGTGTGTGTGTGTGTGTGTGTGTGTGCTTTTTTTAAAAATTCATTTGTTATTTTTTATTTTATTTATTTTTTTTTAAGATTTTTTTTAAAGATTTATTTATTTATTATATGTAAATACACTGTAGCTGTCTTCAGACGCACCAGAATAAGCCATCAGATCTCATTACAAGTGGTTGGGAGCCACCATGTGGTTGCTGGGATTTGAACTCATGACCTTCCGAAGAGCAGTCAGTGCTCTTCCCCGCTGAGCCATCTCACCAGCCCTATTTTATTTATTATTATACATAAGTACACAGTAGCTGTCTTCAGACATACCAGAAGAGGGCATCAGGGCTCATTACGGGTGGTTGTGAGGCACCATGTGGTTGCTGGAATTTGAACTCAGAACCTTTGGAAGAGCAGTCAGTGTGTGTGCTTTGAAAAAGGGTCTCACTATGTAACCCAAGATGTCCCGAAACTCACTATGTAGACTTGGTTGGCTTTGAATTCATAGAGATCCATCTTTCTTTGCCTCCAGAACCGTGGGATTAAAGGCATGAGCCACTGTGGCTTTTTTGAATAAGGTTCCTTTAAATTTTTAAACATTTTATTTGTATGAATGTTTTGTCTAAATATTTGCACCGTGTGTGTACCTAGTCAGAGGTGGGGGTCAAATTCCCTAGAACCAGAGTTATATTTATTTGGTTGTGAGTCACCATGACAGTGCTGGGAATGGAATCTGGGTTCTTTAAGAGCAACAGTGCTCTAAACTGATAAGCCATCTCTCTTGCCCAGAGATAAAGTTTCTTGAACTCCAGATTTTCCTGCTTTTACATCCCCTGTCCTGGATTATGGGTGCGTTCTAGCATGCTTGCCTCAAGGTCATGAAGCCTCATGTTCATTTCTGAAGGGCTTTATAATGCTAGCTCTTATATTTAACACTGTAGTCTTCTTAAATTAAAATTTATGCTTGTGTGGGATGAACGTGGTGGCACATGCCTTTAATCCCAGCACTCAGGAGGAGGCAGAGGCAGGTGGATCTAAGAGTTTGAGGCCAGTTTGATTTACAGGATGAATTCCAGGACAGCCAGGGTTACACAGAGAAACCCTGTCTTGAAAAACCAGAAAAGAAAGAAAGAAAGAGGAGAAAAAAGAAGGAAAGAAAGAAAGAGAGAAAAGAAGAAAGAAAGGAAGGAAGGAAGGAAGGAAGAAAAGTTTGTGTATGGTGTATGAGGAATATATCTTCAGCTTTTGTATGTGTCTATCCAGAATATGATACATAAATACATGAACAAACATGTACTTCGCTTAGAAATCATTTGGCCTGGTATGGTAGCCCATGCATTTAATCCTAGTACTTGGGAGGCAAAAGCAGGCAGGTTCCCAGGAGTTTGAGACCAGCCTGGTCTACATAGCAGGTTCCAGGCTATCTGGGACTACATAGTGAGAACAAATAAACAAGTGAATGTATAAACCGCGTAGATGACGGAGAATAATTTTCAGGCAGGGATAGGGTGGAAGAAGACACGTGCTGGCTGGAAAGTACTAGGTGCTTTGTGTCAGCATTGTTGAGATTGCTGTGGGATCAGACTTAGGAAGAGGAGAGAGTAGAGCTGGGCTTGAGACAGAGGAGCTGGGGGCAGGGCAGTGGCAGGGCTTGATGCCCAGCCATAATTCATATCTAATTTGAACAATGAGAGTCACTGAGTGTTCTTGAGCATTGACGTTTTTGTGTGCAGTGCTGAGGATCACGCAAGCAGAAGCCAAGCATGTTTTGTAGAGCCCTCAGCAATGGGTTGTAGGTAACAAGAAGCTTTCTTCCTTCCTGCTCCTCCCTTCTCTCTGTATATGTAATATATACATATATTTCATTCTTTTCAAGACAGGGTTTCTCTCTGTAGTTCTGTGTGTGCTGTAACTCACCCTGGAGATCAAGCTGGTCTTGAACTTACAGAGATCTGCCTGCCTCTGCCTCCCTAGTGCTGAGATTACACGTGTCCCTTCCCATGCCCAGCCCAACAAAGGAACCTTTTAACATCTACTAGCTGCTGTGCTATTTAACTGAACATTGACCTTAAGGACAGTGCTCATGTGGAGGTCAGAGGACAGCTCCAGGAGTCTGTTTTTACCTTTAGCCTTGTTGGGAGCAAGTCCCACTTGTTTCTGTTGCTACACTGTGCTGAGTTCTCTGGACTGGTACAAGCTGCCAGCTGGTCATCTTGTTCTTGCCTTTCTTCTCACCATAGGAGAAACAGACTTTAACATGGGTCCTAGTGATTGAACTCTGGATGTTAGGTTGTGTGCTAGACCATTTGCCTGCTGATCCATCTTCCAGACCCAAGTTCTATATCACTAATAAGAGAAAACAAAACAAAACAAAATAAAACCCTGAATCCAAAGTGGCTAAGGCAAACCAACCAACCAACACCCAGACCAAAACTACTTTGGGGTGATGGCTTCAGACATGGCCCACCCCAGAGACTGCCTACCTGGCTCTGCATCTCCTGGCCTGACACCATTTTCTTACTCCTTAGAGGAGCTTCTAGGAGACTGCCCTGTATGTAGTTTCAACTTCAAGAGGCGCATCTCATAATTGCTGGAATCTCGGGTCACGGCTGCTTTTGTTGGAAGCCTCTTGGCTGAAGCTTGCTTGTCAGTTGTAGAATGTGTTCTGGAAAGAATACTGCCCTGGGAGCTGGAGTCCCGACCTGTCCCAAAGGTTCTGTGGTCCGGACACAGCTACTTTTGATGTGGCGAAGCCTTGGTGTCCTCAGCTATTTTGAAGGCGTATGATGTCTTCCCGATCCCTTCTAGAGGTCACTGTCACCTGCATGCCCGTCCAAATGTCACTCGCTATGTCAGGTGTCTTAGTCTGTTAAGGGTGCTGTAATAAAACACCGTGGGTCGGAAGCTTATACACAGGAAGCATTTCTCACAGTTCTGCAGACCAAGATGCTCCAAGTCAAAGCACCAACCGATTTCGTAGCTGGTGGAGGTCCACTTCCTGATAGGTGCAGCCCTCTTACTGTGTCTTCTTGTGGTAATGGGGCAGCCAGCCCTGCGGGGTCTCTTTCAGAAGGCCACTAACCCTATGCATGAGGACCCAGGCCTCTAGCCTGCCCTACTTGCTGTCAGGTTCTACCTTCCTGACATCAAGCCCCTGAGGTTAGGATTCAACATAGGAATTTAGGGAGACATGTTCAGACCACATAGCACCAGGTCTCAGCTTCAGTTCTTCCAGGGTTAAGGACACTAGTTCTTGCTAAAAGGTGTTAAATTGATTGATTAATTAAACTTAATTAATTTGTGAGGAGGACGCCTGTGTGCCCCTTGGTGGGAGTCTGTTCTGTGTTTCCACCATTGTGGCACTGGGGTCATCAGTCTTGGCAGCAAGAGTCTTTACTCACTCACTGGCCCACTGTTTAATTTTATTAACCTACCCATCTATTGTTTTTTGAGACAGGGTTTCTCTGTGTAGCCCTGCTGTCCTGAACTAGCTCTGTAGACCAGTCTGGTCTCACACTCAAGAGATTTGCTTGCCTCTGCCTCTAGAGTGCTGGATTAAAGGCTAATACATTTACCAATACTCAGCCATTTATTTTTTTATTTTTTTACTTTTTGTTTTTCGAGACAGGGTTTCTCTGTGTAGCCCTGGCTGTCCTGGAACTCACTCTGTAGACCAGGCTGGCCTCGAATTCAGAAATCCGCCTGCCTCTGCCTCCCAAGTGCTGGGATTAAAGGCGTGCGCCACCACTGCCTGGCCCCATTTATTTTTTTTTAAAAAAGTATCTATCTATCTATCTATCTATCTATCTATCTATCTATCTATCTATCTATCTATCTATCTGTGTATGTATCTCAGTGTGTCTCTCTGTTGTGTGCCCTTAGAGGCCAGAAGATGTTAGGTTCCTAGAACTGGAGTTATAGGTGGTTGTAAGCCATCTTATGTGGGTGCTGGGACCTGAAGTAGCAACTTCTCTACAAGAGTAGCAAGCACTCTTAACTGCTGCACATTTTTCCAGCACCCCATTGCTCAAGTATTAATATATGACAGTGGATTGAAAAGTTAGCCTTTAGGCTAAGACTATAGCTCTGTGGTTGAGCACCTACCATGCACAAAGTCTGATTTTAATCTTCAGTCTCTCTCTCTCTCTCTCTCTCTCTCTCTCTCTTACACACACACACACACACACACACACACACACACACACACACACACACACACACACTAAACCAAACCAAAGCAAATCAAACCCAAACCAAAAGTAAAACAAAACCGTGGGAAATAGCTAATTTCCCTGCAAGGACTGTTCAGTGGAATTTCAGATACACAGCAGGGTGGTCATGAAGATATTTGTGGATGATCCATTTTTTCTTATATGCCATGAGATCCAGTTTGGCAAACACATTTCCTAAGTTAGTAAATTGAATTCATTAATGAAGATCGCCTGTGACAGAGCATTCCCAAGGCAGTGAGGAGCCGACTACCTTTGTTACTGTGATTTCTTACAGCACGCTGGCTTGAATATCAGAGGCCGTGGAGGGTGGGGAGACATGTTGCAGGATCCCAGAGCTGGGTCACTCTCCAGTGGGGAGACTGAGAGGCATGTTGTAAATAATTCAATCTTGGGCAGGCTGAGCTATCACCATGCGGTGAACCAGGTTAGTTGACACCTCCCAGAATCTTAGTTCTGACTTGGACTCTGGCTGGGGAACTGGGCACAGATTCAGAGGCAAACATGGAGGGAAGGTAGTTCAGCTAGAGGCCCTCCTGGGTGAGGGGAGGCAGGGTATGTGAGAAAGCAAATGAATCAAACAAAGGAATCAAGGCCCTCAGGTTCTGTGCGCATGAATGCAGCGTTCAGCGAAAGGAAAGGCTGGCACAGAAACAAGAGGGATGAGGTGGTGGATCTGGCCTGAAATCCTAGGGCTTTTAAGGAAGAAGACAGAGAATAAAAATTTCAGTGCCTGCTTGGACCACTTAGTCATCTGGAGGTCAGCTTGGGTTATATGAGACACTGTGTCAAAAACCAAAACCAAACCAAACGAAACCAAAACAAAATAAAACAAAACATCACCTAATGGTGATGGTGCGTGCCTTTAGTCCCAGCACTCAGGAGGCAGAGGCAGAAGCATCTCTGTGAGTTTGAATCCAGCCTGGTCTATACAGCTAGTTCTAGGACAGCTAAGGTTACAGAAAGAAACCTTGTCTCGCCGGGCAGTGGTGGCGCACGCCTATAATCCCAGCACTTGGGAGGCAGATACAGGCGAATTTCTGAGTTCAAGGCCAGCCTGGTCTACAGAGTGAGTTCCAGGACAGCCAGGGCTACA
>NW_022196911.1:70183187-70216858 GCF_008632895.1 Mastomys coucha | reverse complement strand
CCCCCCCCCCCCCCCATGCATCGGACAACCTCACAATGATCCCTGAAAGTCCATATGACTGGTGCACTCACCGTAAGCGTGAGAAGTCTGGAGCACACAAGAAAAATTCCTCACTCATAGTTGGAACCCTGGCTGAGGTGCCTCAAAGCTGCTCGGCTGAGTGGAGGGCAGTCCCTTGCAACCGTGCATCCAGAGGATGAGTACAAGGAAGGGGAAGTGATGTGTGAGCAGAGAGTAGAGTGGAGGATGGCTGCTGAGTGGCCCTTCTTAGCCTGAGTCTGTAGATGCCTAGTGGGATCAAGGACAGCTTCATGTGAGGCCTGGAAGCTGGGGAGTGGTCCTGTGCCCATGCTGGGCCCTATACCCTCATCCATGACACAGCCGTTAGACTAGATAGATGGCCTCTTGTGATGCTTCTGGCCTTTATCACCTAGGACATCATGGTCAGAAGAGGTCTTATATTAAAAATCTATTACTACTCACTTTTTTTTTTTTTTTTTTTTGGTTTTTTGAGACAGGGTTTCTTTGTGTAGCCCTGGCTATTCTGGTACTCACTCTGTAGACCAGGCTGGCCTTGAACTCAGAAATCTGCCTGCCTCTGCCTCCCAAGTGCTGGATTAAAGGTGTGCGCCACTACCGCCTGACTATTACTCACTTCTTGAAAACATAATATTGTCATATGGTTCATATTCCAACGGCACCAAAGTCATCATAATGCTCCCAGACAGTGCTCTCCATGCAATGCTCCCCATACAGTGCTCCCATACAGTACTTCCCATACAATACTCTCTATACAGTGCTCACCATATGGTACTCCCCATACAGTGCTCCCATATGGCCTTCCTGGAGGAGGCAGCATTTAAGGCAAGGCAGAGGGGAATCATTTTGGGGCAGGAAGTGAGATGGCAAATCTTGTACGTTCAGACTCCATCTTAGAGAACCTGACCTGAGTTTGAATTCAGGTAAACTAATAGGCTAGTACCTAGCATTAGGTTCTAAGTTGCCCCCACAAAAAACCCAAGCCTACCTCCAGTCTCTAGGATAATGTCTAACAAGACCAGGGTTTCCAGGTTATACCCTCAAGACCAGTGTCTCCAGGTAATTCCTCCCAACAAACCTGTACCCCCAGTTACAAGTCCACCCCCTGCCTAATGACCACCATTTCAGAGGGGAGCAGAAATTAAGTTTATGATATGACTCCCAGCACTGGCCAATTATGTTAAAGCCACAGTAGCTTTCCAATTAGATGCTTGCACACTTACCCCCTGGTTGCTGCTTACTATAAAGCCTTGCCCCATAGACATTATGGGCTCCTCCACCGTCCTGAGTGACAGCGGTGTGTTGCGGGGATGGGGGGTGGGGGCGAGCTAGCTCAAATAGAATAAAGACCCTGCTGAGAGTTGTATCAGATTGGCTCCTGTCTGTGGTTTTAGGGATCGCTAACATTTCCCTGGCACTACAGAAGAAGGTCACAGTAAAGTTTATGCCTCAAGCAGACATCATGAGTTTCCTTCCCAAAGCTACTCTCATCTGGGATGAGCAGCACTGTAGCCAGCCTACTGTGTAAACCAGGAGCCTGTCTTGCCCATGAACTCCACCCATGCCTACCCCAACAACAGGTCTTGCCACCCTCCTCCTCAGCTCAAGGGAAAGTCCTCCTACCGCTGTCTGTCCAACTCTAGCACTGTCCTATCTGAGACACTGCCCCGGTGCTCTTCGAGCCTGCCATTTCCACCCAGGAGCTACGACCTTCTTCCTGAAAGCCCATTAGGTGATGGAGAAGACAATGTAGGGACAGAAAAGGGCCAGAAGCTCTATGTGGGAGAACACAGGAGCAATGGCGGTCCTTTGCTCTTAGGTCTTCTTTCAGAGCCTCAAAGTCACTTCATTCTTTCTGTCTCTAGCTGTGTTCCAGCAAATCCCTCTGCTGAGGCTCTTATACCACCACTCTGTCCTCTTCCCTTTCAAGTCCTTGCCGTGGACTGGGTGTCTGTTTCCCCCCAGATTCATAGGTTCAAATCCCAACTGCCCAGAGTGATGGAGATAGCAGGTGGGTGGGTACTGTGGGAGGGGACTAACTAGAGCTTTTGTGAATGGGATTGATGTCCTTATAAGGAGAGACCTGAAGCTGGGGATGTGGCTCAGCTGGCACAGTGCTTGCTTAGCATGCATGAAGCTCTGGGTTCAATCCCCACCTTGTAAAACCAGCTGTGGTGGTTCATTCTAATATTTGGGAAGTGGAGGTAGGATGATCAGAAGTTTAAGATCTTCCTCAGATACTTAGTGAGTTTAAAGTCAGCCTGGGATATATGAGATCCTGTCTTTGTTGTTGTTGTTGTTGTTGTTGTTGTTGGTTTTTGGTTTTGGAGACAGGGTTTCTCTGTGTAGCCCTGGCTGTCCTGGGACCTACTCTAGACCAGACTGGCCTCGAACCAGAGATCTACTTGCCCTCTGCCTTCTGATGCTGGGATTAAAAGCATGCAACACCATGCACAGCTTTTTGTTTGTTTGTTTGTTTGTTTTTTGAGACAGGGTTTCTCTGTACAGCCTTGGCTGTTCTGGAACTCACTCTGTAGATCAGGCTGACCTTGAACTCAGAAATCTGCCTGCCTCTGCCTCCCAAGTGCTGGGATTAAAGACATGCGCCACCACTGCCCAGCTCCCAGCTTTTTTTTTTTAAACTTAATTGTATTTGTGTGTGTGTGTGTGCTCGTACATGAGCTTGAGTTCACTCCAGCACATGCACAAGTGGAAGCTTGCATGCACCCTCATGTGCCATGACACACATGTTGTAAGTCTGAGAACAACTTTGCAGAGTTGGTCCTCTCCTACTGCCTTTACATGGCTTCCAGGGATCAAAGTCAGGTTTGTGCAGCAAGCTCCTTCACCTAGTGAGCCATCTTGATGGCCTGAGACACTGTTATAGAGAGAGAAGCATTGGGGATGGGGCCTCCTCTCTGCCATGTGATGATACAATGGGAAGAAGGCCATCTACCAACCAGGAAGAGATCGTTACCAGACATAGTGCTACGATTCTGCACTGCAGGACTGAGAAGTGGATATATATCACTGAGGCCACATGCACCCTGAGCAGAACAGGGCAGTTCTCCTTGAACCTTGGAGCTCAGCTCCACCTGCACCCCCAGGGTGTCCCTAGAAAATTCCTGCCCTGAGCAGATGGTCTGGGTTCTGCTGAGTAATAGCATAGCAGCTGCACAGTATTTACTCCACAGCACTTTTGCCCAGTTGTAAATACACACACACACACACACACACACACATACACACACATACTTTTTTTTAGGATAGGTAATAGCTCTCCCTTCTGAGATGTTATTGATATAGGATCACTTTCCCATGGCCTTACCCACCTTAGTCCACACCCACTCCAGGAAATAACTTTTATTACATTCTATGTCTTCAGAGTTTGTATACTTAAGATAAGCAATTCTCTTTTAACATCAATTACCCCTAATGCTTTGCACGCGATTTCCCCCCTCTCTCCTAGCGATGAATCTTGGAGATGGCATGATAGCATACATGAACACCCTCATTTGAAGCTTTTTTTTTTTTTTAAACAGCTTCACTTGGCTTTATTGTACATACACACCATAATTTATTTAACTAGTCCCTATTGGCAGTGTGTGAGTGGATTCAGTCCTCAGGCTTTTGGTGTTTTTTTTTTTTTCAGATTTATTTATTTATTATTATATTTAAGTACACTGTAGCTGTCCTCAGATGCACCAGAAGATGGTGTCAGATCTCATTATGGATGGTTGTGAGCCACCATGTAGTTGCTGGGATTTGAACTCAGGACCTTTGGAAGAGCAGTCAGTGCTCTTAACTGCTGAGCCATCTCTCCAGCCCCAGCTTTTGGTGTTCTTAAGAAAAAGATTTATTTATCTTTATTTTGTGTGTGTGCATATTTTACCTGCATGTATGTCTGTGTATGGTATGCATGAAGTACTTGCTGGGGCCAGAAGATGGCTCTGCTCCCTCTGTGAGTGGAGTTAACTGATTGCTGTGAGCTGCCATGTGGGTGCTGGGAATCCAGCCTGGGTCCTCTGAAAGAGCAACAAGTGCTCTTAGCTTCTGAGCCATCTCTCCAGCACCAGTTTTTTTGCCATATTAACATTCTACAACTATCCTGGTCTGCACTTTTCTGTAGATGAAGTCTCCAGAGGAGTAACCCCTAGTTAATGGGAAGTGCATTTAGAATTAAAACAGGTATCAGCTTTTTTCAAAGGTGACAATTGGCACTCTCATGACAGTATAGCAGAATTGATTGATTGTTTGCTTAATTAATTTTTTATCATTTTGAGACAGGATCACACTATATAGCCTTAGCTGTTTTGGAATTCAATATGTAGATAGGACTATCCTTGAACTTGTGGTGATCCTCCTGCCTCTGCCTCCCAAATGCTGGGTTTACAAGAGTGCAGTACTATGTTTCGATCATGACATTTATTTCTGTGATTTCTGGATACCTATTCATAGGCCTGAAAGCCCTGGAGGAAAAGGGTCTTTGCTTGCGTCTTTATCCTCTAAAGCATTGGTTCTTGACCTGTGGGTCACAACTCTTTGGGTGTGTGTGTATGTCAAATGACCCTTTCATAGGGGTCACCTAAGACAATCTGCATATCAGATATTTACATCACAATTGATAACAGTAGCAAAATTAGAGTTATGAAGTGTTAAGTAATTTTATGGCTAGGGTCACCACAATACGAGGAACCCTAGTAAAGGGTGTAGCATTAGAAAGGTTGTAAAGCATTCAATGTATATTGCATTAATGAATGAATGCATGGTTGTACAAGGAAGAGTTGGCCAGAGTGGGAGAAAGACTAATTCTCTCTGTGTTCACTTTGCTGAGCCCATCTTCTTCCATTTTTCCAGGGCCAGTTGGGACCCTGCAAGAGTCCTTGGAAGTGTGTGACAGATCTGCCTTTGATGCTGATTCCTGGGTCACACTCCAGGCAGTCCATCCTGTGTGAGAGCAGAAAGCCCAGTGTTAGCCTGGGAAGATGGTTCAGTGGGTAAAGTGCATGCTGCAGGAGGACTTACAGAGTTTAGATCCCCAGTGCACCTGTAAGCAAGCCCAGAGCTGGAGAAGGTGGGAGCAGGTGGATCCCTAGGACGAGTGGTGGTGGTTGGCTCTTAGGCCAGCCAGTCTAGCCAATTGGAGAGCTCCAGGTCTAGTAAGACACCCTGTTTCAAATATAAGGTGGAGAGTGATAGCTGACATACACCATTGGTCTCTACGTGTGCACATGTGGGTCAGTACACACACACACACACACACACACACACACACACACCCTTATCCCTGTGGGATTACAGGATAGACCTTTTTCTGGTGCTTGATATCTGGCTACACACTTCCAATGACAGGAGCCTCATCACTTCTAAGTGATTCTTCTCCACTCCAAGCAGCTACCTAGGAGAAAGCTTTTCTACTAATTGAGTTGAGACTCGCTCCTCTTTACTCCTTCCTCACCAGGACCGTTTACTGTGGGCTGTGCAGATGGGGCTTTTCTGGCAGATGAGCAGGGTTATGTGGGTATAGGTGTCTCCTGTCTAAAGGAGCAAGCTTAGCAGAGCCTGCTCCTCACTTGCCAGTTTTTCCCACAGGTACGTACAGGAAGGGAGGTTCCGAATGGAAGAGAGAACGCTGACAGCCTTCCAGTGGCTCTACAGTCCTCAGCAGCACAGAATCCTCAGCCGAGCTGACCTCGAGTCCCCTTCCAGGTAAAGGAAACTTCTGCTTGTTCCCTCTCCCACCCACTCATTTCTTTTTGTAGATATGGTTTTACTGTGTAGCCCTGACTGGCCTATAACTTGCTATGTGGATTAGGCTGGTCTTGAACATACAGATATTTGCTTGCTTCTGTCTCCTGAGCTCTGGAATTAAAGGCACATGCCATCATGCCCAGCCCTCTCCTCGTTCTTCATATGGGTTCATGCTTCCTGCTGGTGCCTCAACAGCTAGCTCACACTGGTTTATAAATCCACAGTGGGAAATCTGGCCCTCCACGATGGCAAGGTCTCCTCGGGTGCTGGAAAGAGTTTATCAGAGTGAGTGGAATTAATTCACTGCCTCTGCTTTCTCCTCTGTAAAATTGGTCTGTATTTATTTCCCCTCCTTTCCCGATATCATGAATCTTCAGAATGTGACGACAGTGGAGATTTCTCAGGCTTGGAGATCACTGGTTCTCTAAAAGGAAGGATGGGGTTTGCAGGATGGCTCATTGGGTAAAAGCACTTGTCATACTAGGCTGATGACCTGAGTTTGATCCCTGAACCCCTCCCTGGGAGGGAGGAGACAACTAACTCCTAAGGGTTGTCTTGTGATTTCTCTATGCGCGTGGTTGCATGCAAGTACAGCTCAGTGAGACCCTGTCTCAAAATAAAAAGCCAAGGGGGCTGGAGAAATAGCTCAGTGATTAAGAATGAGTACAGTTCTTTCAGAGGACCTGAGTGTGGTTCCCTGCTACCACATCGGGTGTTTCACACTGCCTGTAACTTCAGTTCTAGGAGGATTCGATAGCTCTACTCTCCCTTAGGTGATACACACACACACACACACACACACACACACACTGCACACACACACACACACTGCACACACACACACACACTGTACACATATACACTGTATACACACATACACACATTCTTCACACTATGACACAACACATAAACACACACAAAATCTACTTTTCTTTTCTTTTCTTTTTTTTTTCGAGTCAGGGTTTCTCTGTGGAGCCCTGGCTGTCCTGGAACTCACTCTGTAGACCAGGCTAGCCTCAAACTCAGAAATCCACCTGCCTCTGCCTTCCAAGTGCTGGGATTAAAGGTGTGTACCACCAATGCCCGGCTCAAAATCTACTTTTCTTAAGATTTATTTATTTACATATTTTATGTGTGTGGGTGCTTTGTCTCCATATATCACATCAGGAGAGGGTATTGGAACCCATGGGACTACACCTATAGACTATAGTTAGAAATGGTCGTGAGCCACAATGTGGGTGATGGGAATTGAACCCAGGACCTCTGGAGGAGCAGTTGGTCCTCTCTCTCTCTCTTTCTCTCTTTTTAAAGATTTATTTATTTATTTTATGCATATGAGTACACTGTAGCTATACAGATAGTTGTGAGCCTTCATCTGGTTGTTGGGAATTGACTTTTAGGACCTCTGCTCACTCTGGTTAGCCCCGCTTGTTCTGGCCCAAAGATTTATTTATTATTATAAATAAGTACACTGTAGCTGTCTTCAGATACACCAGAAGAGGGCTTCAGATCTCATTATGGGTGGTTGTGAGCCACCATATGGTTGGTGGGATTTGAACTCAGGACCTTTGGAAGAGCAGTCAGTGCTCTTACCTGCTGAGCCATCTTTCCAGCCTCAATTGGTCCTCTTAACTCCTGAGCCCCACCCCTAAAAAAGCCAAAGCTTTTCAATAGTAGAAAATAGGGCTGGAGAGACGGCTCCATGTTTAAGGGCAGGCTGCTTTTCCAGAGACCCAGGTTCAATTCTCAGCACCCACATGATGGCTGACAACCACCGGCAACTCCGTGGATCTGATGTCCTCTTCTGGCATCTGTGGCTGCCAGGCAATCATGTAGTACACAGACATACATTCAGATAAAACACTCATACACATAAAACAGTATGTTCTCTTACCCTGAAATCCAAGTGTGTGATTGTGACTGCTTACCAAGATGGAGTCTGCGGGGACTGACATGAGGAACTGTCATTCTAACAAGACGTGGTCATGAAGGACACACCGTGATTTAGGTTTAGACCATCTTCAAATCCCCCTTGCATGCCATCTGTCATCTGACATAAATGTGGCTTATTTCCTTTCCTTCCAAGCTCGCCCACTGTGTGACATGTCTAATTGGTCTGTCTGTCCGTGTAGTTGCTCTTACTGCATTGTAAGCACTCTGGGGTGGAGGACAGGGACCTTCCCACCACCTTATTCTTCTCTGTATCCTAGAACCACAAGTGACTCAAGGAAGGAGCTCATTCAATAGTGAGTGATTCACACATAACATAAAATTGGCTCTGAACTCATGGAGAGGCTGATAGGAGGTGAACTCTGAGACTAAAGAGGCATCCCAAAAATGTTAAGAAGGGAACTGGGAGACAGAATTCCTGACAGGGAATATGAGGTGATTGGAACTGCTCTGCACTTGGAGCCTGAGAAAAGGATGTGGTTCAGGGTCACAGGAGCAAGACAGGCAGGCTTCTTGGAGGAGGAAGACAACCCCATGACAAGACAGAGCAATTTGAAATAATTTCAGATTCCACCCTCGGACTTCTTAGCTCAGGGGCCTTGAAGAGGAGTATGTTATAGTTCAGTGACTGCAATTATTCATGTGATAGAATATTGTTTGTTATTAGTATTATTAACTTCTTTGAGGCAGGCTCTCATGCAGCCCAGGCTGGCCTCAGATTCAGTAAGTAGCAGGTGACTACCTTGAACTTCTCCTGCGTCCACCTCTCCAGTGCTCGGGTTACCATGAACCTCACTGAACACTTACACTCAAACGATGTCGGATTCGTGTAATGTTGGGGATCCCGCCAGGGCTTTTGCACGTGCCAGGCGAGGACTCTACCAGCTGAACTATATCTCCATCTCAATTATTATTTTCTTTAGGTTTGAGACAGGATCTCATTTTGTAGTTTTGGTCCAGGCCAGCCTAGAATGCCCAGTCCTCCTGCCTCGATCTCTCCAAGTGCCAGAATTATAATTCTGTACCACCACACCCAGAGATTTTTGTTTATTATTTTCATGCTTATTATGCATCACTTAAATGCCTGTGGGCAGGAACCGATCCAGCCTCCCCAGCAAGGCTATGGTCTGGGTACAGCTTGCTATCCTTCCTCACAGTTGGAGGAGCCGAGATCTAGGTGTCAGCAATAGCGGCAAGAGAAGGTGCTGGAGACCTCCGTGCTCACAGACTCTCTTGTGCAAGGCACACACCCAAAGGCTGGGGGCCGGGAGGGTGACTCCTATCTCTGCAAAGAGGGAAAACGCTGCCACAGAGACACTTGGCATTCACAGGGTGAACATCAGTCCTCATTCAAGTTTCAGAGTCTGTTATTAAAGAAATTGGCTTGGGGGAAACTCAGGGAAGAATCGGATGATGATTATCATCATCGAATGAATTCCCCAAGAACTCACCCTGCCTGGGAAAGATTGTTTATCTGATCAGTTTTCTAGACTAGAAATTGCATTCAGGGTGGTGAAGTGTGAGACAGCGGATGTTTGTTTCTGCAAGAAAGCATTCTCGTTTCCCGTAAGAGCCTTTCAGGTGACATGGAGGAACGTGGGCAGGGGGACGGCAGCTAAGGAGGCAGAGGAGTGGCTGTTGTTCCTGGAGTTGTGGTCAGCACGGTCATGGATGCTTCTCGGACAGATGTGGATGGCACGTGGATGGTGTTGCTGACAACAGGATCCTAGGCTTCTCAGTAGGCAGGATGGCATCAGTGGGACCCAAGCTGTCCTGGATGCTGGAGTGTAGGTGCCAACCTAGCAAGTGAGCTCTTCTTATCTGAGGTTTAACTTTCTATAGTTTCAGTTACCTGTAGTTAAACACAACCTGTGTTTAACTACAAAAGTAGCATATGGAAAGTTCCAGAAACATTCCTAAGGTTAAAGCTGTGTGTTATCTTGAGATGCCTGTTATGAGCAGCCAATGGAATCTTGTTCCTTCTTGGTTTGTTCCACCTGGGATATGGCTCATCACTCTGTCACACTGTATATGCTTCCTACCTTTGGCCAATTAGTCTTGCCCGTGGCCCTGGTATCTGAGTGCTTGAGTTTGGATAATTCGTCTTTTGCTTAATGGCTCCCAAAGTGACAGACTAATGATGCTGACAATTTTGATGTGTCAGTGAAGAGTTGTAAAGTGCTTCCTTTATGGGAAAAGGATGAAAATTCTCAACTTTATATTGCTTTACATGTCCAGATGCTCAATGTACAATGGGGCTGCCGTCCACCAGACTCACGGTAAGGTGAAATCACTAAGCGTGATTAACATAATAACTGATCTACTGAACATTAACCATGGCTTGGCCTATTTCGCAATAATGTGTTGATTATGTCCAGTAACTATTAAATATCTGTTTTCCAAAGATGCTGGCAGCACCGTGCATGTAGTCTCAGCTGTTTACCCTTGTGAAGCGTAGCTGAGAGTGGAAGCTCATGGCTGCTGTCCAGCATCTCAGGAGAGTATCCATGGCAGACCTCCAGCCTGGAGAAAGACCAAAAGTCTTCTTACTTTCACACAATCCTAAAGCCAACAACTTGTAATTAAAGCCATCGCAAGTCTGGGAGGTCTATTATTATTAGTACTTATTTATTTTTATTTTATGTGTTTGACTGTACCTCATATGTACGCACCATGTGTTTGTTCACTTGGTGCTGGTGGAGGTTAGAAGAGGGTGTCAGGTCCCTTGGAACTGGAGTTACAGACAGTTGTGAGGCCAAACCTAGGTCCTTTGCAAAAGCAGCCAATGCTGTAAGCTAAGTAGAGCCATTGCTCACTTGCTCTCTCTCTCTCTCTCTCTCTCTCTCTCTCTCTCTCTCTCTCTCTCTCTGAGACAAGGTCTCATTAGGTACCGCTGCTGGCCTGGAATTCATTATGTAGACCAAGCTGGCCTTGAACTCAAGAGATTTGTGTTCTCCTGAGTGCTGGGATTAAAGGCCTCTAAGACATCTTCATAGGAAAAAAACAGTACTCTTGGAGTTTGGTACTGAACTTGGTTTCAGGATTCGCTAGGACTGAGGGCTTGTAATATTTCAGGAGGATAAGGGGATGACTATGGATAGCATGCCAGGGGTAAGGTAAAATCAAAGCTGGCCTCTAATCTTGTCTGCACCCAGGCTCCAGAGCCTGGCAAGTGGCTTCCTGAAGGGTTCTGACTGAGTGGCTTGTTTCAGATTACTGACCAAAGTAAACACTCATCTTTTTCTTTCTTTCTTTCTTTCTTTTTTTGTTGTGGTTTTTATTTTCAACTTTATTATTCTTTGAGAATTACATGTATGGTGTGTGTGTGTCTGTCTGTGTGTGTGTCTGTGTGTATGATGGTATGCATGTGTATCATGGCATGCCTGAGGAGTTCTGAGGACAACATTCAGGACTTGATTCTCTCCTTACACCACATGTGTCCTGAGCATCACACTCAGGTGGTTAGGGTTAGCTTTGAGTTCCTGAACTGTCTCTGTTGACCAGCACTGGAATCTCGGGGTTCAAGTGCTCAGAATAGGATCAAAGGGGAGGGAAGTGCTCTCTATTCTATCTCTCTGTCTGTCTGTCTGTCTGTTAGTTCCATGGGCACTGACAGCTCCTTTCCCCTGCTGGATCCCACATCAGATCTTTCAATGCCCAGCACTTGGCATTTCAGAATCCCGACTGTGGCCTGTCCAGTCTCTGCCTTCCTCACTTCCTTCCAGCTCTGAGCATTGTGATTGTGCTCTGGGCCAGGTTCTGGAGTTAGAGTGGTCCAGGCAAGGGTTCTGCCTGCAAGGGACCTACACTCGAGTGTGAGAGGGCAACCATCAGCATGCAAACATGGAGATAGTTTGTCAAGCCGATGAGATTGCTTGGAAGTCTAAAACAGGGCACGCAGATAAGTGACTCCCATGGGGCCATGGAAAGAGGTTGGAAAGAGGTCTTGGACCACACAAAGGGACAGCCATACAGGAGAAGGTGCTGGTGAGAGCGTTCGTTAGCTAGGGGAGGGGAGCACAGGACACGGATGCAAGAATATATTCCTGCAAAGGAAACAGCAAGTGTGAGGTATGTTCTAGATGCAGAACATCGTGGCCAGAACAGAATGAGTTGTGACCAACGGTTAGGACTGAGGAAGAACTCTGTGCAAATAAAAGATGTTTTCGGGCTTAAGCTGCCTGAGTGCTGCCTCCAGGGAATGAGCTTCCCACTAATGGATGCGTGTCAGAGACTGCCTGCTGTGGGGGGTTACGGAGAATGTCTGGAACATCGGTCCCTCAACATCTTGAGTTCAGGAGCATCTTTGGTTTGGTGGACGATGGGGTGGCATCTGCAGAGGGAATGAACCAAAGCTGTAGGTTGTCAGGTCCCAGGCAGGGCTCAGCTTCAGGGTTTTTGGCAGTCTCTGAAGATCTCCTGCTTCCAAGTTCCAATAGTACGCTTTCAGGAGAGTTCCATTAGGAATCCGGGAATCTTTCAGCACCTCGGTCCCCCAGTGTCGTGCGCCCTATCTTGCAGGAACCTTTGCGGGCAGGTGGGCTTCTCCCTCCCCCCCCCCCGCCCCCGGATCCCCAGGGCCTGCCCCACCCTGCGCCTTTGTTCAGAAGGAGCCGCCCGGGGCAATATCCTGGCAGCGCCAACACGAGCATCCCTAGGGCGCTCGACGCTCAGCACCCGCGGTACCCCAAACCCAGAGACCGCAGCTGCGCAGTGGGCGCCACTGGGACCCAGTTCCTAACAGCCCCGAGGGGCGGGAGCGCGGGATCTAGCGGACTAGGGCAGAGGCTGCGTGTGCGCGCTCCGTAGGCCGGGGGCGCGCCCGCCAGGTGTGCGAGCGGCCGCGGGCAGGCGGCGGGGCTCAGCTTTGTGCCGGCCGGTGTGCGCGTGTGCGCGCCGCGGTGACGGTGCACGCGGCTGGGCGGGCTGCGAGGGAACCCCACGCTGAGGAGGAGGGGGCTCGGTCCTGATGGAGAGCCGTGGACGCCGCACCGACCGGCGCGCGCGTTGGGTGAGCCGGCAGGACTGACTATTGACATTCCGTCCACGTCGGGAGTGTGGGAAGGTCAGTGGCTCCGGGCTAGGTTGTAATTTCACAGCCGGCGTGCATCTGGACGGGAGTCCTGGGTGTGACTGAGCGTGGAACTGGAGAGGATGCTGTGAGAGTGGATGTGTGTGTTGGCAAAGCACTGATGGCCCGGGTGTGCTCCGTGCACCCATCGCACCAAGCAGTTAGGCTCACTGGGTTCTGTTTGGGAGATAGGGTGATGGTCCATAGAAACCCCTGCGGGGTGCGCGGGTGCGGCACAGCACACACACCATGAAGAGGGGCGTGTGTGTGTGTGTGTGTGTGTGTGTGTGTGTGTTGTGCGCGCGCGTGTGCGTGTGCTGTCGGTCAGCTCCCTGTTGGAGTCTGGTGAAAGACGCTGACCGAGATGGAGGTCAGACGTGGGTGTTTACAGGTGGCAGTAGCAGGAAAGAAGCCAGGAACCCCAAGAGGATGCTGAAGCTAGGCTGCTAGGTTGGGGAGGGAGGACTTGTTTTTACTGGCAAGAGCAGAAACCCCAGCCAGTCTGTACCCAAGCCAGCTTGTGCCTGTTACAGGGAGAGGCGGTAGAATTGGGGTAGTCGGTCCAGAGACTTTCATGGACCTGCGGGGCAAGGCCAGCCTGATGCTCATTTCTAGAGGCCTTGGGTGGGTGTGGCAGTGACAGCCACGGGTGGGGTTCCTGTTTACAGGACAGAGGGACTCTATGGATTGCACTTTGGTTTTGCCTACCACTTGTTATGTCTGACTTGGGAGCTGGTAAGGGGCATCCTTCTTTCTGCTGTGGCTCTCTTTCTCCCTTACCAGATCTGAAGGGCATTTACATGCTACCGGGCTTTGCGCTCGAAATTCATGGATCAGCTTCTGAATGGCTCCCATCAGGGTCGCCTCTAAAGATATTACTAGAACTGTCCTGGGCCTGTATTGGGGCATGCCTTGTGACACTACGGCCATCCTTTGAGCCTCATAGGTCTCAGTTTCTCTTGGTGAAGAAGGCTCTCATCCCCTCTGCTCCTCCTGCTGTGGGCGAGGAATAAACAGAAAAGCCTGCACAGCTGCCTGGAGGCTGGGAGTGACTCAGGGCCTGTGAGGTCTTGGGCAGTGATTTCCCTCAGGACCTGGGAGACGCTCTGCCCAGCTCTAAGGGTGAGTCTCTGTTGGATGTGACTGCTCAGGTGTCTAGAAGCTGCCTCAGGTCCCCTCCTTCTTCACTAGATGTTGAGGAGCAGGGGGAAGGTTGGGGCCTGAGGTAGGATGGCATGTTGAAGCCAAGACCCTTCATGGTTGCTGTTTTTGGGCAGGGGCAGATGTTCACCTTGGCAACTGAGGGTATCCTAGCTCAACAAGAATTGGTCTCTGTTTCAGAAGGTCCTCCTGTGAGTGACACCTTCATAGCTTTTCACTCTCTCTTTCCTAAGACCCCTTTTGAGGTGTGGTGGCTTATACCTATAACCCCAGGCACATGAAAGGCTGAGATGGGAGGATTGCTACAAGTTCAAAGGCAAGCCTGGGCTGCAAAGTTAGACCCTGCCTCAGAAGCCACAAACCCAAACTCAAAATTAAACCAGCCATTCTCAAAGCAACAAACAAACAAACAAACAAATCTGATCAAGTGTGGCAGAGTCACAGGAGGTCAGAATGATTTGAACTTTAAGGGAAAAGGGCCCTGGCATGGATGGTGGTGGCAGAATGGCACACTGGCTGAGCATGAAGTCTTTGGTGACATTGTTGGTGACAACTGGTTGGCACTGAGACCTGGATGTGAATTGCTGCTCCATCCCCAGCTCTCTGTGTGCTCACCCCCACTCCCTACTCTAGGAATGCCTGGGGGAAGGGCTTGCCTCCAGTGTTTTGCTTGGGAAGTGGATAGAGGGCAATGGGGCAGAGGATCCGCAGATGAGCAAGGCAAGCAGTGTACAGAGGCTTTCCTTACCATCTGCTGCTCCTCTCCTGGAGGTCTCCAGCAGAGCCTCAGGGCTACATTTCAGAACTCTCTTTTGGGGAGAGAAACCATTAGCAGTTCCCCTTCCCCCAAGGGTGGCTCCGTGGTCATTAACTCCCTCATGCTTTTAAATTATACACAAGTGAAGCTCAAATGGTTTTCTGTGGGGATCCACACCACTTCTGCAGAGAGAGCCCGGTGTGACCTCATTCAGTTCTGATGCGTGACACTTAGAACATGCTACTTCCAGTCTGGGGTGGGGTGGGGTGAGGGGCAGTGACTGGTCATTATGGAGATGGCTGGAGCAGGAGACAGGGTAAGAGGCTTGGCAATGACACTGACCTGGGGCAAGTTTACCTAGACTTTTTGAACCTCAGATATGATTTTATTTTATTTTTTTTATTTTTGAGATAAGAGTTTCTCTGTGTAGACTGGGTTGTCCTGGAACTTAATTTATAGACCAGACACCTGCCTCTACTTCCCAAGCACTAGGATTAAAGGCATTTGCCACCATGCCAGGCTTGATTTTTTTTTTTTTGAGATAAGATCTTGCTGTGTAGCTCCATGATCTTCATGCCTCAGCTGCCCAAGTAGCTTCGATTATAGGTAGATATCTCTGTGCCAGCTTTTGTTGGGAAAAAAAATTTTTTTTGAGGCAGTCTCATGTAAACCATGAGTCAAACCTTGAATTCTGGATTCTTCTACTTCCACCTCCAAAGTGCTGGGATTTCAGGCACACACCACTATGTCTGGCTTTTTATTGGGATATCTGGATAAGGGCATTACTGATGGAATAGCTCTGAGCAGTCGAGAAGGCAGCAGAGTCTGGTGGTACCGATTCTCATCCACTTCTGTGGATGAGATCCAGTAGATAATCCCTAAGACCCTTCCTAGTTGTGGAATCTGAGACTCCAGGACCAGACTTCTGTTCTTGTTGGTGCCTCTGGGGCTGTGGCCCAGTTCCCCAGGCCAGAATAGATCTGGTTCACAGTCTGCGAATTGGAGCCAATGATACCCAGGAGGGTGGAGGAGCCCCAAAGTGGGCAGGGAAGGACAAGAGAGCAGTTGCTTGAAAGCAGGTGCTTGAAGGAGGAGTGCGTGTGGAGATGGCAGATGGTCGTGGGCACTGGTCTGGGCTGTAGTCAGGAAAGGACAGGGCAGGGGGTGGAGGAAGCCTAGAGAAACTGCAGACAAGACAGGAGATGGAGCAGACTGGCAGGAGGTGGTCAAAATGCTGGAACACAAGGCTGGGTGTCAATGAGTAAGTAAGGCAAGCCTTGAGTTGTCAGCCTTGGTACCCGGAGTTAGAGGTGTCTGGGCCATAGTACAGGCTGGACCTCAGGGAGAGGGATGGAGGCAGCAGGGAAGGGAAGGAACTGTTGAAAGTTACTCTGGGAGTCCTAGAACATGAGCCGAGCAGACTTCATACGTCAGGGTCTGGCCCCTCCAGCCTTCTCATTTTCCTTTCCCATGTGCTCACTGCTCCTTCTGGGCTATCACACCCTCTTTGATAGGGAGGCGCCATCTACAAACACTTAGGTCCTGTTAAGATCTGCTAAAGAAGTTGTGGATGTGCCTTAGCCAGGGCCTGTTGCCATGGCACCAGGTGGCCCTGGTCGCCTTACCCTTTCCCATCTCTAAGCAACGTGGCCCTCCCTCTAGGAGAGGTCACGCTGTAGGGAAGTATCCAGCTGCCTCCTGCTCATACGCAGACAGCTCAGGCTGGCATTGCAAAGGTCACTGCCTCCATCTCTCTGTCTACAGGCAAGGTCACACCCCACACAGGCTGGGAAGGTTCAGCAGTCACTTAAAGACCAGTCTGACTTCTGCAATTGAGGGTGGCTTTTGTTCTAATAAGTTTATTTATTTATCTAAAGCTGACGCTACCATCCTCTCCTCAGCTCTGTCAGTGCTTTGATATCTCTCTAGTGGGAAATTCTGTTTCATGCCTGAGCTTTCCTGTCATTCTCTCTCTCTCTCTCTGTGTTTCTTTGTTTGCTGTCACTCTTTAGGGTATGCAGATATGGATAAGGGTTTTCCTGCCCATCTGCTCATCTTGCAGAGCAGCCGCAGCTTCAAAGGCATATGGAATGCCAAAGCCAGGCTTGGGCTTGGAGGCCTCAGTCTATGGCAGAGGCTGGGCTGACCCTTCTGCTTTGCACAGGCTCTGATTTGCACCTTTTTCTTAAGACTTCCTTCTCTGTTCTCTGACGTAGATACAGGGGGTTGGGTGGGGGAGAAGACTCAGAATGGCTGCAGGCGTAGGTGGAAGGGTCTGTGTATTGGCTTCCATTGGTGAGGCCTGTTCCTCTTTTCACCCTCTGACTTACTCTAGTTCTTGTCACCTATGCTGCAGGTGGCAGGCTCTCTGACCCACTGTGCATGCTCGTCTCTAAGATTTCTGGTGAGTATGGTTCATTGACAGGAGACAAAGTGGTCTCTAGGGCCTTGGGCTTCCTGCTGGGGTCTTGGTCTCTGCAGAATTCAAACTGTAATTATTGGTGTGTAATTATTGGTATTCCTGTGCTGGGCTCTGGTCACATGCTCCACATGTGTTAGCTCAGTTACTCCCTGGAAGAAGCCTTACCTGTGGGGATGACAGTCCTAAGAGGTAGCATCTCATTGCTGTTTCCTTGTGGAGGTCACTTCCCCAAGGTCACAGGTAGGAAGGGGTGGGGCTAGAACCTGCACCCACCCGGGTTTGTTCTTGGCACTGCTTCCTATGTCTTTCACTCTTTGTCCACCTCATCCCTTTCATTTCACCCTCAGGTAGGCCCTTCTGGGTTATGCCACTGAAACAGGCCTCCCTGACCATCTGGTACCCTGTGAATCATACAAATAGACTATACACACCTGCCTGAGCAGTCCTGCCACTTCACTGCCCATTGGAGCATAGGTGTGTCAATCTATTTTCACAAATCTTCTCAGTACTAGCAGAGCTCAGAACACAGTAAGGACTTAAAAACAAACCAAAAATAACCAACCTACAGACTGACCAACCAACCAACCAACCAACCAACCAAACAATCCCCCATCCCCACCCCCCAAAACAACCAAATCAACAATAAACCTCAGAAGCATTTGATGAATAATAGGCTAGTGACTGGTTAGGTGTTCCTCTGACCTCTTCCTCTATCTCTAGCCCTTGCATATCATGGCCTTTTGCACAGCAGGGCATGCTGCTGAAACACCTCTAGAGCCAGCTTGACTGGTTAAAATTCCGGCTCTGCTGCTTCTCTAGTGATCTAATACAGCATATTAGCCACCAGAAATGTATGGCTTACAATAATGCTGGCATTTATTTTGCCCATGAATCTACAGTTTGGACAGGGCTCAGCAGGGAACACTCATGTCTTCTCTACCTAGTGTCATCTGGATGATTTAAGGTTTAGGGGTGAATTATGTGCTGGCTTCATTGCTCATGTCTGGCACTTGGCGTGATGTCACACCTGGCTCCTCTCCTCATGTATATTTATGCCTTCTTTTTGTGTGCTAGCTTATGCTTTGCCCAGCAGAGTGGTTGAGTGAAGGGGCAAGCATCCAGAGAAATCCATGAGGAAGATATCTTGCTTTTCTTACCCAACCTTGGAAGTGGCACAGCATAAGTTCCAAGGTACAGAGTCATACACACATTTTGCCACAGCTCTTGACCTTGAGCATAGGACTTAGTCTCTCTGTGCCCCAGTTTCCCCATCTGCTAAGTGAGGACACTGTGTAGAGCCTTTCTAAAGGTAGGGCTTGTAGAGGGAAGAGGAGAAACTTGAATGGATAAGGCATTTTTTTCTTTGTGTCTTTTTTGTACACACATGCATGTTCATGTGTGTACAGGTACACAAGATGTGTGAGTGTACATGCAGCTACATACCCATGTGTGGAGGGCAGGGGTCAACCTCACCTCTTGTTTTGTTCCTTGGGTGTCATCCATTTTTTTTTTCTTTGAGAAAGGACCTGGACTCATCAAGACTGACTTGTCCCAGGGATCTGTTCCTACCTCAGCCCTGAGATTACAAGCGCACATCACCATGTCTTTCATTTTTTGTTTTTCCCAAAACATAGTTCTGGGGAATGAACTCAGATTCTTGTGCTTTCAAGGCAATCGCTGTACTCACTGAGCTCTCTCTCCAGCTCTCTTCCTCCTGCTCCTTCTCCTCCTCTTTCTTTTCCTTCCTCTCCTCCAACCCACCTTCTCCTCCTCATCTTCTTTTCCTCCTTTTCCTTTTTCTCCCTCCTCCCTATTTTCTCCCCTCTCCTCTCCTCCTCCTCCTCCTCCTTCTCTTCTTTGAGACAAGGTCTTGTTTAAACCTAGGCTGGTCTCAAGCTCACCATGTAGCTGAAGATAACCTTAAACTTCTGATCTCTTGCACAACTATCACACACAGTTTATGTGATGCTGAGAAGTGACTCCAGACCTTTGTGTGTGCAAGGACTCCACCAACTGAGCTGCATTTCTGGCCTGGAAAAGGCCTTTTCTGTCTCAGCTTGTTTTATCATTCCAAGTTATCCTCATTCTCTTTTACGTGTTGCTGGTAGTAATGCCACGAGGGTGGGCTCTATATGCACTCTGGGCCTGGGTGTGGGCTAAGCACCAACAGCACCTCCATCTTTACCCAAGAAAATCAAGTGAATGAATCATGAATGTGCTGTTTTTGTGCTTCAGCCTCCACCCCTGTTAGTGTCTGGGTAAGCTCCCTGGCTCTCCTTCTGTCTCAGCCACCTGTCTTCACTGGAGTTCATGTTCATCTGCCAGGGAAATGGTCCTTCTGCCCAGCTTGTCTGTCCTGGCCCAGAATGGCAATGCTCCTCTGCCAGGCATTCACAGGTACCCTGGGGAGAACCTTGAGATTTGTTTAAGTCCAGCCTGTTGGCATTTCACATTCAACACTATACTCATTTGGGGATTGGTATGTAAGAGTGTGTAAGAATAGCAAAGAGAAGGCTCTGGTTTGAATTCTGCCATTGCTACTCAGCAGTCCTGGGCCTTAACTTCTTAACTTCAAGTCTCTAATGAATTAATAGGAAAGTGCATATAGTTGTGATAAGGATTAAATGGGTAAAAGAAATTTGGGCTTTCCTGGTTCATCAGAAGCTCAAGAAATGATTTACACTGACAGATGCGTTAGCACATACCTTGATTTCACCATTCAGGAGGCTGAGGCAGGAGGATGGCCAGGGCAGGCCAACCTAGGCTGCATAATGAGATTCTGTTTCAAACATGAAATAAACTGGACCTGGTTAGCTACTTGTTGTGGTTGAGAATTTCAGGTTCATCATTAGCCTGGTCAGCTTAGCAGGGAGCTGTCTCAAAAGAAAAAGAATGAAAGAAAGAATGAAGGAAAGAAGGAAAGAAAGAAGGAACTAAAGTTATCCTTGTTCTTTATAGCTGAAAGGCCCAGGTTAGGGGAGTTGAAGTGTTTTCTCCATGGCTACATTGAATGGTGGAATCCAGGCTGGAAGCACTCATTCTCACAAGGTGTCCTTGTTGCAACACTGAGGGTTTTTTCTCTCTATCCCTCTCTCCCTTTTGCCAGAGGCAATATAACTGCCTTCCTAGAAAAGGAAACAAGACATCCCATGCTCTCCTTGCACTACCAGAAATTGCACATAGAGGGTGCAAGTGCGTACCTTCTGCCTCACCCTTGTGAGCAGTGTAGTCAGATGTAGAAGAGGCTTGGGGAGGGCTCACATGGATGGAGTGAGCAGAGAGAAGGCAAAGATCTAGAAGTGTGATCTTCTTTAGTGAGAAGCCCCTGTGGGGCAGCCCCTAGTGTCCAAGTCTACCGAGAGCCAATAGGGCCATCATTGATGACAGAAATGCTCTAGTGAATGTCACTCCAGAATTTCTTACTGGATCAGAGTCATCTGGGGACAATTCTCTGGCCCTGCTTCTGAATGGTAGACCAGGTAGCCCTTCCTTTCTTGAGCCATGACATTGCTACGTAGTCCAGTTTGGCTCAGCCCTTACTCCAAGTTGGCTTTAAATTCAAACTCACAATCCTCCTGCCTCAGCTTCCATAGTAGCTGGTATCATAGACACGGGGCATCATGCCTGGCAATAGGAAAGAATTTGAGCAGGCACATTAATTGACAAGTCTACAGGACTGTGGCAGGCATGGCCTTGAAAGTTTAGTATATGTGATCTCATTTTGGCCCCCAGTACCCCTAAGAAGAAGACACTATTATCTCCACTTTACAGAAGTTGTGTCTGAGCTGCAAACCTGTTAAAGGCTGGTTAAGAACCTTGCCTAAACCTGCATTACCGACAAGCCATGGGGCTGGGATTTGAATCCAGGTTCCTCAAATGCAATTAATCCTCACACTTGGTACCTTTAAGACATGACTGACAGATGGATGAGTTGGTGCTGGGCATTGGACGCCAGGGCTTTCTGAATGCTGACCACATGTTCTACCATAGAACTGCAACTCCACCTCACACAGCCAAAACCCATTTCCTAACAACGGGCTTGCCTCTTTAGGCTTCCTTTAAAGAGTATTTACTATTTTTTTTTCCAGTTGTAAAAATCAGGAAAAAAAAAAAAAAGCTAGGTGGGTGGTGGTGCACACCTTTAATCCCAGCACTTGGGAGGCAGAGGCAGAGACAGGCAGATTTCTGAGTTCCAGGCCAGCCCGGTCTACAGAGTGAGTTCCAGGACAGCCAAGGCTATACAGAGAAACCCTATCTCGAAAAAAAAAAAAAAAAAAAAAGGCCTCCTAGTTGTAAGGAAGCTTAGGAAAGCACGGGGAAGAAAAACTCTTGCCTCATGCCCTCCCTCCAAACATTCTGCTCTAGAGTTTGATTGGATTGTGCTCACTTTAACCCACCCTGAAGCTGACCTTGACTGTGCCCGCCATTGTGAGTGCTGTGTCAGGGAGCACTGTGTTGGCTGGAGTGTATCCTGTTGATGGGAGTTGCTTACCCGCTCCCCAACAGGATGGAGACACCCGCTGTTTCCAGCACCTCATGGGTTTGACACTTATGTGAAGGAGATCTGGGAAGAACAACTGGGCATCCACCAGAAAGGGAGGGAGCATGGGAGGGAGCAGAAAAGATGGAGCTGCTAGGTCAAAGGGCATGCATATTTTTAAACAAACCTTTGTCTTGAAGTATAATATACCTCCAAGGCAGTGCACATAGTTTAAGCCTACACATGGATGAGTTCCTACTAATTCAACATACACTTATAAAACCAACATCCAGTCACCAAATCAGGATACTAACTGGTGTTTTACAAGTCCCAGTGCCATGTTTTTTTCTCTCTGTCTCTCTGTCTGCCTTTCTTTCTTTCTTTCTTTCTCTCTCTCCCCTTCTTTCTCTTTCTTTCTTTCTTTCTTTCTTTCTTTCTTTCTTTCTTCCTTTCTTTCTTTCTTTCTTCCTCTCTCTCTCTCTCTCTCTCTCTCTCTCTCTCTCTCTCTCTCTCTTTCTCCCCTTTGAGACCGATTCTCACTATGTAGTTCTGCCTAGCCTAGAACTTGCTACATATATGAGACTGGTCTTGAACACACAGAGATCCTCCTGTCTCGGATTCCCGAGTGCTGGGATTATAGGTGTGTATATTATGTGATGGACACCTGGAAAAAGTTACCACCCCCAGTAGCTTCCTTTTCTTGATTTAAGATTTTAGTATGTTGCCCTGTTCGGTCCTTGAAGTCCTGGTTCAAGTACTCCTCCTGCCTCAGCCTCTCTAGCAGCTGGTATTGTAGGTCTCTAGCACGACGCTGTGCTTGGCATGTATATATATATATATTTTTTTTTTTGGAAGGATTTGTATTCATAATGTCAAATCCCTTCTAGAAAACCTATGTTCTGGACTTCTTTATATTTTTTTTTAATCTAAGAAGAGCAGATGGCTGCACCATCTGGAGTGAGGCATGAGGGATCCTGCTCTTCTTTGTGAAGACAGACTCCTTTGGGAAGGTTGGAACCAGCACCAGGGTCAGTGATCGTTTGAACTCCAAAACCTGAGTGCAAAATTTTCAACTCTTCTTCCTTCTCCTCATCTTCTTTATGATCCTAGCAATCAGGAGACTGAGGCAGGAGGATTGCTGTCAATTCCAGACCAGTCTGAGCTATAGTGAAAGACCCAGTCTCAAAAGACAGAGCAAGAGCCAGACAGATGGCTCAGTAGATAAAGCAGTTACCATGGAAGTTTCCAGAGTTGCCATCCCTAGAACCCATGTAGAAGCTGGGCAGGCATAGTGGCTGCCTATAACTCCAGCACTTGGGGAGCAGAGACAGGCAATCTTCAGAGCAAGCTGGCTAGCTAGACCCAACCTAAGGGAATACAGTGGAAACTGATCAAATAAGACACTTTGGGCTTCCACAGACACTGCCCCTCCCAGACACCCATATACATACAAGCATGCGTATGCATACTTTTGAATCTCTCTTTCCCTCTCTCTCTCTCTCTCTCTCTCTCTCACACACACACACACACACACACACACACCCTATCTATTTAACATTTTTCTTTAAAAAAATGTGCTAATGGTTTAAGCAACATTAACAATACAACAGCATAGAAGACTGTGTAGTAAGTGTGCACCCTCTAGAGTCTAGACAGACAATTCCATTCCCATTCTTTGAAGTAACCACCATTGGATCATTGTTTATGGTTCCTTCCATAAATTGTCTGGGGAGCTATGAAAATCTGTGTTCCTAGTGGGTGTACACTTTTAATCTCAGCACTCAGGAGGCAGAGGCAATGGGATTGATTTTTTTTTATGAGTTTGAGGCCAGCCTGGTCTACAAACAGCTGGGGATGTTATACAAAGAAATCCTGTCTCAAAAAAAAAAGTATTTTTGCCTATTTATTTATATCCTATTTTTATATATATCCTATTATAGTGAGCTTTTTTTTTTTGTAACTTTATTTACTTAGTTATTTTGTGATAGAGTCCCATGTAGCCTAGGCTGGTCCCAATCTCACTATGTAGTTAAGAATGTCCATGAAGGTCTGATTCCCCTGCCTCTACCTCCTAAGTTCTGCGATTATAGGTATGCACTTTATTATTTATTTTTATTTTTATTTTTGAGACAGCTCTATAGCTTGGCTAGCCTTGTACTCACAGCTATCCTTTTGTCTTAGCCTTGCAAGCAACGAAATTACAGGCCTAGCTTTACAGCCTCGCTAGGTAGCTTAGGCTGGCCTTAAAAATCAAGATCCTACTGCTTCTGGTTTATGCACCTAGAACCCAGGGCCTGGTGCACGCCATGAAAGTGCTTTGCTGACAAACTACAGTCCCAGCCTCTGAAGTGATGGCTTCTTTTATTAGCTTGCTTTAAAAGTAATTATTATCTGATTGGCAAAAAATATTGCCTTCTTGTTATTTTGAAATGTTTGTGGTAGGATCTGTCACTTCTGTAGGCCACAGCCAGCCACTATGGTGACCCCCTTGGCAGGCCAGCTGTCCTGAGCAGATAAGAAGGAATTGTGCAATCAGAGCGTGTGTGAGTCTTGCTCTTGTAGCCCCATTTTCACAAGTGGCCTCTTGCAGTTGTCTCTGTCATCATCTTGCTTTTCTGAACTTGTGTAATGGGACATACAGCCCTGGCCCAGAGAAAGGCACACAGGAAAGTCACCTACATCCCCCTAGAGATCTGTGCCTTTCTCTGCCTCTGTCCTTGTCCTCATCTGGCCTGGGAAGGGAGTAGAGGGCAGTTTGATGAGGGTAAACGGATGCCCCAGGAGAAGGAATAACTTGCTTACAGTGAAAGAGGGAGATGAGAAGATCTGAGCCGCCCAGCTCAGTCTGCCACCATCTCATGATGTGGATGGGGCAGAATGGTTGGTCCGTTCAGCGCTTCTTCTTTAGGGACATCCGTTTCCGGGAACTTTCTGTGATTGTCCCTCTCTGTGCCCTGGGAAGGAGCTTGTCTCATTGTTCAGTCCTCATTTTAAAATAGCAATAGCTATAAGGCCTGAGCTGCCCAAGCACATGAAACTACACTGCCCCTTCCTTACCTCCTGTTCTGGGGACCCTAGGAACACAGTGGAGGGAGGGCCTGCTGCTGACAGGTATCTGGGTTGTCCTCTAGTCTCAGCCAGCTCTCTAGTTCCATCTACATGAACACCTATGGGTGGGTGAGTTACTTGGAGCTCTACTCAAAGCTGGGGGGCCCTGACATGTCTTGTCTCTTAGGATGGTCCCCCAGGAATTCCCACAGACTCCACCAGGAATGCTGGACCTTGTGACATATGACCCGAAGTAGACCCTTGTGTGTGTGTGTGTATGTGTGTGTGTGTGTGTGTGTGTGTGTGTGTGTGTGTGTGCCTGCTAGGGAGGGATGGGGCCCATTTGGGCAGGAACTAGCATGATTTAGTACTTGCTCTCTCCCATAACATAACATAACTGTTCCATCATGAGCCATACATTGCTTTCAAGGCCTTAGTCTTTCATTCTGTACAATGGATGCTGCATAAATTCTGCATTCCAGTCTCTTTCTTAATAGCTGGTATTTGGCTGAACCAAGCTAGGTGGTTGGATCAGTGCTGGCTTATAGTGATCTCCCAGACATGGGTGCTGCCTTGGCACTGGTTCATTCTCATCAGTGGAGGCTGTGGTGGGTGAGTGGGTGGGGGCAGGCGGGCTGGGCAGGCTCACTTAGTGCTTCCCTTTTCGCTTGGCTCACACTCTTTCCCAGAGAGCTGGGTGGCCTCCTTCTGCCCACCCCACAGAAGAGGAACAAAAAAGGGCAGCATAAGTGGGGGCCGGAAGCTGAAAGGGACTGAGGCAGGGGGCAGAGTCATGATAGGTGGTAATTATAATGGTTCCCATAGCCTGTGCCAAGCATTTTTGTTCATCTGTAACAGTGTGAGGTTGGTAGCATCCTTCCTGTATGACAGAAGATAACTGAGACCAGAGAGGTTAAGTGATTTGGCTGAGGTCGCCTATGTTCAGAGCTTGGGAGCCTGAGGGCTCAGCAGGGGCTAGCATAGATAGTTCTAGACTGGCTCTCACCTGCCTCCAGAGCTTAGGTACTGAAATGGAGTCAGTCACACAGGAGTTTCCCTCTGTCTAGGTTTTTACCATGGGGATGAAGGGACTTTAGGTTTGTCTGGCCTCTCCAACATCCCTGGACCCAGATGTCCTTGAGGAATGTAGGATGCTCCAAGTCTCCTCTCTACCAGTGCCCCAGGCTGCGGTTGCTTCTTGGAGGGATGGCTAGGCCCTATCAGTGCTCTTTGTGACTCAGGAGACAGAGATTAGCCTGGCCTCAAGTCTGAAATCCACCCTGTGGCTGCCCTAATACTCTGCAGGCGTTTGGGTCTGGGCCTGTGTCCTACTTGGCTCTGGAACACTTGGTACAGGTGGCCTCAAACTTTCACATCTCTTTAGACCTGGAGGAGCATCTGCTAACTGTCTCTTCCCCCTGCATAGGTGTGATGGGCAGTGTTCACACATGGCACATGTGGGTGGTGGGGTGTGCCCAAGTCTGGTGCAACTGCAACACCACCTCTTTCTTTAACACATACATGAAAACATACTGATGTATGCTTCAGAGACAGCCTCACCTTCAGCTCCTGCTAACTGATGAGAACGGAGAAATTTGCACAAGGTATTCTGTTGTTCTAAGTAGACTCATGTGATATCTACCTCAACCACCCTTGGGAACTGTGTAGCTCACCCTGGAGCTTTTGTACCCAGCGAGGTTGCTTGGCGGCCTGCTGGACGTCTCCGACTTGGCTAAAAGAGCAGGCAGAGCTGATAGATGGACTGTTTGTTGTCTTGCTCATTAAGGCTTTTTCTTAGGACATTCCCAGTGGTGAGACAGAGGAGGGAAGAGGAGAGGAGAAGAGAAGAAAGATTAGTTCATACTAAGTCATTGGCTTCTGACCTAGCTGGATAGGAACTCAGACAATGCTCTTAAAACTTGATTACTGGGCTGGAGAGATGATTCAGTAGGCAAAGTGCTTGCCTTGCAAACTTGAGGACAAGAGTTCAGTCTCTGGCACTGGCGATGGGCATGTGTAAAACGCCAGGCATGATGATGTGCATTTATATTCCTAACCCTAGAGATAGGGACAGGGGGATGGATGCCCAGGGCTTGCTGGCCAGCAAGCTTCGCATAATTGGTGAGCTTCGGGCCAATGAGAGACCCTGTTTCAAAGGAGGACACAGTATTTCCGAGGATGATACCTAAGAGCATACTCTGGCCTCCACACAAACATGCCCACTTACTTGTGTGCTCACCTGCGCTGGTATGCACACGCCACACGCAGATACACACACAGACACACACACACACACACATGCAGAATTAAAAATATAAACTTGATCTCTGTCTGCTTGTTTTCTCTGCCATCTTCCTGCCAGTGGGGACTCTTTATAGTGTCCTGTAGTTTAGAACATGATGCAGAGAGAGATGGAGACATCTGTGGATTGGGCCTTAGAGTTTACTTAGGCCCGCTGCTGCTGAGCCTGCTGCTGGGGTCAGTAGAGTAGATGCTGGGCTGGCCAGGCCCAGACTGGAATCACCCCTGACCAGGGGACTCACTGAGTACACCTATTTTTCTCTCTGAGGGAAGTTAAAGGAAATCAGGGCAGGTGGGTCCCCCAGGGTGTCCTTGGTCCCTCTTGGGGATCTCCTGGTGTGAGGTGGGTACAGGATGAACAGCAAGAGCAGCTTGCTGGAGTAAGTCTCCAGGAGGAAGCCAGCAAGGCTTGAACTCACCCAGGCTAACCCTTCCTTTCTGGGCTACAAGTGAGCATGAGGGAGAGCTTGAACTGAGGGCGTTCAGGATTCTGCTGGGAGCCACAGTGGTCTTGGGTCAGAGGTCACTGGAGGCAACTAGAGCAACTTCATGTCCTTCTTCATTGCTTGCTGTCCAGGAACCCTCAACCTACCGTCTCTGTAGAGTCTGTGATCAAAGGGCTGTTACCAGAGCACATCACGGTGTTAGCACTGATGCCAGTGGTGGCGAGAGCTAGTCCATGTTTCCCCCTGGAAAGATGAATTTGCTTGTCCTCCTCCTTACTTCCGCCTACAGGGATCAGGGAAGTGTTCCCAGCTTGGTCTAGATCCTTAAGAGGCCAAGAAGTTCAGTTGAGAGTCCATATATGTGTGTGTGTGTGTGTGTACACATGTGATGAAATAAATGATTTCAGGCACACGAGCATCCTGAGTGTATGGATGTGCATGTTCACAAACACCTGTCTGTATTCATGCATGTTCATGTGTCTATATGGGCACCTGTGGGTAAAAGGTGAGGTGTGTTCTCATCTCTTTAAAAGTCTGGGTTACTCTACTTGCACAGTACACATGTCAGTGTCTCTAATGATTGGAATGTGAGCATCCCCATGCCTGAGTAGACCTGTGTGTTCTCGGTATATATACATATATGCATGTGTACATATATGTGTACATATATATGTATATATATATATACATATATGCATATATGCAGGTGCTTTCTCTGTGCTCACATGGGTGGATGTATACTTATGTCTGTGTGTACTGATGTGTGCAGTTATTTCTGTGTGGTGTTTTTTTTTGAGTATGGACTGAGCATCGGGGAACAGCGAGTTCTCTGTCCTGGGCATTTGGGAGTTGCTCTGAAGGGTCTTTTGAGACTTTCAGATGGGTCTCTTCTTTTCTCCCAGGCAAGGGTATGGGAATCCTTGGGCCTCCTTTGGTTTCCAGGAAGCTGGGGCCGTGTTGGGCCTGCTGCCAAATGGGGCTGTGGTGCAATCTGCTGGCTGAGCCCCTTCCGGAGCTGTGGGTTCCTCTGGGTGTGGGGAAGCTACCCTTTGTGACCTCCCTGCCTGCTGTGGTGCCTCCTGGAGTGCAGGACACACCTCTAGGCCATGGAGCCTCACCCACAGGAAGCTCGACTTGGGGGACAGGCGAAAAGGGAGGTGCCCTGCCTGCCGCCCCACCCTGTGGCTGCCGCCCTGCTGCTTCTCAGCTCTTTCTCTAACAAGCCCCAGGGACTTCTCTGGGACCCTACAGCTATACAGCTTCGACTATGTTTGGCAGGAAGCGCAGCGTCTCCTTTGGGGGCTTTGGATGGTGGGTGACAGAAGGGGTCATGGCAGAGATGAGAGAGGACTTGGAGAAGGGGTTTCACTAGGTAGCTGAGGGGCATGGCTCAGGTTGTGCCTGAGAGACCTGAGTCTGTGGGAAGCACTTTCAGATGCCAGGTAGACTTGGAGGATCCTGAGGGGGGCCATCGGAGGCCAAGCTCTGCCTCACTGTCAGAAGCAAGGCCTGCAAGAGATCCAGAAGGTCAGGGTGGCTGAAGTGTGGGTGTGAGTGAGTATCTGCAGTTGGATGCATATGCCTGTGCTATTGTGTGCACCTATATGTGTACACATATCTGGGGTTATTCATGTGTTTATGCGTGCAAGTGCGATCGATGTGTCTACTCTATCTGACCGTGTGTGGTATGTGCCTGGCTGGATAGACATGCCTTTGAGTGTGACCCCATGTGTTCTCTGTTTTCAGAGCAAGTACCTACCTTGCTCCCCTGGTGTCCTGTATCCATGTTTGCTCCTACCGTGTTGTCACGAGTCTATGGCAGGATACCTGTGGGCTGCCTCCTCTCTAGGTAGGTCGTGAGAGGAGGGGCAGAGCTGCCTTCAAGTTTGCCATTCTCTCTGACCCACTTTTGCTCCATTCAGCCCTGCTTCCAGCCATTTGTGCTTAGGCACCTTTTGCCTCTAAGCTGTCTGTCTTCCCAGATGCTAAAAGTAGGGTTTGAAGAAGTCAAAGGCTTGTCTCACCTTACCAGCTGTATGCAGCTCAGCTGGGAGTGCAGCCTAATGGCTCTCCTTATCAGTTTCCACTCAGCTTCTGGGCCTAGGGCATTGTCACACTGAGGGTATCTGGGGTTCTGGCTGGAATGATGGCTGGCCTTGGTGGGGCTGGCAGGAAGGTTGTGGAGACACAGAAGGGTTGGGAGGGGATGGGCTCTGTTTCTCTGGTCACTGATTGTCTCCTGACTCACCTTTTTCAATTTTTTCCCATCTTTGAGAACCCTTTGCCATTCATTCTCTTGCAGAAAGGGATTCTGGTCACTCTGTTTGGCAGATGGGACAGTGAAGATAAGAGATGGCAGGGTGGTGTCTGCTCACAGGCCATCCCCAATGCTGGGGTAAGGCCAATTGTTCTGATGGAGGGTGTAGGTTTGATTCACACAGCCTGAGTCCTGCTCTGGGAGGGGTGTGTGATGTTTTAGCCTGGGATCACTGCAGGCCAGGGCTTAGGTAATGGGATCTTGTTCTCCCAGACCCACCTGTGAAGTGTGGCTCATGCAGAGGGCCTGCCATCAGAGAGCTTGCTTTGCAAGATGTAGGTCTTAGTCTGTGTTTTAATTTATCCAGGTTTGTGTGTGCAGGCACGTGTGTGTGTGTGTGTGTGTGTGTGAGTGAGCATATATGTTGAGATCTAAAGACACCTTCAGGTGTCATGCCTTAGTTTGTTTATTCATTGTTAAAGTTGTCAAGTCTGTTAGTCCGCTCCGTAGAGATGTGCATGACCATGGCAAGTTGAGTCACCACAGAATCTCTGCTCCCTTAAGCCATTGTCCATGTCCACGCTCCGGCTCCCTTTGTCTGGGACACCAGCTGTTGTCTGGGACACCTTTGCAGTTTCCCTGACCTTCCTTTTGCGTAGCCCCTCCTTTGTTTTCTTGAGCTCTTCCCCGCCCCCTTGTCTTGCAAGTCTCTGTCTGGGCTCACTTTTTTCTTTTTCTTTTTTGTTTGCATAACTCAGGGAATCACGAATCCTGCCTAAGCCAGTTGTCTCACCCAAACAGGTTCTGAATCCAAATACAAAGAAAGACATCTGGTGCGGTCTTGTACATTTTGGCTAGTTTCTCCTGGATTTCTGTCTTAGGTACTTACTGTTGCCTTCCTAGGGTGAAGGGCAGCCTTGAAGTAGTTGGTTGGCCATGCATTTCCTGTTCCAGGTAGTTCCTGTGTCATTCATGATGGTGATGCTCTTCAAGCAGCCAAACAGGAAGAGCCCACTTATTGATTCATTTACTTTTGAGACAGGCTCTCTCATTGGTTTGGTCCTCATTGATTAGCCTAGGCTGGCTAACCAGAGAGCCCAGGAGCCCCTCCTCTTCTCTGCCTCCCCAGCACTGGGTTAATAGTGTGTGTCCCACCCCTGGCTTTATATATATATCTTCAAGGGTTCCAGCTCAGATATTGAGCTTGCATGCAGATTCTTTAATGACTGAACTCTCTTTCCATTCACTACTGTTTTATTTATTTTTTTTGTCCAGCCCCTACAAGTAGCAATTCTGTGCATCAGATTGCTCCAGCGCCCTCAAGCAAAACCCTGGTCAAGTAAGGGGGACACAAGTGTGTCAACCACAGCCACCTCAGAGGCAAGGACAGCAGTGGGGAGAGTGACCTACTGTGTCCAAGGGACTTTCTATGTTAGCCACATTGCCCACTAAACTGGGTTTTAGGGTGACAGGCACCATTCTGTCTCACTCACCACAGGACTAAGGACCTTCCCGGCATGTTGAACATGTGCTTAGCAGATGCTACTGGGATATCTGGGGCATTTCCAGTGCTACGATGGGGTGAGATCCATTGAGTCTGGAGTGATTCAAAGGACTCTTCATTGAGTTAAGTTAGGAAAGAGGGCTGGACTGCAGTGTAGCAATCATCTGGGCACAGCTGGCAGCTTGAGAGGGGATGCAGCTGACCGGGACTGTGGAATCCTGGATCCCAGGTCCTCTCAGATGGCAAGGTTCATCTCAGATGGAGTTCCAAAGGCTCCATTTGTAGTCAAGGCAGAGAGCCAGTGCCATCAATTCGGTCATGGTAAAGTGAGTGGGGTGCTTCAGGGGACAGAGGAACTGGGAACATGGCTTCTTAAAAGGACAATATCCCCACCCCCACCCCCGCCTCACAGCTTTGCCCAAACTACAAGCTCCCAGGGCCACATCGTATCATGGGAACCCCAGTAAACAGGTTGCTGCGTGGGAGAGACGTGGGCACAGGGACCAGCAAGGTCTGCTGTGGTGAGGATGCCTGTGTGACCAGGCAGAGGTTGGGAGGGCACCCAGGAGGGCAGGACTTAGAGCTGCCCCCACCTCAACTACTGGGGAGCTCTGGGAGCACAGGCTTTCCTCTCTGGGCCTCACTTTCCCCATGTGTCAGTGGGACCCCTGCTGTAGCAGAGGACTGTTAGAAGAATAAAGAGAGATTCCTCGGGAAGATGTAGGATGTGTGGGCTTGCTTTTGTCCGGTGGCTCTGGCTATGAGCCTGATAGCAGAGCCTGGGATTCCGACAACTGCATGGATCTGGGGCTCTGTTAGGTTGACTGGGAGGGTAGGAGGGTCTGCCTTCAGTGTGGAAACCTTAAGGAAAGAACCCAGGTAGGGCCTAAAGAAGAGATGCAGAGGGACAGAGGCCACATGCCCCCCGGTGTTGGGTGTTGTAGCTGGTTTTGCTGTAAGGGACTGAGATGAGGTGCTGGTGCATTCTCAGAGGAAGGGGATCCTGCTCTCTCCTTTAGTGCAGCTCAGAGCTTAATGCCAACTTGGGATGTCTGGGCATCTATGCGCTTGCCATGGGGACCCCTTACCTCTTCTGCCCTCTTCCCTGAGAGTCTGCCCATGGAAAGGAACTGGGCAGGCTGGGGCCTGAGCGAACTTTCAAGGTTTCAAGAATCTTCGTGGTGCTGGTGGCCCTGATGGTAGTAACACCGATGGTGGTGGAGACACTGGTGGTGACAGTGACATTGAAGGTGGTGGTGGCTCTGGGGAGACACTGATATTGATGGTGACACAGGTGAAGATATAGCGGTAGTGGTAAAACTGGTCATGATGGAGACATGATGGGGATGACACTGGTTGTGACAGGTGTTGATGACATTGGAATAGTGGTGACATGGAGTGTGATATGAAGTCGGTGATGACACCAGAGGTGACTGGGGTGACTAATGCTGTCATGGTGACTTAGGTGTTGATTGTTAGTGACGGTGCTGACACTGGTGCGATGGTGACACGGTGGTGAGGGCAGTGTGAATGACAGTGGTGACCCTGGCTATGGAAGTGACTTGGGTAGGGATAACTATTAGGGAATGGTGCTGCACCAGTCACAATGGTGACACTGGTGAAGTGACCTCTGGTCAATAAAAGACTTATGCAGGGAGAACATTGCCCACTGTGTCTCCGATGGGGGAAGGGACCTCCACTTCCAGCCATAAGGGCTGGCATATGTGGGGGTAAAAATAGAAACTCACACACTGCCTCCTTTGCCAGAGAAGGTGGTGCAGGCAGGGGCGGGGAGCACTGCTGTGCGTCTGCAGCCAATGTGCTCTTCCCTGCTCCCAGCTCGAACCAACCCGCGGCTCTCCTTGGAGTCTGCTGTTGGCTTCTGACCTACCTGATGGAGCATTCCTGTGGCCAGGATGCTGGCATCTCCTGTGGCATTTACACAGAATGTTGAAAGTTCCAGAGCGCCCCCGGTTCCCAACATGTGGGTCGAGATCCCTTTGGCAAGCCTCCATCTCTGAAAATATTCATATTATGATTTATAACAGTAGGAACATTACAGTTAAGAAGTAGCGATGAAGATAATTCTTTGGTTGGGGGTCACCAGAGCATCAGGGGTATTAAAGAGTCACCTCTGGTCTAGTGTCAGGCCCAGCCAGAGGCTTCACGCCTTTGAAGCCTAGTATCCATCTCTAAAATGCAGAGTGTCCCGGTACCTTTCTGTTCCAGTTTCAGTTTTGCTACCATGACAACACCCTGAGTTAGGGGAGAAAGGATCACTGAGAGAAGTCAAAGGCAGGAACATGAAGACAGACCAGACAGGCTGGCTTGCTATTGCACCCAACATTATCTCTGACCAAGGAACTCATTTCACAGTCAAAGAAGCATGGCAGGAACCATGAAGAGTGTTGCTTTCTGCATGGCAGGCAGGCAGGCAGGGAGGGAGGCAGGCAGGCAGGGAGGCAGGCAAAGAGGCAGGGAGGG
>NW_022196911.1:70180790-70182553 GCF_008632895.1 Mastomys coucha | reverse complement strand
AGGGAGGGAGTCAGGGAGGCAGGGAGGCAGGGAGGGAGGGAGGCAGGGAGGCAGGGAGGAAGGCAGGCAGGCAGGCGTAGGCATAATTATTTTTTGTTTTATTTTTAATTATATGTATGTGCTTGTATGGGGGTATGTGCGTATGAATGCAGGTGCCCACAGAGGCTAAGAGGCTTAGATGTTCTTGGAGCTGGAGGTACAGGTGGTTGTAAGCCCCCCAGTGTGGGCTCTGGGAATTAAACATGGGTTTTCTGCACTATGTGTGTTTAACCAATGAGCCATCTTTCCAGTCCTCAGCTAACTTCCTTATACAGTTCAGGACCACCTGCCTAGGTAATGGTGCTGCCCACAGTGGGCTAGGTAATGGTGCTGCCCACAGTGGGCTAGGTAATGGTGCTGCCCACAGTGGACTAGGGAATGGTGCTGTCTACAGTGGGCTAGGGAATGGTGCTGCCCACAGTGGGCTGCTGCCTCCTACATCAATCATCAATCAAGGCAATTTCCCAGAGACACGCTCACAGGCCAAGCTGATCTAAGTAAATCCTCAGCTGAGATTCTCTTTCTAGATAGTTTCTGATTGTATCAGGTTAACAGTTAAAGCCCATCCAGGAAAGCTTCCCAAAGAAGTATGTGTGGTCCAGGTCTTCATGAAACTGAGCCTTCCTTTCCTGGACTGGAGGAAAATCTGTCTTGTAGCAGCTTTCCCTGTAGGACAGCTGCAGAAGGGAGCCTGCATCCTCACACTGACTGAAGCCCTTGCATTTCTCTTGGCAGGATCGACAAGACCATGCTGTCGGGTCTGAAGGTCAAGTAAGTAGCCTCTTTCAATTTTTTAGAGGTCAGAGATGACGACAGATGAAAGTTCCTCGTACCCTGAGGCTTGATCTGCCCATGTTGTGTGTAACAGCTAGATGCTATGCACTGTCAGATTCCAGGCTTGCCTGAAGAGGCTTCTGCACTGGGGGAGACTACATGGGTCCATGGGTCTCTTCAGTCCTGGGATGTCCAGGGAAAGGCAGAGGCATGATTGATAGAATCAGGGACAAGCATGGTGGGACTGTGACTAGTGGCTATGACCTTCAAGCCACACACTTATTAATAAGAAAGATGTATTTTCTATCATTTAATTCATATTCATTTTATGTGAAGCCCCAATTCCTAGACGGCATCTTTCTGACATTATCCGTCTATTTGAAAAAATGATGTCTTAGGACCTCTTTTTAAGATTATTACTATTTCACTCTATGTGTATGGGCATTTTTGCTTGCATGCATGTCTGTGCACCATGTGTGTGCCTGGGGCTTGTAGAGGTGTAGAAGTCCTTTGCACTGGAGTTTTGGACAGTTATGAGGCATCAGGTAGGTTCTGGGAATCGAACTTGGGTTCTCTGGAAGAGCAACAAATGCTTTAAACCATGGAGCCATCTCTGTAGCCATCATTGGCATGTGTGTGGGATTAACTGGCCATTGAGTCATCTGTAACTGACTGGTCATCCTGGTGAGCCCAGCCTGAGGGCCCCTGGAGGCTTCCACAGCACAAGTCTCAGGCCTGGGCCCTGCAGGCCTAGATCTGACAGGTGGCTGCCGGTCTATGTGTGTAGGGTGAACAGAGGTCCATCTATCTGGAAGCTGGCTGTCCCTCCTTCCCTTACCCCTCCCTCTCCCTTTCTGCTCTGCGGACTATTTGGTCATTATCCTTGCCTTTCTCTCTTGAGTCTTACCTGACTTTAAGAACCTTTCCATGCGAAAAGGAAGAAAATTCTA
>NW_022196911.1:70168564-70180334 GCF_008632895.1 Mastomys coucha | reverse complement strand
GGGGGAGGGGTGGTGAGTAGGGCTTGGGGCTAGATTTTAGTCTCTCCACAGAGTTGAGGCCAGAAAGGCCATGAAGCATTCTTGGTTTCTAAAGCTGGGGCAGGATGATGGAGTCGCTGTGCAGCATGGTGTGTGCGCTGGTGCAGCCCAGTTCGGGACAGGTTGTTTAGGCGGCACACGGAAGTCTGGGCTTCAATTTCATTTCCTTTTGCTTTGCTTTATTTTGTTGGCGGTGCTAGGAATTGAACCCAGGAGCTTGTGCGTGTGTTCCCCCATGCTAAGCAAGTGCTCTCCCACTGAGCTCTATCCAGCCCTTCTTAATTTACTTTATTTTGTAGGTGGGGGAAAAGGGGCACATGCCATAGCACTCCTGTGATGGTCAGGGGGCAACCTGCTGGAGTCAACTCAGAAATCCACCTGCCTCTGCCTCCCAAGTGCTGGGATTAAAGGCGTGCACCACCACTGCCCGGCTACCATGTGCACTCTTGTGGTTGAATTCAGTCCATCAGGTGTGGCAGCAAGTGCCTTTATCCATGAGCAATCTTGATGGCCTTGATTTTACTTCAAAAATATTTTAATTTTGTGTGTTTTGTGTGTGTGTATATATATGTGTACTTGTGCAGAGCTCAGAAGAAGGCATAGGATTTCCTGGTACTGGAGTTGTAAGTGGTTGTGAGTTGCCCATTGTAGGTACTGGGAATCAAACTCAGGTCCTTTAGAAGAACAGCCAGTGCTCTTAACCAAGGTGCCACATCTCCAACTCTGTTCTTTTTAAAATGTGACGCAGTATCTCATTAAGTTGCCAGACTGGCCTTGTATTGCATTAACTTTTCTTGGGGAGTTGTGAACAGAGGTCATTCACCCCAGGTAGGGCACCAATGACAGACCAAAGAAATGGCTTCATGTAGCTGGACAGTGGTGGCACATGCTTTTAATTCCAGCACTTGGGAGGCAGAGCCAGGAGGATTTCTTGAGTTCGAGGCCAGCCTGGTCTATATAGAGTGAGTTCCAGGACAGCCAGGGTTACACAGAGAAACCCTGTCTCAAAACAACAACAACAACAATAACAACAACAACAACAACAAAGAAAGGAAGAAAAAGAAAAAAAATGGCTTCATGCAAGTGGAGCTTGATGGATGGATGAGTTGAGTTAGGGTGACTCAAAGGATCATGGCTGAGGGGTTACACACAAGAGTGTGGACAAACTTACTGGTCACTATGCTGCCTAAGAAGAGTCCTCCCTCCCCAGCAACTGTTAGCTGCTTGTTTATCCTTCTGGGGGAGGGCATGCACTGCAGATCCCTCACTGCTTCCTGCACCTTCTCTCCCCCTTATGATAGAGTTTTTATTTTAGCCCAATCTTGTGAGTGTCTCCCATAGATAATCAGAGATGTTATGGTAGCCATGGTCAGGGGTCTGGAGTTCAGAGAGAGAAACACCTTGAGTCTGTAGTCTTTCTGCCTCAACCTCTCCAGCAGCTTGAGTGACAGGTCTATACCTTTATCTTTTGGCAGCATGTCTGACTTTCCCAGAGCTTCACAGGGGTATATCTGCATAGTGAATGCGGTATGAGGTGGTAAGCAGGGCTGCCGGGATATGGTGTGGAGAAGTGTTTTTGGAGGGCTGCCTTGAGCCATCTAGTGCAGCCACTGCAGTGGTTTATAGGGGCCCTGTTTGTTTTAAGTAGATCTATTTGTAACCTGTACAGGAGGGAGCTATAGGGTGGTGTGAAGGGCTAGGGGTGGTGTGGGCCAGTGCTGAGAGTGGGATCTCAGTAGGGTCTTTGAATATATGGGGGCAGTTAGAGCTCAGGCATGGGAACATGGCAGTGATGGAGTCCTGCAGGGTGTAAGACTGAACTATAGTTTTAAGGTCTGTGGATTTCAGGAAGCAAACCCTTTAAACTGAATGTGGTGGCACACGCCTGTGATCCCATCACTTAGGATGAGGAGGAGGGAAGATTTGGAGTGGATGGGCAGGTTCTGGAGCTCAAGGCCATCCTTAGGTATCGTCTGGGATACACGAGACAAACGTACCTATCTCAAAAAAGGAAAAGCCCAACAAGAGCTTCAATGTGTAATCTGGTTAGGTTAAAGATGGAAAGACTCTCATCCAATATGCCTTAAGGAACCCAAGAGATGCTCAGGAGGGGCTGGGCCAGGTCCAGGGAAGTTCAAATAGACTCTTAAGAGAGAAGAACAAAGTTGGAAGAGTGAACTTTAGATACTAAAATTTACCACAAAGCTATAGGTGGCATGATACTAGACTTATGTCAAAAACAAGCTACGTAAAAGAAGCCAGACACTGAAAAAGCACATCGTATACCCTTTCACTTATGTGATATGTCTAGAATAGGCAAGTCCTTAGAAACCGAGCAAGTTAATGGTTTCTGAGAATTTGGGGCTCTGTTGGGAGAGTGAAGTTTAAAAGGTAATAGATTCTGGCTGAGGAATGGCTAGTATGATGTTGATAGTGGTAACGCTGGCACAAGTTTGTGACTGTCCTGAGAAGCATTGAAGTGCACTTAAAATGGTATATGGAGTTTGCCTCAATAAACTTTCATTGTCTTTTGAGGCAGGGTCTCACACAGTCCAGTCTGACTTCAAATTCCCTATGTAGCCTGTAAATGAATTATTCTTAATATAAATGTAAACAGTGAATTAAACTAGTGCGTTTATATTTCTTTACCTCATGCTGGACCCCAATAACTACACAGAGAAACCAAGATTTATTTAAAACTGCACCTCAATAGCTGAATAGTTAAATGATCTATTTTTTCCTTCTAGGGTAATCTGGCTGCCTCCCGGCCCTATCTTATCGCACTTGCGTATTATTACTGATCTGGCTCTTTGGGCTTCAGGTGTGTTTTCATGATCTTTCTCTGGACCCTTTCCTCATGGCTTCAAATCCTCCATCTTCCTTGATGATCTGAATTTCCCTCTCTACTGTCTCTGGCTGGCAGATGTCCCGCCCTATTCTCTATTCTGCCCAGCCATTGGATTATCAGCATTTATTGACAAGGCAGAGAATAAATTGTAAGAGTTGTTTACACAATGTGAGACAGGAGATTCTACAATGCCATGTCCAGATTGAAACAAAATATGAGGGCAGAGAAATCAGCATTTGAGTAACACAAAGGTAAACTTTACACAGTGTACAAAAACATTATGCCTACGTTCGCCAGAGCTGGCTTTGAACTCCTGATCCTCTTGCCTTCACCTCCCAAGTCCTTGGATTACACAGTGTGTGCCACATGCCCATTTTATCAATAATGATTTTTAAAAAGAGAATCTAATTAGCCTAACCCTTGTGGGTTATGTAGCCACAGTCCAATCAGTTTGGATGAAGAGATAGCCATTTCTCTAGGTGGGGGGGATATTTGTTCTCAGGATAGAAAGACGGGAAGACACTACGAGAGGTCATGTCCAGTCCTTACTTGCTGTGGGACTAAAAAGATCTGGATGTATCTTTCTCTTCCTTTGCTTGGTAATGTAGGCCCTACTGAATTCTGAAGAGGTGTTTTTAGGCTGTGGCTCTGCTTTCAGTCAGGTCAAGTTCCTGCTGCAGGGCCTCCTCCAGGGTCTAAGACTTTCTGCTTCGGCCTCTGCTGGCTGAAGCATCCTTCTTGCAGCCCGTTCTCTGCTCAGCAGCTGACACTCCTAGCCTGTGGTTTGTGTGCCTTGATTTCCTCCGCTCACTCTGCAGGGACCTGGTGTTACTGACACAGAGATAGTCCTGGAGGTGTCCCTGAGGCAGGTGGTTCTGAAGATGAGGTCTGCCCCGTGGGCACTGAGCATTGAGATTTTATCACTTGCTGTCCAGTGGCTTTCCAGCCACTGTGTGGAGAAGCGATCTTTGCATCTGGTGTTTGAAAGATGAGAAAATAGACTTGGAGAGGTCGGGAATCTTCTTCGAGGTCACCAGCAAGTAAGGCACGAAGGCAGAGTTTGAGTCTTGTATTTTGTTCCATGAGGGTAGAGCTGTGTGTTCTCAGCCCATATCGCCTGATCAGGGGTCACGTGTCTAGAGTCCTCAGCCACAAAATACTCTACCTTACAGCACTGACCTCCTGGTGCCCACCTTCCTGCCAGATGTCCAGACTGAGAGGGGCCTATGATGCCTGCATGAGGAGGACCCCCAGAGACTAGGACTTAACTATTGTTGGAGATACAAGGAACATGGAGCTACTCAGGAACGTGGAAAGGGGGGTGACAGCAGTACCATGCAGAAGAAACAAGCTTGAGTTGTGGGTTGGCAGGTCCAGGTTCTAGACCTGGGCTAACAAATGAGCAAGTCAGTAACTTCTCTGGGTTTATACAATGGGAGAGCTGGGTCATGATTGGCCTGTTCCTCTCTAGCTTTTTTTTTTTTTTTTTTTAAAGATTTATTTATTTATTATACGTAAGTACACTGTAGCTGTCTTCAGATACCCCAGAAGAGGGCGTCAGATCTCTTTATGGATGGTTGTGAGCCACCATGTGGTTGCTGGGATTTGAACTCAGGACGTTCAGAAGAGTAGTCAGTGCTCTTACCCGCTGAGCCATCTCTCCAGCACCCCTCCTCTCTAGCTTTAACATGCTAACTATATGCATGGCTTGTACCCTTTTCAATGGTAGGGGTCAAACCCAGGACCTTGTACATGCAGGGTAAGTTCTTAACCACTAGACCATATTCTAGTCTTGCCTTATGTCCTTTTGTATTTTTGGGGGTGTGGGTGGGGACCAGAATGATGGCAGATGCTTTCTGCTGAGCAAGTAAATATGCACGCTTTAAAGACCTTCATGCCCTTTAAAGACCTTTAATGCCCTGTATCTTTGGATCCCCAAGACTGGACCTTGGGTAGGCACCAAGGGAGATTCTCAATATAGGTTCACTGAATGATGAAACTGTGGATCACATGCTTATCCCATCACAAGGAAATAGGATCCTAGATAGAAATAAAAAGGCAGAGACAGGCAGAGGGATTCAGGTGGTGGGATGGAGATGGAGGGGAGGCAGAGGCAGATGGAGAGATTCAAGTGGAGGGATGGAGATGGAGGGGAGGCAGAGGCAGGCAGAGGGATACAGGAGGAGGGATGGAGATGGAGGGGAGGCAGAGGCAGATGGAGAGATTCAGGTGGAGGGATGGAGATGGAGGGGAGGCAGAGGCAGGCAGAGGGATACAGGAGGAGGGATGGAGTTGGAGGGGAGGCAGAGGCAGATGGAGGGATTCAGAAGGAGGAGACATAGAGGTGGGAGGATGGATACAGGTAAAGTGGTCAGCATGTAGGAGTCCCCTATCTTCAGTCTGCCCTGGGGGCTGAATCATAGTGGCCTACTTTCTCCCAGAGGAGACCTCCGGAAGGAGTTCTTCCTTACTATGTGTGTCTGTCTGTCTGATGCATGGCTCCAGTCACCTGAGATGACTTTTGTGCCCAGGGCCAGCTACAGCGACCAAATGAACATGAGCCTGGGTGAGGACCAACAGCTTCTACTGCCGGCAAATACCATGCTCAAATGCCCAAATCTGAGTCTATTACCTCGTAGGAGAAAACCTAACTGGAGGTCGGAGAGACAGATGACCCAACAGCTAAGAGCATGGACTACTCTTCTAGATAACCCTAGTTCAGTTCCCAGCACCTACATGGTGACTTACAACCATCCATAACTCCAGTTGCAGGGGATCCAGTGCTCTCTTCTAGCCTCCTCAGGCACCAGACACATGGAGTGTGCCTTTATACATGTTGGCAACACATAGTTTTACACAGAATAAAAATAAATTAATCTTAAAATAAAACAAAACAAAACAAAACAGAAACAGAGCCCAACTGTATACTTGATGGTTCACTTTTGGCCCCTTGAAATGATATCTTTGGCATACAGGTAGCATGTGATAGGCCGAGTGTAAATTTGTTCTTGGATTTTTTCCTTGGGGGGAAGGAAGCAGAGTTCTGACTTGGGTTGAGCATGCTGTGGTTTGGCCTTAAACAGCCATCGCTATTCGAAGTTGATGATTTAAGCAGCCAAGTGTTCAAATTCTGTTAGAAAAAAGATAGGCACACAGGTGGGGGGCAGGCAGTGTGTCAGTGCAGCTACCCCTGGCCACCAGCACCCCTGAGTGTAGCCACAGTGTGTCAACGCTGTGCAGGATAGGGCATACCACCCGTTGGAAGTGCTTCTTGCTTTGTCACAGCTCTCTACACGCTCCTCCCCTGCCCTTTTTGGAAACAGGATCTCACCGTGTGACCTTGGTTAGCCTGAAACTTACTGTATAGACCAGGCTGACTCGAGATCACAGATGTGCCTCTCTCTGCTTTCTGAGTGTGGAGATTGAAGGTGTGCACCTTCATACCAGTTGTTGTTGCTTTTGGTTTTGTTTTTCCATCAAGACTTGCCTGCCAGTACAATCTAGGTGATTATCTCTGCAGACATCTGCTCTCTTGGGTCTTTTGGTGCCAGCCAGTGACAATGTCATCAGAGGGGAGAGCTAGTGGAGCCAGGCCTTGAATGTCTGGGTACCAATGTGTGTTTCCAGACTCTGCAGAGAGCCCATTTCTCTGTAGTCCGTCATTGATCCTTGCTGAATGGCTCTTCTCATACTCAGAGTCTTTTTGCCTCCCTGAAGCTGACCCAATTCCTGAGTTCCCCATCTCTGCAAAGGGGACCCACGCCCATCCAGGGCTCACTCTCTTCTAGTTCTACTACCCTACTCTGGTCTGCATGGTTTTATTGCAGGGAGACAATAAGGCTCTGAGTCAAGGGTCAAGACCAGCAGTTTATTTCTCCACCGGCTGGCAGATCTTTATTTACTGTGGGTTACAAGAATCTTTAGGTCACCACAAGGATGTTCTAGAGCTTTCTGCAGTTGACTCATCCTAGCTCCAGTCCTACCTACTCAAAACATTTGCAGAGAGTTTTCTGGGCTTGCCAAAGACTCGGGGAGCTCAATGTTTTGTGGGGAGATGACTGAGTCAGTTCAACCAACATCTCTTGGCCCCTTCATTCCAAAGCCCCTGCCAGGCCAGGGATGGTGAGGGGATGAGAAGTGGGGTGAGAAGACAGTCTGCCCATGGCAGCCTTCACCCCCATAGGGAGAGCACAGACAGTTGCCATGGGATGTAGCAAGGGCTCTCACTTGCCCTCCCCTTCTGGAGACAATAGGCCTAGGCTGTCTCTCTAAGGGTGTGTGAGGCCAGTGGTCCAGCCGGGGAAGAGAGGCTTGGTGCTGCATCACTGCATCTTGAAGGCACTGAGGTGTGAGGCAGCGTGGGTGGGAGGACCTGGGAGCTGTTGTTCTTGCCAGACAGGAGACTGGCTGGTTGGGCTGCCGGTAGGAGTGTGGCTGGGCTGTGGGCGAGCTTGGCCACAAGGAGAGGGCTTTCTGAAGGGGTGCGAGTGGTCAGGTTCAGGTACTTCACAGCATGCAGACCAGAGTAGGGTAGTGGGACTAGAGAGTGAGCCCTGGGTGGACATGGGTCCTCTTTGTAGAGATGGGGAGCTCAGGATTTGGGTCAGTTTCAGGGAGGCAATAGGGCTCTGAGTATAAAACCTCTCTGTCTTTTCCATTCTTTATCCTGTGTCGTTTGGGGTCCGGGAAGTTATATACACCAGCCAGTAGAAGGGAATAGAGAAGGAAGGGGCTGGGGGGCTAGAGGAGCTGGTGTGTGGCAGGGAGTCAGAGGGCAGTGCCCTCTCCATGGCCCTGCAGGTACAGTGGGGTTATGTTGACTCTGGCCCCCCAACCTAGCTCAGCTTCTGGTGTGCCTTCAGTGGGTGAGTTCCAGGTGAGCTCCTTGTGCCTGGCAGTTGGTCTTTGAGTTTTCAGAGAACCATTGGGGAGCCCTTTATTTCTATATCCAGTGTCAGACCTGGGCCATTAATCTCTTTAGGATGGTTCCTGAGCATGAGTAGTGTTAGTGTGTGTGTGTATGATCACCAATGCAAGTGGACATGAGCTTAGAGGGCCCATGTGGGTGCCTATGTGGTGCCTTTTTTTGGCTTTAGCAAGTTCCTATGGTAACCACGAACATGTCTGTTTTGGGATCTGAGTCTGGGGCGGTGTGAGTGCCTACCAGGAGAGCAAGGCAGGCGGGTGCTTAGCTGGCAATTGGGCTGTGTCCTGATTTTATTGCCAGGCGTTGGGGATGTACCCGGAGGTGCCATTTGCTAGGTGGCAAGTTCTGCAAACTCTAGGGATCTCTGTGCTCCTAATCTCATCCCGACCAGTCCCATCATGCCCAAGAAGCTCTGGTGAGTCCACGTTCTGAGTTTTAGGTGGTGGGTGGTTACTGATGACATTAAGTTCTGGGGACTGGGGCGCCTTCTGAGGTGGGTGTGGGACAGCAAAGAAAGACTCTGCTGTTCCCTGGATTCCGAGGAGGGTGTCTTCTATGTGGCTAGTGGAGTCATGGAGTGGAATGGACATAGCTGTGTCAGTGAGGAAGGTGAGGACAGAGGTGCAGGAGGGTGGGGTGGCTTGCCTGTTGCCTGCCAGTCTAGGCTCAGTTCTCCCTTCAGTCCCCTTCCTTTACTCCACTCACTTTCTGGAAGCCTTGGGGATCTCCACGGGTCTCTCAGGCTCTGAAAGGCCTGGATGGGAGGCTCCGGATCCCATGGAAGGAAGAGGAAGAAAGTGGACAGTCTGTGGTTTGTCTGAACTGTTGAGCCTCCCTGGGTAGCAGACTCTGGAGCATCATTCCTGGGAGTCCTGGGACAAGAAGGAAGCCATCAGGAGAGACCCTAGATCTTCAATTCCTGGAGGCTGAGGGCTTAAAACAAGCAAGGCAAACTAGCCACGTCATGAATTCCCTCTGCCTTGGAAGCTAGTCTGTTAGTTTAAGCTTGGTTGTCTCCAGCGTCAGGGAACTCATGACATTTTAAGGGTGCTTGGTTTATTAGAAGATAGTTCTGCTTGCTCACTGTTGCCCATTAATTTCATTTTGAACCTCTGAAACTGCCATTGCATAACCAGTCATAACCCTCCTCCTCAACAAAGCAAATCCCCCTCTCTCCTGAGAGCTCTCCAGTGCCCAGAAGGCTCCCTTCCAGCTTGTCTCTTCTCTTCTCCTTGCTGAACCCCTTCTCTGTGTAGGGTTTCTCAGTGCCTGTACTGGGTTTTGTTGGAAGTTTTCTAGGCAGCCTGCATCAACCCCACAGATACGAGGCATGATCTTGGTAAGCTGCCCAGGCTGGCCTTGAACTTGCGATTCCCCTTGCTGCAGCCTCTGGAGTGCCTAGACTGGTCTTGCTAATCTTACCCTTACAAGAGCTGCTTGGCTGGAGGTCTGGAGTTTGGGCAAAGTCTGGACAACTGACTTATGAGCTAAGAAAACAGACGGAGGGGCTTTGGGTTTACCTGTGGCTGACCTTGGCCTTGATGTGCCAACTCCTAGCCTCTGTTCTTGCTTCTGTGGCTGATTCCTCAATCCCTATCCTTGGCTCCCCTTTACAGCTCTTGTCCCCTCAGCGGCTGCCTGATCATTTCCGGCTCTGTTCCCAGACTGGCTCCCTCCCAATTAACCTTTCTCTTTTTCATAACCAGTGCTTCCTCCCTCTCTGGGCTGAGAAGGCTCTGACTCATGTAGGGCTGATCCTCCTGTCTCCTAATTCAGGACCATTATCTCCTTCCCAGACAGTGATGGAAGCCGGGAAGTTAATCTCCTCCCCCCTGTCTCTGCCAGCGTGATCAAGTCCTCATCTCAAAAGCCACTCTAACTGTCCTGGCCTGGGGAGTCAGACGCAGACTCCTTTAGTGCCTGTCCCCAGGAGCTGTTGTGGGGTCAGCCCCCATCTCTGGTGGGGGTGAGGTAGTGTGGAGCTTGCTGGGACTTCTCTTTGTGGAATGCTTTATCAACGGTCTTAGGTTCACCTCCGGCTGCAAGATCCTTGCTTTCTTTTCACGAGGTAGCGCTCTCCAACTGTCTGTGCATCTGGAGAGTGTCCTCTGGTGATCCTGAAAATTCTAATCACCAGCCAGGTGTGCTGGGTGCTACGAGCCTGTCCTCCCAGCACTCAGAGGCTGAAGCAGGAGGAGCTGAGTTCAAGGCCAGCATGGGCTACAAAGCAAGGCCGGGACTCTAGGAAACAGACAGACAACTAACAATAAAATCAGTGTCAATGAAATCAGAGGGTCCTGGTGGAACCTGGCACCTGCACCTTCTCAGGACTCATGAATGATGTCTGCAGGCAGTGAAGTTTGAGAACGGCTGTCTCCAGGGACTGACAAGCATGATGGTGACTCATGGGTCTGGTGGGGCTGGAGGTTCATGTGGGCTCCAGATAGGTCTGTCACTCTAATCTAGGGCTTGACTCTTCACATTGGTCTGGATGGTCCCTGGAGGGGTGCTCCGCCCTGGCCCCTGTAGGATGGCTAACAAAATCTCCGATCTCTACCCACCTGTTGCCAATACCCCACCTTCTAGCTGTGGCAAGGAAAACCATCTCCAGATTTAACTGAATTTTTGAAGTCATGGCCTACCATCATCCATAGCACTCTCAAATGCGTGTGGAACGGAGCTACCAACCAGAGGGTTACTTTGTAGCTATTGGAGGCAGGCAGTCTCTGTTTAAATCCTGTCTCCACCTGGTGGATGACCTGAGGCAAGTTAGTAATCTCACCTCTGGCAGTTTCGGGATTTGTTTTCTTGCAAATATGCCTCTACCCTTCCTCTCCTGGTTTAGCTTCCTCCACTTCAGGTGTACCCAGCATCCTCTTGCTCAGCATCCTGGAACGGAGAACATTTCTCTGGTCAGGGGCACAGTGAATGCTGTCTCTGCTATGGCTGTATATGGCTTCTGTCTGTGCTCTTACGCCTGGAGGTCAGAGCCAGTAGGAACTTTATGTAGTGTTTGTTGCCCTGGCCAGGTGCCTTCCCTCCCTGCCTCTGGCTGATCTGTGAATAGGCAGGCTACTACCCACTGTGTGAGCCTCCACCCCACATGCAACTCATTCTGAGAGGGTGGAGTGGGCGGAAATCCGGGCCTGGCAGGCCACAAAGCCACATAACTGACTTGTGGGGCCCTGCCCTGGGGAGGAGTATGCTGACAGCAGCTGGCTTGGCCTGGGTGCTTGGCTGCTTTTAGATGCCTGCTGTAGACAGGGACTTTGGCTGCATGAGGCATTTCACAGGCCCGCTACTGAGGAGGTTGAATCAGTGGCTGATATTCTGCTGGCCAGGCAGACACCAGTCCAGGGGCTGGGTTAAAGTGCAGCTCCCTGGGCCCCATCTGGGGGATTCTTCTTCATCACCCTTGAGTGGGGCTCAGGAAGCCTTGGTGTTTGTTACCACGGCAGGACATGGTACTTGTGGTGAGGTAGGCCACAGTTCATTTAAAGGGCTTTCACCTTCGGGTCTGGAGAGATGGCTCAGTGGTTAAGGGCACCTCATACCCTTGCAAGGGACCAGGGTTCAATTCTCAGCATCCATGTGGCAGTTTACAACCCTCTGTAACTCTGGTTCCAGGGGATCCAGTGTCCTTTCCTGGCCTCTCCCCGCTTCAGGTATGCATGTGATGCAAAGACATATGTGCAGGCAAACACTAATATGCATAAAATAAAAATAAAAAATATTTTGTGGTTTTTTTTTGTTTTTGTTTTTGTGACAGTCTTTTTTTTTTTTTTTTTTTTTTTTTTTTTTTTTTTTTTTTTTTTTTCCTTTTCCTTTTGAGGGTTTCTCTCTGTAGCCCTGGCTGTCCTGGAACTCACCCTGTAAATCAAGCTCATAGTGATCTGCATGCCTCTGCCTTCCAAGTGCTGGGATTAAAGGGTGCACCTTGGCTAAAATAAATTTTT
>NW_022196911.1:70165926-70168554 GCF_008632895.1 Mastomys coucha | reverse complement strand
CAGTGCAGATGCAGTGGTAAGGTTCATATGCTCTGGGTGCACTTAGGGGAACCACACAGCCTTCCTAGGCTCCCGTGAATATTAATAGTGCTACACACGGTGCTACCGTGAGCTTTAAGTGTGATAGCTCAGGGAAAGCGTCAGGCACAGTGTCTAATCAGTGCTTCTGGTGGCGTACAATAGTCCTGGGCTGTGTGATCGAATATGTAACCATACGACATGGCCACAGGACTGTAAATACCCCCACAGACCCAGAAGGGCAAGCTGGATTGATATGCACATCCACTCTTGTCTGCCTGATGAGGACAGAGGTGCATACATCAGTGACATAGTCACTAGACAGACAGGAGGCATTGGGGGCAGACGTGTGTGTACACAAAGCACCGAGGAACTCGGCCTTTCTGTTACTCACATGCTGGTATTATTCTCAGAGTTAGCAGCACCTGGGCTGAGCTCTAGGAGCCCAAGGTGCCCCTTGTTTCCATAGCAACCACTGTGCAGCAAACAGGAGAATGAGGGGGAGGGAAGATGGGAAAGCCTGTGCAGGCTTCCAGGGCCTTCCTGCCTGCTGAGCATGTTTCCTTCTTTCCTCTGAACTCTAGGACTTTCCCTTCCTTCCCTCCCTCCCTCCCTCCTTCAGGTAGTGATGTGCTAGGCATCTGGATATTTGAGACCCAGAACAGAAAATTGCTTACAGTTTTGATGTGGACCTGGATCTTAAACCTGGCCTCCTGCATGCCAGGCAAGCGCTCCAGCTCTGAGCTACACCCTCAGCTGACAGCTAGTATTTTAATCTAACATTCACCAACTCTTCTTATTTTAATATGTATAATAGAAACATTTCCCTTCCTCCCTCCCATTCTCCTTCCTTCCCTCCTTTCTTCTTTTCCTTCCTCCCTGCCTCTCTCTTTCTTCTTTTTGACAGTCTCACCTAGTCCAGTCTGACCTTCAAGTCACTATGTAGCTAAGAAAAGCCTTGAACTTCTAACCCTCTTGCCTCTACTTCCCAAATGCTGGGATGACAGGCTTATGTCACTATGCACTGTTTATGCAGAGCAGGAGTTTGTGCTAGGAACGACACCCCCCAAAACATACCTTGTTAGCCACCTTAGGGGCATCGCTTAGTGGCATCAGGCACCCGCACTTTGCTGTTCGTCAGGGTGCACTTTATCATCATAACTGAATCTCCACACCCACTCCATAGTAGCTCCTCATTCCCTATCATTTTCCAGCCTGTGGCCACCATTCCTCTGTCTGTCTCTACGAGTTTCATACAAGTAGACCCATGTCATATTTATACTTTTCCTGTATGGTTTATTTCACTTAATAGAGGCTTCAAGATCCATTGGTGTTGCAGCATATGTCAGAATTTATTTTGTGTATGTATGTATGGTATGTTCCTATGTGTATGGAAGCCAGGGTGGTATAGATGTCTGTATCTCTGTGTGTATGGGGTCAGAGTGGTGTAGATGTATATGTTCCTGTGTGTAAGGCAGCCAAGGTGGTATAGATGTATATGTTCTGGTGTGTATGGAGGCCAGGGGTGGTAAAGATGTACGTGTTCCTGTGTATATGGAGGCCAGGGTGGTATAGATGTATGTGTTCCTGTGTATATGGAGGCCAGGGTGGTAAAGATGTACGTGTTTCTGTGTGTATGGAGGCCAGGGGTTGATGTTTGGTGTCTTTCTCAGTTGCTCTCTACTGGATTACTCTCCAGCTTATTTCTTTCTTTTGTTTCCCCTTGGTTTTTGAGACAATCTCTCATTGACCTGGGGCCAGTTCTGCTAGACTGGTTAGACAGCGAACCCCAGGGACCTCTGTCCATGGCTCCTCAGGGCTGGAATTACAGGTGTGCATTCCAGTGCCTGCTTTTTTTTTTTAATTTTTAATTTCTTTATATCATGGCTGGGGATTGAACCCAAGTCTTCATGCTTGTTTGGCAAGCACTTTACAGGCTGGGCCATCTCTTCAGCTCCATATGATTATCTAGTAGTAATCAGTGGCTTTGTGTATGTAGTTGACCTTTCTGGGTTTCATATCCATAGATTCAACCTATCTTGGATTGAAAATACACATAGTTTTGGACAGAGCCTCACCATGTAGCCCTGGCTGGTCTGGAACTTGCTCTGTAGACCCAGCTGACCTAGAATTCATAGAGATCCACTTGCTTCTGTCTCTTGAGTGCTGGGATTAAAGACGTACACCATCATGCCCAGCAGTGCATATATTTCAAACCATACCTGTATTGCACAGGTGCAGATCCTTTGCTGCTATTATTCCCTGGATGACATAGTGTAACATTTGCTTACACATTGTTGCAGCGTGTTAGATGCCATAAGTAATCCAGAGAAGATGGACTGGACAGGAGGATGTGTGGACTCCATATGAGTACCAGTCCATTTTGTATAAGAGACTTCAGCATCCTTGGATCCTGGCATCTGCTGGAGTTGATCCTGTCCTTTGAGACTACTATTAAAAATTCACACATGTGCCATACTTACAGATGCACACTTTTAATCTCAGTACTCCATAGGCAGAGACAGGTGGATCTCCATGAGTTCGAGGCCAGCCTGCTTGACTAGTGAGTTCTGAGACAGCCAGAACTACATAGTAGAGATGCCCTGTATC
>NW_022196911.1:70164014-70165916 GCF_008632895.1 Mastomys coucha | reverse complement strand
AAAGTCATACATGTGACATCCTTTTGACTTTTTCCCATGGTGCCCTATTGGCCAGGTTGTCTGAGTTTGGAGCTAGGCCCTGTCTCTTACCAGCCCTAAGTCCTTGAATAGGTTATTTAATTTTTCTATGCCTCAGTTTCCTTATTTGTAAAGCACAAAAGTTTATTTTGGGTATGAAGTAAGTTTGCGTATGTCCATTGCTAAGAATAGTGCAGGAACATAGATAGAGTCCATCAGATGTGTACGTGTATATGTGGCTGTTGCTATTATAGTTCTCAGTGTGCTCTTCCTTAGGGATTCTGGAATCTCTAGGGACAACTTGTCCTTTTTAATTCAGAGTCTGTTTGTACATGTTGTGTGGTCTCAATTGCATCCTGCATGCCTGGATCCCCAGGTCATTTTGTTTGTTTGTTTGATTGTTTGTTTTTGGTTTTGGTTTTTCGAGACAGGGTTTCTCTGTGTAGTCCTGGCTATCCTGGAGTTCACTTTGTAGTAGACCAGGCTGGCCTGGAACTCAGAAATCTGCCTGCCTCTGCCTCCCAAGTGCTGGGATTAAAGGCATGTGCCACCACCGCCCGGCCCCCAGGCCATTTTTATGTTTTGATATCTCGGACTCTGTTTCAGTGGATGTCCTCATTGGCCCCTCTGTGTATTTGTGAGAGATGCCCATGGCAAGGGTGAGAAGGGATGCCGTGGGCCCAGCTCAGTGTGGTACTGCCACATTCCCTCTTCTGCCCTCACCCTCACAGTTGAAGCCCAAATCTGATCGGCAGAATCACATTTACTTATCCCGAGGGCACTAACAAAATTCTGGATAAATGAATGGAAATCCTCTTTCTGCAACCCCCCCCCCGCCCCCCATCACAATGTCTGCCTCCTTTGAGTTCCTCCCTGCGGGCCTAGGTGTGGTCTTTATCCTCTCTCTCTCTCTCTCTCTCTCTCTTTCTCTCTCTCATTTTAAAAGCTGGATCAAAAGTATTTTCCCATACTGCTACAGGCCTTCCCCCATCTTTAAAAATAGTGTTTTCTTGATTATAAAAATAGTACACGCTCACTGTAAGAGGTTTAAAAAAATATGTACAAATGTTGCAGTAAAAAAAAAATTAAGAATAATCCATAACCCACCACCCAAAATAACACTGTTCTTCTTATTTATGGTGGTGGGGATTGAACCCAGGGGTCATGCCTGCAGAGCCACTGCCAAGCCACCGAGCAATGTCCCCTCTACACGAGACCGTTTTAGTGTTTCCTAATAATCTTATTTATTTATTTATTTATTTTAGATTTTAAAAAGGTGCTATGTAATGTCATTTCAACACTGAATGATCTTTTAAAAGGTGACTCAGGGCTAGGGGTGTGGCTCAGTTGGCAGAATGCTTGCCAAGCATATGTGAAGGTCTGGGTTTGATTCTGAGCACCACATAATACCAGGGATAGTGGTATATTCCTGTAATCTTGTAATCTAGAGGGAAGATGCAGGAAGACCAGAAACTCGAGGTTATCCTCTGCTGCATGGTGGAAGTGAGGTCAATCTGAGCTACATGAGACTCCATCTTAACACCAAAGCAAAACACAAATGAAACAAAACTCCAGATCAAACAATGCACACCTCCACCATGATTTAAAGTACTACTTACCCCGTAATAATGGGGTCCCGTAATTAATTTAGCTATTGCTTTATTTCTAGATTTTAATGTTTTTAGTTTTGGCTATAACAAATTATGCAAAAGATCTGTATGTAATCTTTTGTTAATGTGTTTTTGACTGTTTCCTTTGGCCAGTTACTAGTGAAGGTGAGTCTTCCTTCCTTCTTCCCTCCCTTCCTTCCTTCCTTCCTTCTTCCCTCCCTTCCTTCCTTCCCTCCCTTCCTTCCTTCCTTCCTTCCTTCTTCCCTCCCTTCCT
>NW_022196911.1:70160779-70163623 GCF_008632895.1 Mastomys coucha | reverse complement strand
CCTTCCTTCCTTCCCTCCCTTCCTTCCTTCCTTCCTCCCTCTCCCCCTTCCTTCTTCCCTCCCTTCCTTCCTCCCTCCCTCCATTCCTTCCTTCCTTCTTCCCTCGCTTCCTTCCTTCCTCCCTCCTTCCCTCCCTCCCTTCCTCTCTTCCTTCCTTCCTTCCTTCTTCCCTCCCACCCTTCCTCCCTCCCTTCCTCCCTTTGTTTGAATATTTGCCTTGAATATGCAAGGCCTTGGTATCACAATAAACAAAGTAGATAGATGCCTCTTGCTTCCTGGGACAGAGTGCTCAGGGCTGACCCATTTAGACAGACACAGAACACTTCAGAACATCTTCACCATCGCAGACAGTTCTGTTAGGCAACATTGGCTGAGATTGAAGGCCAGGCTCCCAGGTCAGCTTCCAAGAACCAGACAAGCCTAGACATTGTATCCAGTCTGTGACCTGTCTTCACCTCCAAGGACAGGTGTATCAGAGGTGTGCAAATCCTGTGCCACTAGATGGCACCAAGGAGGCAGCCACAAACTGGTTCCATGCAGCTGGGAGCCCTCACAGTCCTGCCTCCTGAGGCCTGGGACAGGCACAGAGAGCTGTCACCTTAGGAGAGTCCTAATATTTGGCTAACATTCAGCTTCAGTGTTACGTGTCAGGGGCCTTGCACATCCTGAACACACACACTTCAGACTTGACTCTATAAAGGTCACTCAGGGTCACATACACACAAACACTCGTAATACCACATCCCACTACAGCCAGACAAAACCAGCTGTGGTGTCTCAGAGCTTGCCATGTCCCCTCCTGTCCTCTCTATTCCTGGGAGCTGGCTCTTCTCATACCTCCTATCTCACCCCAATATCATTGTATTTTTGAGGCATGATTTCACTTTGTAGTTCAGGCTAGCCTTCAACTTGTGGCAATCCTCTTGCCTCAGCTCTTGAGTATTGGGATTACAAAGTGTGTATTACTACATCCAGCTATGAGGAAGATTTTTTCTTTTCCTTTTCTTTCTTTCTCTTTTCTTCTTCTTCATCTCCTCCTTTTTTTTTTTTTTTTTTTTTTTTTTTTTTTTTTTTTTTTTTGATTCTAGAAATGGAACAATTGAACTCAGTATCTCCCACATGTTAGGCAAGCATTTGACCACCGAGCTTCATCTCCAGACCCCCTTATTTAAAATGGAAGAACCCATGCCTCTGGGAGAATGGACCTGCCCTGGTCTCATGACTTCTATAAGCTGGAGCTGGGATTCCAGCCGTTTTCTGCTTCGGTGTTCTGTTGCTGATCTTCCTTTGCTGGGAAGGCCCATGGTTCACTCTCAAATATGGTTCTGGGAAGGGCAGACATGAGTTGTACACATGCAGGTATGCACCCAGGCTGTAGGTCCCACTAAGGCTGGGTGCTGATACTAGATAAAGGGCATGTGGGAAGTACAGTGATACAAAGCGAGGGTTGCAGCTTCTCTGGGTTATGAAAAATCTCCAGTCATGTGTAAAGGCTGTATCTGGGAGCGGCCATCCTGGGTCCAGAATGTTTGAATGTTCTGGGGGCAGAGGGCAGGGTGGGGCTGGTTCCTGTGCCTGATCTCTGACATCTTGCTGGACCCTCTCCCCCCATAATCCCAAGTTCCTAAGGGAAGCTCCATCACCTTGGGAATTGATGCACACCCATTTTCCCTTGGGACCATGCTAGTTTCCAGAGAATGGGAAGGCTGTGTTCAGAGAGGGCGTGCCCCAGATACACAGACAACACAGGATCTGTTGTCTGTGGATCTGCGGTTAACTCACTGGAATGGGATGGCATCTGGTCTTGTTAAGGGAGCCCATGGGTTTTAACCCACATGGTGCGAGCTCAGGAATTTGCTAGGATTCTAATCCTGTTGAAACCATCTTGCTGGGCTGGAGACACACTTGAGAGTTTACAGTAAGTACCACCCTTTCAGAGGACCTGGGTTTAGTTTCCAGCACGTATCTCACAACCACCTACAACTCCAGCTCCAGAGGACTCAACACCCCCATCTGGACTTCTTGGGGACAAGGCATGTGATACATAGTGGCAAAACACTTAGACACTTTAAGAATGTGGGGAGGAGAGGAGGGGGGAGCCATCTTACCTTTGTCCTTTCTTGCTCTTAGGCTCTGTGGGTGTACCACTGTTTGCAGGAAAGGGTCCTGGGGATATACACTAGTGTGAGCTCTCAGACCTCAGGGACCTGCGCCTGTATGCTCTTCTGTATTTCTAGTTCAGGCTGCATAGCTCACACAAACCCAGTCAAGGTGGAAAGAGGTGGTGGCTGTGCTTCCAAGTGGCCCTGTCGTCGGTTGGGCATCAGGAGAGAGCCAAGATAACCATGTTTTGAGCAAATAGAGCAGAGACACAGTGGCAATGAATAAGAAATGGTGCACCGGTCAGAACAAGGAGGAAGACATCCAGGAGGAAGTGAACTGAGGTACCCGTACTTCTGAAGGGAACACCTGGAGTCTTCCGGAGTGCCTCTGTCCAGTGTCTAGTCTCAGTCAAAAACTTATCATGCCACTTTCCCATCCAAATCTAGGCTTGTGAGTTAGATACATACCTGTAACCCTGGTTCTCAAGAGGCAGAGGCAGGAGAATTACCATAAGTCTAAGGCCAGTCAGAGCTACATAATAAGACCCTCACTCAAAAAAACCCAATCAGACCGGAGGCAACCTGAGCCACTGGGCTGGCAGAGTTCACACACCATTTCATAAGTGAATGTAACCTGTTCTCTGTGGGCTGAGAATAAAGTTACTCACTCAAGACAAATAGTTTTGACCATAACAGGAAGTCTGTATCCAAAAATCGAGCCTACAATTCATTTCTTGGTGCA
>NW_022196911.1:70110520-70160128 GCF_008632895.1 Mastomys coucha | reverse complement strand
TTAACAAATTCAGATAAATTGAAATCATGTATCTTTTCTCATCATAATGCAATAAAACTTAAACCAATGAAAAAAAACCAATCAGAAAGAAAAACAAAACAGAGACAGGCAGTATTCTTGTTACTGTAAGCCTGCCCCCCAGGCTGTGCTCTGAAGAGACCTGTGCTCTTCTGAAAACAAACAAACAGAATAGAAATCTCAGGCTTGCCAGGAGCATCTCTTCGGCTGGTCCCAGCCGGATCATTTTCTGTTCAAGGTTTGGGCCGGAGGAGGGAAGGGGAAGGAACTTGGCTGTGGTAACTGGGTCAGAACTGGAGCTGGGGAAGCAAGCACATGAGTGCTCTGTGCCTTTGCTGGAGCTGTCAGTGCCAAGGTCAGAGACAGGAGGAATGTAGGTCCATATCTCATGAATATTCAATGAGCACCCACTTTAAGCTGCTCTGCTTCAGGGGCTGGGATTCCTTTGTTGAATCCTGGCTCAGTTTGTCATTGCTGAGGTCATGTGAGGGCAGAGCCCTGACCCCCCCTCCCCCCTTGTGAAGATGACAAGATTTTTTCTCTCACAGGGATGTTTAGGATGAAATAAGCTAACACACTAAAGGTGATACAAAAGGCATTCAGTATATCCCTTTGCTCATGACCAGTCCTATTACAGAAGATAAAGAGGAGTCAGTTTGCAAATGGGATCAGGTCTCGCCTGCAAAGAGTTCGGACTGTAGAGACGTAGTAGTCATCCCAAAGCATAAGGTGATCCCTGTAAGGATTTGGGAGGAGTGGGAACTTCCTCTTGGAACGACAGCTTGTGGCAGCCGGAAAGGGAGTTCTCTGGGAGCTTTGAACACAGAGGACATCCAGGACACCGGGTCAGGAAGTGTAAGGAGCTATTTCCAAAGCAGTGTGTCAAGCTCCACGACCCAGAGGACGAATGTGGAAGGATGTGTTGTAGGGGCATGGGAAGGTCGATTCAGGGGTGCCTGAATGTGGGGCTGAGGTGACAGGTGGCCTGGAGGGGTGAAAGGGAAGTGAGGTGCTTCCCTGGAGACTGACACAGTAGTTTTGGGTATCCTGGGCTGGATTAGAGAAGCCAAGGCACCATGAATGTGTTACTGAAAAGGGTGACTCCGGGCTGGAGGCTACACTAGTGCTCCATGAAGGTGGAGTTGTCTGTGTGAGGTGGTCCATCTCAGACAACACCTCAGAGTGTGAAAGGACCCGTGCTTGGGGGATTTGCAAAGCAAGTCTGTTGTGTATACGGAGTCAAGCCAGTGTGTGTGGGGGAAGGGTAATGCCCTTGACATCAATGTGGAGTGAGTGAAAAGCTGCAGTTCATCCTTGTGGCCTTTGAACTTGGGTCCTTGAGCTCAGGCTGGATGAATGCAGAGTCTCATATTCAGCACTGCTGGTGGTCCAAGTTTATTGAGTGTGGCTGCACAAGTGGACAACTCCTCCCATGCTGACAGATGTTGTGGTCAGAGCCAGAGACTATGTGGTTCCAGACAATGGCCTGTGGGAAGGACACAGTAGCGATAGGACCTTCTAATTTATTTATCTGGGGGCTTTTTAGGTCGGGTCTCATGTTGGGTTGCTATGTAGCCAAGGATGATCCTTGGCCTATCCTGCTGCCTCCACCTTCCAAATGATGAGATTAATGTAACCTGGGGTTACATTAGATGCATGGCCAGCAGACAGCCTCTTCACAGAAGTGACATTTGAGAGGACCAGAGGCAAAGAAGGACTGGCTGTGAGAATACCTGGGAGTAGGGGAAGAGCATCCTAGGACTGGAGAACTGGGAACCGCAGGTACAAAGGCCTTAGGGATGGGACCACTAGGCAGCCGTGAAGGTGAGGTGAAGACCACGCTGGTGGTGGGTAAACTGGAAATAACCACAGTTCTCCTCACTTCCAGAAGGTGGCAGTGTTGTCCCAGGACCGCCTGCTCATTTGGTGGTCAGAGAGGATGTGTAGAACTAGACAGCTTTGTGAGTAGGAACCTGAGCCGTCACAGGTTTTATTCTGTCTCAAGAAGTGGCAAGTATGAAAGTTCTGACTAGGACAGATGAGCACGCCATAGATCTTGTTCATGACATGCCTTTCCTGCCTCCCCCGACCCCCACTTTCCTTCTCTGCTTCTTTACCCTGCTCCCCGCCTTCTGTATCTGCTCCCTCTCTCCATAGCTCGCTGGTGCAGCTGGCTTCCATCTCAAAGATAATTACTTGCTTTCCGGTGCCTCTCAGATAACGGGGATTGTTCCTTACCCCAGTGCCTGCCCCTCCTCCCGGGAGCTTCAGTTCTTCGTGAGAGGCTGAGGCTGACTGCGGTCGTGACCCCTCCCCCGACTGAGAATACCCACTTCCCTTCCTCCTCCTGCCACACACAGCTCTCCTCCAGCACTCCGGCAAGTTCCTGCTGTCTTTGATCAAGGCAGCCCGAGCTCGTGCTGAAAAGGGAGACCCAATAATCAGGCAAAGACAGGAGACAGCACCACAGCCCTGCTGTGAGGGGCTGCTTCAGTCTACAGAGATAAAGCTTCTCTACCTTAAGAGTTTTTTTGTTCGTTTGTTGTTTTTTGTTTTTGTCTTAAACTGGGATGTAACCCCACCCTCGGCGGAGAAGCATCTGAATTTTATTTTATTGTGGCAAGAGTGCCTAACATGAGATCTGTCATCCTAACTGACTACCCATTATTCTTGACTATAAGTAAGAGTTTCTTTTCTATGTGTGTGTCACGCGTGTGTTAGGTATAGGTTATAGGTTAACCTCAGGTGTTGTTACTGAAGAGCTGTGTATTTCAACTTTAAAAAAAAAAAAGATTTATTTTTTAATTTTCTGTATGTCTGAACACCACGGTCATGCAGTGCCCGAGGATGCCAGAAGAGGGCATCAGATCCCCTAGATCTGGAGTTGTGGGAGTCTAACCTGGGTACTCCAGAAGAGCAGCCACTGCTCTTAACTGCTGAGCCATCTCTCCGAGTTCCATCTTGATTTATGAAAGACAGGGTCTCTCACTGGAACCTGGAACTTGCCATTTAAGCTGGGTGGCTAGCTTGTAAGCTCCTGGGATTTACCTGTTTCTGCCTCTCCCCCTGCCGGACTCCAAATGTACATCATCAGGTCTGGCTTTTTGTGTGGGTGCTGGGAATTGAACTCAGGTCCTCATGCATTTTTAGCAAGCATTTACCAACTCAGCCATCTCTCTTGACCCACCCCTGTCTCTCATACTGAAGATTGAAGCCAGAGTCTTGTGCATTCCAGGCAACACTTTTGCCATTGAAACCAGTCTCCAGGCATCTTTTCCTTTTTATTTATTTATTTATTTTTTATGTATTTTGCTTTCTTTTTCCTTTTTTTTTTTTTTTTTTGAGACAGCGCCTCCCTGAGTTGCCCAGGCAGCTCTAGGACATGTGACTCTCTTGCCTTTTGACTGGTTGGGATTGCAGGATTACCACCACGCTTGCCATGCCCTTTGAGTCTCCTGAGTGAGAAGTTCAGCTCCTTATCTTGCCACAGACTCTGAGATCATTGGTTAGATTTTTTTTTTCTCACCTTCTTCATTTGTAAAATGGGATGATAATGGTGATTCCATATGGCTTGGGTTGTTCAAAGTGCTTCACCTATACCTGATAGACCAGGTGATAAAATTCCTTGTTATTATCCTTTATTATTTATTTATTTATTACTTATCATTTATTATTACATATTATTACTTATCAACTGATAATTTTTTTTTTTGAGACAAGGTTTCTCTGTGTAGCCCTGACTGTCCTGGAACATGCTCTATAGACCAGGCTGGCCTTGAACTCACAGAGATCAACCTGCCTCTGCCTCCTGAGTGCTGAGATTAAAAAGGCATTCATCGCCTTGCCTACCTATAATATACTTATATTTATGAAATATAATATACTGTATTATAACATCATAATAGCAATGCATTATTAATATTACTTAATAATAATGTTATCACCATTATTATTTGTGTGTGCATGTGTGGATATGTGGGTGTGTGCAGGTATGCTCACCCATGCTGTTTGTTGTGTTTGGAGCCAGAGGTTGATGTCAGGTGCCCTCCTCTACCACTCTCTACCTTGGTTTTTGAGACAGTGTCCTTCACTGGCCTGGAGTTTGCTGATTAAGCCATGCTCAGTGGCCAGAGACCTCCCAGGATCTGTCTGTCTCCAACCTGCAGTGCTGGCACTTCAGAACACATTGCCATGCCCAGTTCTGACGCAGGCACTGGGGATCTAAACTTAGGTCCCTATACTTGCACAGCAAGCACCTAATGCATTCAGCCATCTCTCTGGCCCTAGTGGATTTATTCCATGGCATGGCATGGAACAATTAGACTCCAGTAGAATTAGACTCTAGTAATGTGTTCCTGCTATTTTCTTATGCAGCTTGTTGGTTTGTCTAGAAAACAGGTCCAAGACTGTCGATTCCAGCAGAACTCACCTTCCCACATCAGTGCTGTGTAATAAATAAATAAATAAATAATCAGTCACGTGGATTAGACTGTGCCCCAACCAGAGGGATAAAGTGGGCTAAACAGCCCTTGCTACAGACCTCCCTCCTTCACCCAAGAACCATTTGCAAGTTTGTACTGACACAGGCCAGTGAGTGCCCAAGGGGACACGGTGGTCACTTGTGGAAAGTCAGAGGGCCTTGCAACCCTCATCATGGTTGGAGGCTAGAAACCCTGCATGTTGATGGGTCTCATCTGAGTGTCACTCCCCCTATTCATCTGAAGGACGAGAGCCTGCCCCACATCGCTCTTGTCCTGAGATCAGGTTTGACTATGTGAGGGACTGTCATGCAGGACCCTCGAGCTCATAGATCACCATGTCACCTGTCTCCAGCTGTGGGTGGTAAGTTGATCCTCTCTCTGTGGGCGCTTAGTTACTTGTGATTCTCATCCCCGAAGCACCTCTACAATGACTACCATGCGGTTTTGGGCACAAGCTTACTTCAGTAAGGACACGTGCCAGGGATGAAAGAACTGGCCTAAAGAATTTGGATTTATGTCTTTAAGATTACTGCTAAATATACCCACAATGCCATTGAGAGCATTGTCATCGTGCTGACGGGGGCTGTTTATTTATTCATAACTTACTCTGAACAGTAGATGTATTTATATGGTTCAAACTCAAAGTGATACAAAGATAGATATGGTGGGAAGAGTCACTTTTGTTCTAGTCAACCCCACCCTCTTAAGCTGATTTATTAAGCTGTCCCAGCACATATCAATATAAAATATAAATATATACATCCACACAGCACAGTTTTGCATCTTGAGCAGATCTACTACTGACTCGCTCAGTCCTGCTTGCTCCGGCCCAAAGATTTATTTATTATTATACATAAGTATACTATAGCTGTCTTCAGACACACCAGAAGAGGGTGTTAGATCTCATTTCGGATGGTTGTGAACCACCATGTGGTTGCTGGGATTTGAACTCAGGACCTTCGGAAGAGCAGTCGGTGCTCTTACCCGCTGAGCCATTTCTCCGGCCCCTGAGAATGCTTTTAAGAAGTTTAACTTGATACTATGGAAGTTGTAAAAAAAAAAAAAAATGTACCCTCCTAGCCAGCCCTGCAAGACATGACACGATAAGACGTGGTCCTGCTCCTTTGGGAGGCTGATGATGGCTTGAAGCCAGTTCAGACAGGAATGTGCAGGATATCCCCACCCCCGGGGATTAAAAAAAAAATCAGGAAACATTTTCTTTTAGAAGAATCAGAATACAAAGTAAGGCATCCTATGGCCTTCGGTATCAGACGTGTTCTCTTTCCCTCAGCAGACCTGTGTCAGAGTTTGGTCCATATTTTTCTGGCTGACTTTGAGCCCTTCGAGTTCCTCCTGCTTGTGGCTCTAGGTGGACTCTGACGTCTGAAGTCCTTACACCTCTTTAGAGGTCTTTGCAGCTATCTTGGGAGAGCTCTATGGACCAGAGTTAGCTGGAGAGCATGCTATGGAGACATTGCATGGACTCCCTGGCCAAGTTCAGAGGGGCTAGCCCTGGCTTTGCATCCTGTCATAGTCCTGAATACCCTCGTTCTGTCCCACGTGCCCTCTTGGAAGCCACAGCTTGAAGTCTAAGTATATTCCCTTTGCGGACTGAAGCCTGTTGACCTGTTCTCACTAGGCTTGTCCAAGGTGTTGTCTGTTTATCTCAAAATTCAGGGTCAGGTTCCAATAACTGGATCTATGGCAGGCCTAGAATGAATGGGGTTGACTTTGGGTACAGCTTTTTCCACTCACACCTTCCTCTTGAGAAAGCACCTTAAGACAGGAAAGACCATCTTGTGTAGGGTTTTACCTTCAGTTCTGCATCCCCCATGCCCCACTCATCTCTCATCTCTCTTCTCTCTCTCTCTCTCTCTCTCTCTCTCTCTCTCTCTTTCTCTCCCTCTCTCTTCCTCCCTCCCTCCCTCCACCTCCCTCTCTGTGTGTATGTGTGTGTGTGTGTGTGTGTGTGTGTGTGTGTCGGGAGAAGGACTACTCTGTATTTTGCACCTAAGAAGATGGCCTAGGAAAGGAGCAGACCAGAGCTGGAAGGTGGTTCTACCACTCCTTGCCCAGAGTTCTATGCATACTTACCTGCTGGGCTATAGACTGAGTGTCTGCTCCTGTGTGTATGTTTGACCCTTTGCAGGAACATACATTCATGGGCAGATCTAAGGGCAAGTACAAGAAAGGAAAATGTATTTACTTATTTATTTGTGGTGTCATAAGAAGGTGTTTCTGTGTAGCACAGACTGCCTAAGATTCACTATAAAATCCAGTCTGGCCTGGAACTTACGATCTTGCTTCCTCAGCCTCTTGAGGGATAGCATTCTAGGTATGAGCCTTTTTGCTGGATTTAAAAAAAGTTGTGTATGTGTTATGTCTATGTATGTGCTCTTGTGTGTATGCACATAGACATGTGTTCATGCATGCATGTGGAGGCCAGAGGTTAAGAGATAGATATCTTCTTCAATAGCTCCTCCTTCTCTTCTTTCTCCTCTTCCTCCTCAGCCCCCCCCCTTCCTCTTCTGGGTTTCTCTGTATAGTCCTGGGTGTCCTGGAATTCACTTTGTAGACCAGGCTAGCAGCCTCAGAGTGATCCTCCTGTCTTAGCCTTCTGCATATTGGAATTAAAGGCATGAGGCATCATGCATAGCTTCCACCCCCCCCCCTTTTTTTTTTTTTTGAGGCAGGGACTCTCATTGATTCTCTCATTGAGTTGAATTTGTAGCTTTGGCCAGACTTTTTGGCCAGTAAGCTTCAAACTAGTTTTAGTCATTATTTCTCCCCGACTCTGTGATCTCAGGTGTATGCTGCATGCTCAACTCTTTATCTAGGTGCCAGGGCTCCAAATGCAGGCTCTTGGCTGAGTCTGGTGGTGTATATATGATCAAGCAATTGGGAGGCAGAAGCAGATGGACCTCTGAGTTCAAGGCCAAGCCTGACCTACATAAAGAGTTCCAGGCAAGCCTATATGTAGTGAGCTATCAAAACCCAAACCAAAACCAAGCCAACAAAACCAACCAACCAACCAACCAACCAACCAACCAACCCCATAAAGGTCAGACAGACTCAGGCCCTCATGTTTGTAGCGCAGCTTCTTTACCATCTGAGCCATCTGCCTACCCTGGTTTTTGTTGTGGCTGTGTGTTGTTTTCTGGGGGCAAGAGTCTGCTGTGTAATCAGGCCAGCCTTGGACTCAGATACTCCTGTGGAGCTCAGCCTTCTCAGTGCTAGGATGGCAGGTGCTAACCCCTAAGCCAGCCTGAGATTTTGTTTTATTCATGAAGACAGAGTTGTGCCATTGTTGCCTTCCCTTGGGTTGGACTGAGAATGCTCTGGGATCTGTCCCCAAACCTAGGGTGCCTTGGGTGTTGGGGAAGCTGTTTTGGGGGCTTGTCCTAGGCATATTTGCTCAGAGTCCCCTTGTGGGTGTGCTTTATCCCACTGAGCAAGGGTATGGTCTTTTTCTACATTCCTTTATTTTACTCTCTGATGTGCCACCCATTGGGCAGGGACCTGACAAACCTAACTCACATTAGCTTAGGATAAAACATTCCAAAGGAAGAGTGAAACCCAAGACAATGCTTTGCCCTCGTAATGGATAAGTTGAAGAAATCCAGCTTCAGAAATGGCTGGACCCCAGTTTGGGGCCATAATTTATCATGGCTCATGCTGGCCTTCCCCCTGGTTTATCTGAACAGTGGTTTCATGTATCCCAAACCACTGATCTCAAGCTTGATATACAGCCCAAGATGACCTGGAACTTTTGATCCTCCTGCCTCCATCTCTTTGGTGCTGGGATTACAGTTGTGAGCCACACACATGCCTAGTGTATGAAATGCTTGGGCTCAAACCCAGGGCGTTGAGCATGCTAGGCAGGTGCCCTCCCCACTGAACTGTACTGCCCTCTCTCTGCCTCTCGATTGGACTGTCCTTACAGGCTCTTCCCTCTCATAAGATAGTTGTTACCTCTCCACAGCTGCAGTCTGCTACTTTGGAAAACCTCAGTTGGTTTTATTAAATGTCTTCCTGTGGTGCTGGTAACAATAAGGTAGGTGTTTTCTTGATCTCAACAGTCGGGTGCATGGGCCTGGGAAACAGAATGTATAAATTGGTCAGGCTTGACTGGCTCCCACTACAAAGCTGAGGATGGGCATGCAGGCTGAGAGGTATAGCCCCGCTAGCCCCACAAACACAAAGGATGATGGTGATGTCAGGGTGCCTCTCCCCACCCCCCATGGATGGGGTCTGGGTAGTCAGATCACTCCCTGCTGTTCCCACTGATGACAGACATTGTAATCATGTGTCTGGCTTAGTCAGTTCCTCGCTTCTGGGGTCCCCCTTCCCTTTCACTTGGATTTTGTGGGACTCGGCATGGTTAAGTATATTTGGGTTTGGGTCTCGGCTCCGTTTTACAGCTGTGTGGTCCTGCACAGGGGAATGATCTTGCTGGTCTCAGTTTACTCAGCAACATGTGGGTGTGGCTACAAGGTGACTCTCCTGCTCCAGAACAGGCAGGACCTGCTCTTGGAGTCACACCTAGGTAGTTGGGATGGTGACCTGTGCTGGCTTACGGACTCCTGAGGATGTGTCAGGTGGTCTTGGCACAAGTGACTGTGGAACAGGGTAGCAGACTGTCCCCCAGGGACTGTCTGGGCTCTTTGCCCGTGCTCTGAGCTCTGGGTGAGGAAGAGAAAAAGGTGGAGTCAGTTGAGCCGATGTAACAATGTGCAAATTGGATAGGTGCCCTCAGGTGACACCATGATGCAGCCTCGTCTGGTTGATGGCCAGGAAAAGTTATTTATTCCTGCTTTGACCTTGAGGAGCAAGGCCCAGATGTACAGAATCATCTCTAACATCTCCTCAGACAACACTGGCTAATTTCCCTCCTCCCTCCTTTTTTGACTTAATTTTTTTAAAAGTTAAATTCTGAGACAGGTTCTCACTAAATTCCCCAAGCTGGTCTTGAACCTCCGATCCCACGGCCTCAGCTTTCTGAGCCTCTGGGGTTTAGGCCTGTGCCTCCAAACCTGTTTTAACTCCACTCCTCTCATGCTCATGTGTGTTTATGTGTGCATGTACATATGTGAACAGAGGCTCATGTGTGTTTATGCATGCATGTACATATGTGAACAGGGGCTGGAGGGGGAGTGTCTTTCTTTCTCAAGCACCATCCATCTGTTGTTTTTTTTAATTTTAGATAGGTTCTTACTGTATAGCTCTGGAAACCAGGCTGGCTTTGAAATCACAGAGACCCATTTGCTTCTCCACCACCATGTCCTACAGAGTTTTTCTGTTTGCTTTCTGAGACAAGGTCTCTCACTGGGATCTGGAGATTGTTAATTGGACCGAGCTATCTGGCTAGTAAGTGTGAGGAATCTTGTGTCTGTTTTCCCAGCACTGGGATTACATGTGCTCGCCACCCTGTAGGTCCTAGGATTGAATTCAGGTCCTCGTGCTTCTGTGATGTACACTTTACCAACTGAGCCATATCTCTGGTTCCTTTATATTTCCCCTTTCAATAAAGAGCAGTCTGAGACTCAGGAGGACGGCAGAAAATGCTGTTTAGTTTGCCAGAATATAATAACATGGTTTAATTTTCATTATATTTATTATTTTAGTGGACCTAATTATTTAGAACAGTTTAAGATTTAGAGAAAAATTAAGTGCATACTGGCATTCTCTGCTTCCTGGAATCCAGCTTCCCCTGGGTCTTAGCTTACTATCATGTGTTTGCCACAGTTACTGAAGTGGTACCGATGTATTATGATTATGATTATGATTATGATTATGATTATGTAATATCTGTAGTTTATTCTGATTCCAGTTTTTCTGTCCCAGGATTTCATTTGGCCCTTATGTTGTATTCTGTCATCTTGTATTCTTTGGTGTACACACACACACACACACACACACACACAGACACACACAGACACACACATGCACCATAGCATGTGATGTGATGTGGTGGTCAGAGAACAATTTGTGAGACTTATTCTCTCTTCCTGCTCTGTGGGTCCTGGGGCTTGGTGGCAAGTGCCTGTACTCATTTTAAGCCACATCACCCGCTCCAATTTGTAAGGTTAATATGAAATCTTCTGAAAACATTTAATTGAAAATTTAAGTCTGTCATGATTCTAAAAGCAAAGAAGGGATGTTTGTTTAGCCCGAAGGAAGGCAGTCTATGCCTGTAATACTGTGTAGCATGAAGATTCACAATTAAAACATCATACCACTCTCTTCTTCAAAAGGAAAAAAAAAAGTATTGATCACCTAGCATTTTGATATGTCCTTAAGTTCCATTTCCAAGTATTTTGAGGATTATTATATTTTTGTAAACCAGAGAGATTTGACTGGCAATTATCTTTATTGTTGATATGTGTTTTCTAGGTCTATTACTTTGGTGTCATTACTCAGAGATCTGTTTAAATTGCTTGTCTAACATTGATTCAATATTGGTAGATCATATGTATCTAGAATTTCATTTAGTTCTTTTAGAGTTTTCCAGTTTATCAGAATATAAATTTTGCATGTTTGTCCTAATGGTTCTCAGGCGTGATGATAGGATAGGCCCTGTATCTCCTGACCTATGTCACCAATACCTACTGGTTTACAAGTTTCTGCTAAGTAATCAGCTGTTACTCAGATGGACCTTCCTCTAACATATCACTTGGCGTTTCTTATACATTTCACTCTACTCTGTTGTTCCATATATTTAGTGTTTTAATTGTAATATGAGGAACATTTTTTTTTTCTGATCTTGTCCATTGGGTATTCTAAATGCCTATGGTTTTTATTTTATAAATAAAAATAAATATATAAATAGAAAAAGAGAAGAAAATTTAAATCTGTATAGGAAAAATACTAAGTCAGTGAAATTCACAGGAGACGTGTGGACATTTTGTGTTGGGTATTTTTCTCATCACTGTAACAAAATACCTGCTAGAAGCCACTTAGGGGAGGAAGAACTTTTCTGAGGGCACCGTCCTTCACCATGGGGGTCATGGTGCCAGGGACAGCTCAGTCTCTGGCAGCAGGAGCTTGTGGTCATGGCTGGTCACCAGGAGCTAAGCTAGAAAACAGCTCAGAACCACAATTGGTGTCACCTCCAGAGGCCTGCCCTATCAACTTCCTTTTAAAAGTTCCATAGTCTTCAAAATGTTAGCACAAGTTAGAGTCTGTCACTCAAACCATGAGCCCGTGTGTTTGTGTGTGTGTGTGATTGTGTGATTGTGTGTATATGTGAGTGTGTGATTGTGTGTGTGATTGTGTATATATGTCATTGTGTGTGATTGTGTATATATGTGAGTGTGTGTGTGATTGTGTGTATATGTGAGTGTGTGTGATTATGTGTATATGTGAGTGCGTGTGATTGTGTGTGTATGATTGTGTATATATGTGAGTATGTGTGATTATGTGTATATGTGAGTGTGTGTATGTGATTGTGTGTATATGTGAATGTGTCTGTGTGTGTGTGTGCGTGTGATTGTGTGTATATGTGTCTGTGTGTGTGTGTGCGTGTGTGTGATTGTGTGTATATTTGAGTGTATGTGTGATGCCTAGAGAGATGGCTCAATAGTTTAAAGCTTGTATTGCTCTTGCAGAGGACCAGAGTTTGGTTCCGGCCTCAGCATATGGCTCAGAGCCGTCTATAACTCCAGTTCTAGGGGATCTGAAGTTCTCTTTTGACTTCTGCAAGGTACCTGGCATGCATATGGTGCATATATGTACATGCAAGCAAAACACTCATACACATACAAAAAAAATCTTAAAACAAAACAAAAACCTAAGGAGGAAAGAGTTTATTACTCCTCACAGGTTCGAGTCTATCCTGGCCTGAAAGCAGAGCAGGTGCTCAGGGCAGGAACTAAAGCAGGACTGTGGGGGAGTACTCCTTGTTGGCTTGCACCTCATGGCTTGCTCAGCCTGCTTTCCTATACCACCCAGGACCACTTGCCCTGGGGTGACACCAACCAGAGTGGTCCAGGCCCTCCCAGATCAACCATGAATCAAGAAAATGTCCTGCAGACTTGTCTACAGGCTGACAGACAGAGGCAAGCTGACATTTTCTCTGTTGAGGTTCCCTCTTCTCAGGTGACTAGAGTTTGTTTCAAATTGACAAAAACACTGACCAGCAAAGGTCTACACTCTCATTTCCCAGTCCTTGAAGTTCAGGAGGTCAATGAATGCTCTGTGCAGGGCTTTCCCATATGTGTTGTCTGGTTTACCCTCCAAACCTGGGTTGTTTCAGTGTCTTTTCATTTCCTCATAAGGGTAAAGAGACCCACATCGGCCAGCTGCTTAGCACCTGCCTGGATAAGAAGCAGATTTGGCCGGGTGGTGGTGGCGCACGCCTTTAATCCCAGCATTTGGGATGCAGAGGCAGGTGGATTTCTGAGTTCGAGGCCAGCCTGGTCTACAGAGTGAGTTCCAGGACAGCCAGGGCTATACAGAGAAACCCTGTCTCAAACAAACAAACAAACAAACAAACAAACAAACAGAAGCAGATTTGGCTTGCCACTTGTGACTGAGAAACCAATTAGTTCCCCCATTTCCTTCCTTCCCCAGTGCTGGGGATAGAACCCAGGGCTTCCAGCATGCTAGGCAGGCTCTCTTAACAACACCGAGATAGACCCTTAGTATTCTATTTTGCTAAAAAAAAAAAAAAAATTAAAAATACATTCCTACTTTCTAAAATCCAGAAGAAACATGCCATTTCTGAGCTAGCTTCATAGCTTGCACCTGAAATCTCAACCCATGGGAAAGAGGGGCAAGAAGAATCTATGCTCCAAGCCAGTCAGGGCTGCATAGCAAAAACCCAGTCTCGAAAATAAATAACATAGAAGGGAATGACGACAGGTGCCTGTGATCTCAGCTCTTTGGAAGTGGGGGTAGCAGGATCAGGAGTTCAAGGCTAGCTTTAGCTAATGTAGCCAGTTGAGGCCAGTCTGGGCTGTGTGAGACCCTCTCTCAAAAGATGAGATGGGAAGCAAGAAATCCTACAGTCACCCAGCTCCCTCGGATGTTTCTTTTTGTTCCGATTTGTGGAACAGCGGCTTGGCTGTGCCCTTCACTGGACCTCCTGCCTTGGGGCTTCAGTGTGAGGTTCAGGCTGTCTCAGGTCCTGATTCTTTATGAAAAGCAAAGGGTTTGCTTCCTCAGCATTGAGGAACTGCACTTTCATAATGGATGCGAGGTCACATGAAGGTCACTGCTGACCTTGCCTGGGCACTGTCTTTACAATATTCTACTGATGAAATGCTGGATGGAGCGTGTGCATAGAACATTGTCACCAGCCCAGCTCCCTTCAACCTTTACGTGGACTTGACGTGTTCATGAGGAGAATTTCAGGAGACCTTAGACCTTTTGTTATTTTTGTGTCTGGACCTATCCTTTGGTCCTGGCACCTACCCAGGTGCCTGGAGAGAAATTGTTATTGTTGTTTTGTTTTGTTTTTCTTGTTTTTTCCGAGACAGGGTTTCTCTGTGTAGCCCTGGCTGTCCTGGAACTCACTCTATAGACCAGGCTGGCCTCGAACTCAGAAATCCACCTGCCTCTGCACCCCAAATGCTGGGATTAAAGGCGTGCGCCACCACCGCCGGGCCTGTTATTATTGTTTGTTTATTTTTATTTGAGACAAAGTCTCACTATGTAGACCAGGGTAGCCTTGAACTCACAAAGATCAGTCTGCCTCTGCTTTCTAAGCACTGGTAGTGCCACTATACCTAGCTCTAGAGGGAAGATTTAAATGTCTTCCCTTCCTTCCTTTCTCTGTCTCTGTCTGTGTGTCTGTCTGTCTTTGTCTCAGTCTCTCGGTAAGGGCTTCTACTGAACAAATGGACCACAGACAATAGGAAGCAGAGCTTACACGTCTTACGGGCACCTAGGCACTGTGGTCATGGATGCTGAAAGATACAAAGGACAAGATGGCTGGGCCTTGTGTAGAACTCAGCAGAGTGAAGGGGGTGTGGCAGCTGGTGGCTTGTGTGTACACAGCAGGCGTGGTGATCTTTCTGGGTAGATAAGGTGACAGACACCTGTGGCCTAGGCCAGGTGTCAGGATCTCCACCCCCCCCCTAATCCCCCCATCTATACCTCTTTTCTTCTTGCTTGGAGGACCTAAGCAGAAAGGAGAAAGAGAAAGAAAGAGAAAGCCTCTGCCTGTATTTGCAGCTTACCAATGTAGACGACTGCAAACTGATGAATGGATTCCCCCTCCCCTGACTCCTTTTCCAAAAGGGAAACCTCAGAGCCATTTTTTTTTTTCTGTCAGCAGTGGTTTATTGTTTCCCCGAAGATACTCTTGAGCTAGTCCCCCACCCCAGATCTGTTTGGGACCGTATTTTAATTTTTTTGTATAGTTCTTGAATCTGTCTGGTGATAGTGTGAAGTGGGTATTGCAGAGAAGGGCCAAGAGCAGCCAGCATGCGCAGATTCTGAGGGCTCCTTCTGCTGCGGGGAGGGTCAGTGAAGAAACAAGTAGAAGCAGTTAACCCCCAAGGGAGAGAAGAGTGTTGCTAACAAAAGGAGAGCTTTGGTTCCAGCAGGGGTGACTGCAGGTTAGACAGCTGGAGGAACCTGAAGGGCCTGGGAAAACAGGCTTGGGAGAAAACTTAGTGCAAGGTGCAGCTGCTCGGAGCGGGTCTCCATTCAACCTGCACTGGCAAAGCACCAAAGATGAGCTTTGTGTTGGTCTTTTAGGCTAAAAGGATTTAATGTCAGGGTGTGAAGGATCTATCAACACATCAGTGAGTTGGAGTCCTGAGTCCGTGGGGGAGGCAGCTTGTGCTTTAGCAGAAGGGCTTTGATTCCACCCATGAATAAGGGACAATTTCCTCCAGGAAAGGCATACCCAGCCCCAACCTTCTTAGGGACCAGTTGGAGAAAGAGACCACTGGGAAATAAACTAGAATCCAGCAGGGACTGGGTAGATATGGTACCAGCCTGTGGATTTGCTGGCAGAACCTGTGTCTGGCTATAAAGTTTAATCAAAGATAGCCAGTGGTCCCACTGTGATTGATCCTGGCTTGTACTGTCTGCTCTGCACCTGTTGCTGTGTGTACTTTGTGTGCTCTGACTTAGGAGACGCAGATCTCCACAGCCTTCCCTAAAGTTTTTGAATGTTGCAAAGACATCCCGGGCAGGAGGACAAATGGGAGGCAGATAGATATTATGGGGTGGGGATGACGGTGGCGTCGGAAGCCGAAGGGTGCCTGCCTTTGGTTGGCCATGAACAGTAGAGACAAGTACCCCGCTCACCTGGTGCAACACAAACATGGGACTTACAGGCAAGAGGTCTCCGTGTGCGTTCTCATCCAACGCTTTGATATTTATTCATTCTTATGTCCTGTGCTGGGCAAGCACTGTGCCTCTAGCCACAGCCATGGGCCAGGTTTTTCTGTTTGATTTGAAAAACTGATATATAGTCTTTACACAAAAGTAGTGAACCAAAAGAATCTCCAAAGGAAACAGTGGGAGTCATAGTTCCTGCAATAACAACGACTGGCTGTTTCTCCCACTGTGGCATCTTTTGGGACAAGATCTCTCTTCTTAGCTCTGGTTGCCCTGGAACTCATTCTGTAGACCAGGTTAGCTTGAACTCGCAAAGATCCACCTGTCCCTGCCTCTCTAGTGCTGGCATTAAAGGCAAGTGTCATTGCACCCGGATCTTAATTTTTTTTTTTTTAATTGTGAAATTGCCCAGCAACACAAAGCAGAATGAGTCATGTCATCAATTCCTGGACCCTCTCCTCACTTCAGTTATGTTCATGTCCCTCTTCCTTACCTTCTTTCTTCCCTTCCCCCATCATCTCTCCTTTCTCCCTCACCTCTTTTTTTTTTTAAGGTTCATTTATTTTCTTTTGTGTGAATGTCTTGTCTGCATGTGTATCTGCACCATATACATGCACTGCCCTCAGAAACCAGAAGAGGGCATCAGATCCCCTCCACTGGTGTTATGGAGTTGGCATGTGAGGCTGCTAGGAACCGAACTCAGACTTCCTGGAAGAGACTCTTCTGAGCCTTCTGTCTTCAGTTCTCTTTCTTTCCTTTCGTAGCTTGGTCTGGTGTCAATTCGTAGTTCTGCCTCAGCTTCCTGGGTGAACTCACAAATTCTGCTATACTGCTATTTAATTAAAAAAAAAAGTATGTGTGTGTGTGTGTGTGTGCGCGCGCGCGCGTGTGTGTGTGTGTGTGTGTGTCTGTCTGTCTGTCTGTCTGTCTGTCTGTCTCCTCTCTCTCTTTCTCTCTGTGATGTAAGTCAGGTAGAGGCCAGAGGTCAATGTCTGCTGTCTTCTTCAATTACTTTCTACATTGCTTTTTTTTTTGAGACAGAGTCTCTCGATAAACCCAGAGCTCGTTGACTGAGCTAGGCTTCCTGCCAGTGAGTTTTCAGGGATTCTTCCTCTCTTCTCTGAGCTGTGGGCTCACACTGCTGTGCCCTGCTTTTTACATGGCTGGCTGGAGATCTGAACTCAGGTCCTCATGCTTGTGTGCAAGCACTTTGCTCATCGGTCCATTTCCCCAGAATAATTCTGGCCTCTATATTTTGTTTATCCTTGGATCCATTCTCCACGTCTATGCTTATTGTTATTCACTTCTGCTCTCTACAAATAGCATGAACAAATTAGTTGTAATTCTATGTTTTGGTCTAACTGACACTTTGCCCTATCCTGATACAGAATAGTTTGATCCAAAACTACAACCAATCAAAGTATGGTGTTGTGGAGTCTACTCCGAACACATACATCCACAGTGCAACTGCTGCACCTAAGGCTCAGGGAGCGGGGCTTGGTACAATTGTTAGAGTCAGAGGGATGAAGAGTGTTACTGTTAGGAGATGCTCCTAGAAAACTCAGAAGTTATACCTGTAAAGTTACACCATCATGGCTATCTAAACACGCCTGGGACAAAGATGATGCCAACAGATATGCTGACGTGTAAGGGGGGGATGCTCACAAGGCCTCAACCCTGCACAAAGATCTACAGACAAGTAAGAAACACTGAGAGCCAGGGAAAGTGTCTTCCCCAGGGATAAAAACACCGATTGTGTGTGTAATACCAAATGGTCAGCCATGCACATACACAAGCAACATTATACAAACTGTATAATGTATTGCAGATTATATTCATATGTTCAGGGACACACACACACATACCAGTAACAATAATTAATAAGAAGCCATGGATCTGAAATAGAGCAGAAGGAGAGTGGTCCTTGAGAGGGGTTGGGAGGAGGAAAGGAAAGGGAGAAATGACGTAATTGCATCATCATCATCATCATCATCATCACCACCACCATTTTTTTTTTTTTGAGACAGGGTTTCTCTGTGCAGCCCTGGCTGTTCTGGAACTCGCTCTGTAGACCAAGCTGGCCTCAAACACATAGAGATCCACTTGCTTCTGCCTCCAGAGTGCTGGGATTAGAGGAGTGTGCCACCACCACCTGGCTTTTTATATTATAATCTCAAAAAATAAAGTTATTAAAGACTCACAGCAATCCCAAACCATGAAAACCTAACCACAGTGCCGACCAACAGCCACAAACACCTCTCGCAGTCAGATGCCTCTGTTCTGATATACATTTGCACCTTGGATTGTTTTAAAGTTTCTTGGATTTTTTTTTTTTGTTGTTTTGTTTTTTTTCGAGGCAGAGTTTCTCTGTGTAGCCCTGGCTGTCCTGGAACTCACTCTGTAGACCAGGCTGGCCTTGAACTGTTTTAAAGTTTCTTATGAATGGAACCATGAAGGGTGTGTGCCTTTTGTACCTAGCCTGATGGTTTTGAACCCAACTGGTCGCACCTATTGGGCTTTTGTTTCTTTGTAATACTGAGTACCATTTCACCGGGTGGGTGTATCAACGTTTACTGATAGACACATTTGCCATTTTCAGACTTGATTATTTGGAATAAAATTTGCTTTATACATTTTCATATAAGTCTTTATGAGACTCCCACCGTGATCACTGAATCCTTGCCATAGACTTAGGATGGCATTGTGGCAATCTTCATTCATGGGGATGAAGACACAGAGGCATAGAATTAGTTCTTAGCCTGAGATATGCAGCTAGCAAAAACTGGAGGTGGGTTTCTAATCCCAATTCAGACCTCTCCGTATGTGGGGGTCTGTTGATTCTCAGGCTGTAGTATCTTACAAAGTTATTTGGGAGCCACTAAGATAGGCACAAATGGCCGCTCACCTCAATGTCTGTCAGTCCACAACCTCACCTCGCTAGCTATATCACCATAGAAGCTGATATCGATAAGAATGGTTTTGAATCGCCATGAAAAGGTTACATGAGATTGCCTTTGAAAAGGACAACACCATAAGACATTTAAAAGAAATGTGTAGCCAAGGTTGTTACAGTAACAGCAAGCAAACAAACTCAAAGTCACATCGGTATAATTCCTCATCTCCCAGACAGTCAAGCCCAGACTGTGACTGGGCATGTGAGATAGTATATAAATAATACATGTCTTAGAATCCACTCCATTCTTTGTGGAGCCAGGCAGAGAAGGTTTTTGGAGAGTCTGCCGGTTCTCGCCTCGAAGGGTGTTGTTGCTAAGCAATGTTACTAATATTATGGAGAGACAGCCTCCCTGAGACGTGTCTCAGCTCTAGAGACAACGTTATGGTTGCAAGTGGCTAAGCAGGTGGCAGCACCGAGAGTTCTGTGACCAATAAGATGAGGGGCCAGGGGACCCTGGGAGGAAAGGCAGCACTGTAGGCCACTTGGCCAAACAAGCGCTTTGTTTTCTGGAACGATCCCCGAGAAACCTCCATGCTAAAAAAAACACTGTCTAATGTTCATCAGAAACTGGGTACTCCAAAGAATTTCATTCAAATGTTCCCAGTGTGGGGAAAATTCAGTCACGCAGCTTAGCAAAAAATCAAAAAATCTGCAAGGGAGGGAGAGAGAGGGGGAGAATATGAATTTTAAGTATTTTGAGAAACTCAAGCAGTATTTTAAGCACTCCTCTCTTCCTTCTAAACATTCTTGATCCTCCGAATAGATCTCTGGAAAGTTCTGATTGAAATCACACCTTGAGTGCTTTCCCTAGACTCTGGGCATCCAAGGGGTGTGAAGGGCTGGATGCCCAGCTGGAGCAGGTTCCGTGGGTTTCCTTCCCGGGGAGTTCGGAAATGCCACTCGCTTTCCTAGACCTGTTTCCAAAAATCTGAGCTGGCTTGGGGCGGGGCCTCTGTTTGGTTGGATCGTTTGCCTACAGGAGCAGGACCGCTGCTTCAGGGGTGTGTGTTTTTTGGAGCATGAGGTTGGGCAGCGGTTCCTAAGGCTCCTTTAGAGTCTTGCCTGTGGATGGCTTCTTGTAGCTGTCACTGTGGGTATGGGCCCTTTTAGGGGCTGCTTGCCAGCCCTGGGAGGAGCTGTTGAGAGGAGAGTTGGTGTGCTGGCAAAGACTCTTCCTCTCTCTCATTTCAAAATGGAAACTGCTCTCCCACCTCGAATGACCTTCTCAGTCTTTCCCTCTTCCCACCCTCCGTCTGCCTTCCTGTCTCCCTCTCCCGCTTTCTTTTTCTCATCTGATGATGTAACTGTGTTGCTGTCCAGGAGGGGGCGCTGGTGTGCCTGCCAAGAAGGAACACCAGCGGGTTCATAGGGCATGGATGTGAGGTCCCTGTCAAAGTGTGAGGTGCCAGAGGGAGGCTGAGGAGTGATTTCTCCAGGAATGTGTGTACATACATGACCCTCAAAGTAGAAGTGTGTGTTGTTGTTATCCTTTGCTGTCTGAGGTATTTTTTTTAAAGCTAGAATCTTTTATCCTGTCTGTCTATCTATCTATCTATCTATCTATCTATCAATCGTACTCGTGTGCTCTACCTACATATTTACCTGATTGCCAGAAGAGGGCATCAGATCCTAGTATAGATGGTTGTGAGCCACCAATGTGGTTGCTGGGAATTGAACTCAGGACCTCTGAAGGAGCAGCAGACAGGGCTCAGTCCTTGAGGTATTTTTAAAAAAAGATTTATTTATTTATTATATGTAAGTACACTGTAACTGTCTTCAGACACACCAGAAGAGGGCATCGGATCCCATCTTACAGATGGTTGTGAGCCACCATGTGGTTGCTGGGATTTGAACTCAGGACCTTCAGTAGTGTAGTCAGTGCTCTTAACTACTGAGCCATCTCTCCAGCCCAAGGTATTTATTTATTTATTTATTTTTATAACTGTTGCTTTCCCTTAAAGGGTTGATGATACAGAGATTAGCTGGAGTCTCTATTCCTGCACAAAGGGAGGGACACTGCATCTGGAGACCTCTGGCTGTACCCTGGCTTTGAAAGCTCCTGGTGCCCGAATCTTTCTTTCTTATTTGCTTTGCTTCACAGCAGTGTCAGCCTAAGGTGGGAGTTGTCAGCTGGGGACTGTCTCTGAGACTGGGCATGCTGATTGCGTTCTGGCTTTCATGTGAATAGTTTCTGCAGCCACAGAAAGCCCTTTTCTTCAGGAGTAGGCATGCGTGTCTGTGTGTCGGAACTCACGGGCCCTGAGAGAGGCTGTCCTCTGTTCATGATTAACTTGCTTGCATTCCTCCTCCTAGGCCCCACCAGCCTTTGGGTTTCCCCTGCACAGGGGCTTCCTGGTACTTTGTTTTCAGAATACTGTGGGCTTTAAGGATGGTAGGTGAGGATACTGCTGGGGATCAAGGTATGGGATAGGACCCCGAAAGAGATTCCCCTCTGTGGCCACTCCTCTCTTCTGTATCTTTATTCCCTGTGGCCTGACCATGTCTATTCAACAGTGACCTGAGAATACCTTCTAGTCATTAATGTGAAAAATGTCCCTTTTCCATTTTTCTTTCAAACTGTGATTTCTTCAAAGACCACACCTTGGTTTGGTGCAAATGTCTGGCTGAAACTTCAGATTCACCTGTTTTTCTGAATGAGTGAGATCAGTATGGAGGTTGATTTAATCAGTCTTCTAGTTTTCACTACACTGATACCAATGCTTCAACGTCGGTAAAAAAGCAGGTTGATGCAAAGACAACACATGTAGAAGTAAATAACTGACAGTCTGACATTAAGACTAAAGGTTGGGAAGGTGGCACGGGATGGTCAATGCTGGGACCCACTGTCTGGGCCACACTGTACCTGTTTGTTGGACATGGGCTTATTTGCAGTGAGGTATGGGTTAGCTCTTTGCAGTTAGCAATGACCTGGTTGGATAACAATAGCCGAGGATAGTCTTCCGTCTCTGACCCTCACTTGTCTCTTGCATGAGACTGGATTCATCTTGTTTAACAGATGCTGATAGAGCAGCAAGCCTTGGAAACATTGGTTTCCTTGCCCCTTTGTGTTTCCTGGATGGGGTGCATGGCTGCCATGGGGCGTTGGTGACAGACTTGGAGGTGGATGAAGGGCTCCATGGAAGGAAACAAGGGCTCCACTTTCCAGCAACCAGGGCTGAAAGTTGCTAGTGTTTTGGAGATACTTTTTTTTGGGGGGGGGGGAGCCAAGAGAGCCCAGAATCCCAAAATAAGAATGTATAATGGAACCCACTTGATGGAGAGATTTTACACCTTCTTTTAATGCCTTTGTACCTGCTGTGCACTTGACCTGAACTAACTCCCCGGCAAGGCAGTGGGGGATGGATGGGAGCTGTTTACACCGCTCACCAGCTGCAGACAGACTTTCCATTCAGATTTTACCTTTCTCTGTGTGTGAATAAAATATACCCCATGTGGGCCACCCTCCCTGCCACGCACATAGCTGAAGCTGTCCATCAATTATCCTGGAGGTGCTAAGTGCTCCTAGGGGCTCCAGAGGCCCTGCACTCTGTGTGGAGGCTATTTTTGTTTCTCCATTTGAGAACACTCACTTCCCATTCTTTCCCCCCAGGCAGATTCTGAAGTCACCCCTGGTGAAATCCTCGCAGCTGCCTAACTGCCTAACCCATGGGTGGGGCCTGGGGGGGGGTCACTCCAGTCCGGTTATAAATAGAAGTCCGTGGGCTGTATCTGTGATCCCCCCCCACCACTCAGGAGGCTTGCAAGGGCCCAAGGCCATTGCTAATGGATGCTTCATAAATAGACCAGGTGCATTTTGGAATCACCTTGGGGCTGCTTCTCTCTGCCCCAGCTCTAGTGGTAGCTAGGAGCTGAGCTCACCGGAGAGTCCTTACTGAAGCCCACGGTCCTGGAGTTCATTTGCAGCACCCCCCCCTCCGCTCTTTGATACAGTCCTCTTCGCCCCTGTATTTTCTGTTTGCTTGAACACCAGACTGTGTAAAAAACAAGGCAAATTGCTAAGGGACCTCTTTGGCCCACCAGGGCTGTTTCCAAAGATGGGCTAATTGGTTTGTTTTAATTCCTTTCACCCCCACCCCTTCCATGCCCGATTCCTTTCCCCCAAGGGGGCAAGGCAGTTAGTTATGCTTCAAGGGCTAAGGGGGCTGGGAGGCCCCCGCGGTAAATGGAAGCGATGAAGGAGGGGACTCTAGAGTGAGGCCGGGTGCTGATTCTGTTATGACTCAGGCCACTGCCTCTTCCTTAGCTAAGATCTGAGGCGTTCTGTGTTCAAGTCTGAATGGAGCTTGCATATGCTGTGCGGGGGACCTGAGGGTCCGAAGGGGTGGATGCGGGCTCAGGACCCGAGACTCGATGCCTAACCTGGTCCTTTAAGAAGAGGCAAGTCCGGTGAAGTCGATTACCAACCAGGTGTGGTTAAATTCCAAGGCCGGGAAAAGAAATGTTAATGGGAGCTGACCGCGGCTGATCCTTACAGCATCGCTCACAACAATCCTTTCGCGGATTCCAGGTGGTGGAACGGGAGGTAGCATTTTTTTTTCCCGATCGCCCTCCTCAAGTAACCCTGCCCCATTCTTGACTGGTCGCGGGCCCGCCTAAAGTGGGACCCCGGGGTTCGAGACCTTGGCGGTGGCCACTCGAAAAGGCGGTTTATCTAGGATGGAGGGAGGGTGGTGGTGGACGCGCGTTTCTTCTCCGAGTGTGTTTTTCTACTCTGCTATAAAGCCAGTGACAGCATCGGAGAAGTATCCCGGCGGGCTGGCATGAGAGCTTGTCAGCTTGGGAGGGAGCCTGAGACAGCCAGAGGGGTCAGGGGCCCGGGGGCCGGGCGCGGGAGACAGGGATCCAGACACCGGGCTCAGGGGAGAAAAGGCCGGGGCCGGCGCGCTCAGGGTAGAGTGCGAATCCGGACGTCGAGCCCCGCAGCGCCCGGCGCTTTCTTTAGTTCGCTATCCGATACCTTGCTCTTGCTTGGTTCAGACGCCCGAGCTCAGGCCGAGCTTCAGGTCGAGCTGCCTGCGCTCCCTTGGGTCAGGTCTCCTGTTCTCCCGAGTTCTATGGCCGAGTTCCCTAAGGTTGCCTCGCGGGTCGGGTCGCCTGCACTCCCTAGGGTCTCAGCCTGCCCCGGGAGTCAGCAGCCCCAGCGCGGGAGGCGGGGCCGGGGCGGGGCCGGGGCGGGCGGTGCGTCGTAGCGGGAGGCCGGGAGCCGCTGGCCCGCCGCGCCCGGAGCGAGCCTCGGAAATGCCCGCGCTGGGGGAGCGGACGCCGGCCGCCCTGCCGGCCCCAGGGAGAAGCTGAAGGTCGTCGGGAAGTGAGCGCCCAGTCACCTGACCCTCGGGCGCACCTAGGCGGGGCGGGGCCCATGCGAGGCGGGCGGCAGGGGCCGGGGCGCGGGCAGCGCGGAGCGCGCGGAGCTGGGGCGGCGGGGACGCGCGGCGGGCGAGGGCGCGGCTGGGCACCGCCGGCGGCCTCGCCATGTCCCAGCCGGCCGGGAGGATGCATTGCCGAAAGGCGGGGATCCGAGCCGCCGTGGTGCTCATCGGACTCCTGCACAAATCTCGAAAACAGAATAAAGAGAAAAGGTAAAGCTGGCGGCACCCGGTCCCCTGTCCTCACTCGCAGTGAATTCCAGTTGTCTTTCGGGTGGACTTTTCTCCTTTTGGCTCCTTGTTGGATAGGAAAAAAGCCTGGCTGGCTCTGACCGGACACTGGCGGAGTTGGAGGGCCCCCAGATCTGACCTTTACGGATCCCGGTACCCATCCCGAAGCCTGCAAAGAGGAGAGACTTGAGCTACTGTCCGTGGCTCAGCACAAGCTTCTCTGTAACTTGGCTGAGCCCGCGAGCTGCCTTCCTGGCTCCGCGTGCTCTGTGCTTGGGTGCCGGCAGGCGAGGACCAAGTTTGGAGGTGGCTCAGCCTCCGCCTCCCTACCGTGTCTGTTTTTGGGTGTTCCCCTCTTTGACTCTTTTCTAGCGATTGCTCGCACTTCAGTTTGCTACTGGGCGTTAAAGATTGTTTTGTAGGCTGTTTCAGGGACACCTTGGACATCTGCGTCGGGGAGGGGCGGGGAGTTGATGGTGGTGGTGGGGATGCAGGGAGTAGAGTCTGAGGCAGCTGCCTGGGCTCTAGCCCCCAAACGCAGACTTGACAGCCATTAGACCTCAGGGAGCTGCTCTCGTAGGTTATGGCCATAACCTACTATTTCTGCTAGGGTCCTAGCAGCTGCCTGACTTACAGGGGTATTGCTTGAGGAGTTTTGAAGTGGATATTGTTGCACCTCCTCTTAGCCCCCCAAGGACATCACAGTCACAGATGCCTGGGAAGTGACTGTGTCTGAGGGTGCTGGGCAGGGAAGAAGAGGGCTTTTAAGAATATGGTCTAGGTCATGTCTGGTCCTTCTTGTTCCCATTTCCCCAAAATGTGGATTAATGAGATGTTTCCCACAGCATAGGATGAGACGCCAGGAAAATGATTAAGATGGTTGAGTATGAAATAACATTGAGTCACTTGGTAAGAAAGTTCTTTCCAGTTCTCTACCCATCCCCACGATTCCTTCAAAGGAAAAGCTCCCGCACAGTGGGGCAGTCTGGCCTCGACACCTTTAAGACTCTTCTTGCTTATGTTCCTTTTGTAACCCAGGGCTGGCTGGGCTGGCTCAGGCTTTTTAAGTGGGAGAGAGGATCTGTCCAGAAGGGAGATCATTTTGTTTCAAGGAGTCCTTCCTAGTTACCATTAGTGGAGCTCATTTTTCCATTTGTGGCAGTAATGCAAGGCATTACTTGACGGTGGGCAGCCCCCAGAATGCATCTGTTCAATCGAAATAATTGTAATAAAAATCTAAGTGTTGAGGCTGGAGAGATGGCTCAGTGGTTAAGAGCATGTCCGGCTCTTCCTGAGAACCCTAGTTCAGTTCCCAGCACCCATGTGTGGTGTGAGTGAGGGATGGGGGCTGTCTCTTGGATGCCTGTAAGTCTAGCTCCAGGGGATCTGAAACCTCTGGCCTCTCAGGGTGCCTTCATTCACATGTGCAACCCCCCAACATAGACACAGATGTGAAAATAATAGAATCTTAAAAAACAAAAATAAGTGGCACTGAATGTGCCCGAGATCCTTCAGGTGTACCGAGGGTGTCTGACGCTGAGAACACCGGTGTCCAGCAGAAAGGCTGCCGGGAGAACCAGGAGTCCAGTGCTCTGGGTTTGGGACTCTTTGCCCTTGGGTCCGGATTCCTTTTCTCTTTGTACATACTCTGTAGAGGAGGCACCAATGGGCCAACCCCCTGGCACTAGAAGGATGGATGAGTGGCTAGTCTTAGGCTCTGTTTTGAGGAAAGAAAAAGAAAATGTGTTCCATAAAAATGCAAATTTAGCTGGGCTTGATGGCCAAGGCCTGTGATCCCACCTTACTCAGGAGGCTGAGGCTGAGGCTGAGGCTGCCGGAGTAGAGGTTTAAGGCCTATCTGAGCTTCAGAGTGAATTCAGGACAAGCCTGGGCAACTTAGTAAACCTTTGTCTCAAAAAATGAGGGAGGGTTGGGAATATGGCTCGGTAGTAGAGCACTTTCAATAGATTCCATCCTGAGCAGGAAGACAGGAGGTGGATGGCAGATGCGTCCAACCAGCTACAAATGTAGAACTTTGAGCCTTAACTCACCTATTGACTATGAGGTAATGGTATAGGTTTCAATTCTTTGGGCTTCACATTCTGAATGCACACCAAGGGCTTGCTTAGGCTCAAGTGCTATAATGTGGTGAAGAGGTAGTCGAAAAATCTCCAGTGCTCTTGAGGATGAAGGGGGTGTGGTTTGTATGGCTCCCATCTCTCACTGGCCCTGTGCCCTTGATGACTAAGGAAAGATGTCTGGTGGCAGCAGCCTTACCAGTAGTGGTCAAGGCATATCATGTACAGGCAAAGGAGGCAGAGAGATGGGCATAGGTTGGGGCTAGACAATGAGGTAGCAGCAGATGGGGGTGGGGGGGCCTGCAGGGGAGAGGTCTGCTGGGGTAAGGATACCTCGTGGTGATCTGCCCTTCCTGGATGCTCTCAGCTGTTGACTGCCAGCCAGGCAGACAGTAGTAGTCGTCCTTCACCCTTAGCTTCATCTGGTGCTTCTGTTGTTATAGCCCGATGCCTCTAGCCACGCACTCACCTTCTTCACAGAGCATATTGGCTTTATCTTAGTGTGAAGTTTCTGCCTTTTTTTTTCTTCTGGAGTTTTTGTGTCTTTTAAGTGTCTGGAATCAGTGTGGTGCAACTATTGACCCTCACTCTGTGGGTGCCCACTGGCCATGGGGAGTCTAGGGTCAGGTGGCAGCTGCCAGCTCTGGCTAAGCCTTCTCCAAACTACGTGCTGGGTGTTAAATTTGCAGAGTTCCTCCTTCCATTTCCTCTCACCATGGGGTCAGCTCAGACCCAGGCCCCTCCCCATCCTTCCGGAAGGTTTGATCCATCCATCGATCTTCCCAGCACCTAATTGACAGGCATATGCAGAGAAGACTCTGGGCTCTTTGCCTTCAGGGCTGAAATGGTCACGTGTAGCTGGTACTGATGTTCTAGTGGTCCTTGCCATCTCTTTTCTGTGCTGCTTGGAGATAGTACGCGCTATCTGGATGTGCCAGGGAAAGTGTGTTTTATGGGCCAGAGGTCCGGAGATTCTTTCAGGGTCTCTTAGTAGGTCCTAAGAGATGTGCTCAAAGATCCAACCTCAATTTACCCGTTTTAGAAATTTGCATGAGTTCATCAGTCTTAAAAATTATTATACTTACACGTGTGTGTGTGTGTATGTGTGTGTGTGTGTGTGTGTGTGTGTGTGTGTGTGTGTGTGTGTGCATGCTGCAGAGAAGATATAGAGTTCAGAGGACAACTTGCTGGGGACAGTCCTCTCCTACCGTGTGGGCTTTGGGGATTCAACTCTGACCCTCAATCTTGCTGGCAGAGGCATTTGTCCTCTGAGCTATTGCTCCAGCCTGGCTCACCAGTCTTAATAGACCTCTTCCAGAGTTTGGAACGGCCTGGAGGTTCTGTCTCCTTTTGGCTGCCTGCAAGGTTCCTGTCATAGGGGAGCTGGCCAAATTAGTGCTGCGTTTGAGGAGAGCTTGGATCTGACATCTCTTATACTGTAGCTTGAAATCACAGTGTAAGGAATTCCTTTAACATGAGTTGGTGGAGAAGAGCCTGCTTTCTTTTACACCAGGTAGATGGGGGAGAGGCCCAGAGCACCTTTTTGTAGGATATGAGGGTTGTGGGAAGTTGGGCCTTGTCACACAGGCCTGCAATTCCAGCTGCCCAGGAAGCCAAGGCAGAAGAATCAAAAGTTCAAAACCTGCCTGGGCTACAGAGTGAGTTCAAGACCAGCCTGGACAATTTAGGCAGACCCTGTTTCAAAGCCGAGTGAACTGAGGGCTGAAGTTGCAGGTCTTTGTTGAGTACTTGCTTAGCATGTGTGTGAGTATGGGGACACACAGACCCCAGGCTGGGAATTGAACTCACATCCTCTGCATGTGCTTTGAACCACTGGGCCATCTTCCCAGCCCAACAGTATAATTTTGTAATCTATCTAGTCAGTATTCTAATTTTTCCATCATCATTCCAAAACCTTTTAAGGTTTTCTGAGTCAAGATTCAGAGAATCAAGTGGGATGGGTGTACTTCTCAATCTACAATTTTGTTTTCAAATTCTTTTTATTTTTATTACAACGTATTTATTGAAGGAACGAGCCTTCTCTGCCTCCTTTGTCTCCCCCACCCCAGGGGCTTGCCCTCACTAAGCAGATGCTTTACCACAGAACCATAACCTTAGCTTGGATTGTTATTTGTGAAGTTTCCCACAGTGAGGGCTTTGTGGTCAGTGATCCTGATGTTGTTTACTGAGCTCTCTCACCTGACATGTTATCTGTGAGTTATCATATAGGTTCAGACTACAGGCTCCGTCAGGGTTCAGTTTGGTGAACCCTGAGGTGCTTGCCTGACTAAACTGCTGGAGGTATGTGCTATCTTTTGGTGAGCTAGCAGCTATGGGTTCTTGAGCTTTGGACCTGGTGTCCAGGAGGAGACGTGATTTGGAGACAGCCCTGTGAGGAGCTGGCTGATGTAATTTAAGTCTGAGCCTGTGAGGTGTCCAGGAGCCCAGGCCTCCCAGCCCCAGTGTTCCAGAGCTGAAAGAGGCACAGGGCAGAAACCCATCTACTTCCCACCCCTGAAGACACGGGAGCTTGTTCTTGCCCTGGGAGGTGGCTGAGGCCTTCTGATTCTGAAGGGGCAGTCTCCTGCTTCTTCACATCTGATGTTGGGTTGCTACCTGCTTGGTTAGCTGTCGTCCTTGTTTCAAAGAACAAAGATCTCCTTTTAACCAATTTCCCATGATTAATTTCTCTAAGCATTTGAGAGTCAGATCCTTGGAGTCTAATGGACAGAACCCAAGGCATAAATGAATTGATTTGATTTCTCTTGAGCTACTGTTTAGTTTGGAGATAGAGTCTCACTCTGTAGCCCAGGGTGGTTTGAACTCTCAATCCTCCTGCCTCAGGCTCTTGAATATTGAGATTAGGTGTCTGCATCACCACAGGCTTGGGAGCAATTAGTTTACTGTCCCATTTTGTGCCCTTGCTTCTAGCTCTTTATTTTTCTTTCTATTCTATTCTATTTTATTTATTTATTTATTTTTTTGAGACAGGGTTTCTCTGTTTAGCCCTGGCTGTCCTGGAACTCACTCTGTATAGCCCTGGCTGTCCTGGAACTCAGAAATCCGCCTGCCTCTGCCTCCCAAGTGCTGGGATTAAAGGCATGTGCCACCACTGCCTGGCTGCTTCTAGTTCTTATCTGGGAGTTTGAAAGAGTCACATAAAATCAAGCCTTTTACCCATAGAGAAAAGCCTTGTGTTCCCCTGGTTCCTCATTGTATCTCAGAGGAAAGCCAACAGCAGCCTTACCTCCTCCCACCATGTCCCACGATCCTTTTTCTGCTGCAGAGTCCTTCCTTCTGTCCCTGGAACTTATCAGCATGTTCTTGCCCCAGGCCCTTTGCACCTGCTGTTTTTGACTTAATTGACTGTTACTTTCTCCGATGGACTCCTGCACCATCTCCCCCCAAAGCTCCCATGGCCAGGTAGTCTAAGCCTTCAATTCAGTTGCTCTTACTTTGCTATGATTTACTTATTTTGTCGTGCTTATTCGAACTGATACCCAGTTCATGCAATAAAAGTTGTATTGGTGGTTAAGTTTCTCTAGGATGTGAATGGAGACCAGTGGCTTTGCCAATGTCACATCTGAATCTTTATTGTCTAGAACAGGAGATGTTTGGTGGGATACTTGTTGAATGAGTGGAGGGATGCGTAAGAGGTGGTGGCCTCCCCAAGTAAAATGTGCTCATAGCCTGGGTCTCCAGTAGCCTGTCAAATGGTGTAGTGCCATTCTGGGGCAGGTTTTAAGGTACCCTTTTCTCATCTTAGGCCATTCCGTGAGATCTCAGGGAGAAAGGCAAAGAATGGCTCACTCATCTTCTCATAATTCTCCCGATCCTTTTCCTGCCTGTGCACGATGTTGGGACCCATAGGCACGAGGAACTGGGACCAGCCCTGACTGTCCCTAGGCTGGGCAGGGCACTTGGACTGTCCTTGGCCCTGGATTCTGAGAATTCCCGTCCCAAGCTGCTTCACAAGAGGCAAAGTCAGATTCTCTTCATTATGGCAGAGAGGCCAGTGGGCGTCTGAATTAGTGAACAATTGCTATTAGCTAATACATCTTTCTCTCTAAACAGTTTTATCTCTTTGGAGTCTGCATGGTGCACAGATGGCTCTCTACCATGGGATTGCCAAATAGAGGGCTTGCCAGGCCTGCTCGGTTCGACCATCGAAAGTCAGAGCTGCCCGAGGGCCCAGGAAGAGTCTAAGTCATTTTCACCTGAGGCCTCCCTCCAACCACAGCCCCAGCCCCTGCCAACTGAGGTTCTTGCCTACCCAGTCCATAAAAAGCAACTGAGGTAGGCAAGATGTTTCCAGGTGGACAAGTGCTTTTTATTTTAATAGCTATTTTGAAAAATGAGTTCTGGCAAGCTACCCTGGTTTTTCCATGCGTGGAAGTTACATAACATTTTAAAAAAGCAAAATTGTTTAAGTCAAAAATTGCAAGTCAATTTAAAGAAAAGTGTTAGGAAAGTCATTGTCAGGTGGTATTGGGATTTGGGGAAGATCGGGAAGGTGGTATGAAAATGCCTGAGGTTTGGGAAGTTTCTTATGGACCACCAAACACCAGTGTCCCAGGAGTGCTGAGAGTGGATGAGGCTTGTAAGAAACCAGTAGATCATGATTCTGTCACTTATTTCTACATGTATGTCTTTGTGTGTATGTGTGTGCTCTTCATGCACATGCCATGGTGTTCACGTAGAGGTCAGAGGTCAGCTCTGTGGGAGTTGGTTCACTCCTTCCACCATGTGATGTCTCAGTATACAAGGAAGGTCATCTCTCCTGGTGGCACACACCTTTACCTGACGAACCTTTTCTCTGGCTCTCATTTTCATTTTTAAAAATTATTTTTATGTGCATGTGTGTATGGTGTACACACATGTGTGTATATGTGTGTTTGTGTACACCTGTGCATGTGTGGGCCTAAAGTTGATGACGGTTCATTACTGTTTCCTTTACTGAGACAGGTCTCTTGCTGAGCCAAGTAGCTCACCAATTGCTGCTACGCTAACTCACCATCTTGGCTGGGAAGTCCCAAGTCCTTGCTTCCCAAGTGTTGGGATTGCGATGGTGTGGCTGCCTAGCTTTGACATGGGTCCTGGGGATCTGAACTCTGGTCCTCATGCTTGCAGGGCAAGGGCTTTAACCACTGAGCCACCTTCACCAGTTCCAAACCAATGCATTTTGTAGCTTTCTATTTATTAGTCCTTGAGCTAAGGGCTTACGTGTCCATCTTTATGAATTCTGCTAGGTTTTTTTTTTCCTACTTTAGTTTTCAGTGGGACTGATGGAGACTAAACCCCGGGCCCCTGATTGAGTTATAGCCAGTCAGACTATAATCCAACCCCTTAGCTCTGCTAGCTATTTGCTATCTCCTCTGTTCTCGAGGAGCTGAGACTTGGAGGCCTAGAACAGCGATAAGCACAGCTAGAAGTGGAACATCAGGCGCCTAAACCCATTTGAAAGGCTGCGTAATATCTTTTGCTTTGAGAATGGGGTCTTGTTGTATAGCCTGGAAACCACGATCTGACGTCTTCAGCCACCCCAGTCCTGGGACTACCAGGGTCCGTTCCCACACTCTAGGTGGCCGTGCTTCTGACTCAACCACCTCAGTCAGTTTTGTTGTTGTTGTGCCTGAGAGAAACAGCATAAAGGATGAAAGTTGTATTTTAACTCCCAATTTCAGGTGTGAGCCTGGGATCAGTCAGCCACCACCATTGTTATGAGCCTGTGAAGGGGCAGAACATCCTGGTGGAGATGGTGGAATGGGGTGGTGAGGAGCAGAGTAGAGGTGTCCACCACATCACAGTAGTGGGAAGCAGACGGATGAAGAGGAGGGGTCAGGGACAAGATTCCCTTTCCAAAGGCATGCCTTCAGTTGCCTATGTCCTCTAACACACCCTAGGTCCATTCAGCTATCTGTGATGTCAGAGTTCTCTTGTTCCAGTAACTCCTCAGGAGCCCAACAGTTGGCAAGCAAACCCTTAATAAACACACAAGCCTTAACACCGTGGGCATTTAAAAATATTTATTTACTTTTATTTTATGTATGTGTGTGTGTGTGTGTGTTTTGCCGACTTGTATGTATGTGTGTAACATGTGTGCCCGGTCCCTGTGGAGGTCAGGAGACAGTGTCAGGTCTCCTGTAAGTGGAGTTATGGGCAGTCGTGAGCCATCTCCCTAGCCCCCAGAGGCTTTTGGAGATTCAAGCCACAATAAAGGTTCAGAACCTAAGATAAGCACCTTTGTAGTGCCTGGCTGGATATAAGCTCTCTATGCATGTTGTGGCTTCTGTTACTAATGTATGGACGTGTCGTATACATGATAAGGATGCACATTTTAAGGAGAGAGCACCTGTGTAGACACCACCCAGATAAAACAGACAGATTTATTTTTTTCTCTCTTTAAAAGTATGGTCTCTTTCTCTGTAGCTCAGGCTTCCTTGGAACTTGCTGTATAGCCCCAGGCTAGCCTGAACTCAGGATCCTTCTATCCCTGTCCCCCAAGGACTGGAATTACAGTTGTGTGCCACTGTGCTCAGCTCAACATTGGGGTGAATGGGAGCCCTGGGTCTTCTCTCCAGAGGATGGTGTGAGGGAACAAAGGCTGGTTCCTAGGGCTGAGTGAACTTGGTTTGACCTTCTCTTCTTCCAGACATAGTCAGTGAGAACCTGGAGCCAATGCTGTGATTATTCACTGCCCTTGGAGCAAGGGTGCTTTAAAAAAATGTCACTTGCTTTTAAGCTTATCAGCTGTGAACACACTGTTTTGTGAAGGCTGGTGCCTTAGCCAAGCCCTCCAGGAGCTGGGCACCTCTCTGGAGACACACTGGCCTCATGAGTGCCCTGAGATGGCTGGTTCTGCCGGAGCCTTGGGGGTTAGCCTACTTCTCTGTAGGAAGAAGGGTCAGGCCTTTTGGTGAGACTCTCCCTCCCTTGTGTCTTTTCCTGCCTTTGCCTGCCTTGTTCTATTTCTTTTCTGTAAAGGTTGTTACTAACCATACAGAATGCTGTAAGGTAGACTGAGGCAGGACAGGTGATGGCTCCCGAGGTCACAGGCAAGGTCACAGGCGAGTACTCTCGGTGGTAAAGCACCGTATCCAGCTCCGGGAGGGCATGCTGGTTGGGAGTGGCTGCAGGGAACTCCTGTCTTTCACTGTGACAGCAGTGTCATCCTTGCACCCAGGAACTTGCACCCTGAAGCAGAGGTCAGAAAGTGGCTCCTGCAGGGTCCTTAGACCCGTAGGGAACCTTGCAGCACACACTGCGGTGGGTGTCAGGGATACGGAATGGATGGTAGAGAATCAGTCCTGTCTGGTGGCGCTGCCATCCGCTGGAGTCTGTGCTAAGTTCACACATCAGGTCTCTCTCTCCCTCTCTCTTTCTCTCTCTCTCTCTCTCTCTCTCTCTCTCTCTCTCTCTCTCTCTCTCTCTCTCTCTCTCTCTCTCTCTCTCTTTAGCTCCATTTATCTCTATTTTATGTGTATGGGTGTTTTGCCTGCATGTATGCCTGTGTGCTACGTACATGCCTGGTGCCACAGAGGTGAGAAGAGGGCATTGGATTCTCCAGAGTTGGAGTTACAGATAACCACATGTGTTAGCCACCACATGGGTGCTGGAAATCAAACTCGGGTCCTCTAGAAGAGCAGCCTGTGCTTTTGACAACTGAGCCATCTTTCCACTACTTTTTTTTTTTTTCCCTTGAACAGGGTCTCATTGTATAGCTCTGGCTAACCTGGAACCTGCTACGTAAACCAGGCTGGCCTTGAAGTCATGGATCTTTTCTTGTCTTTATGTTTTTTCCCCTTAAGTTTATATAGTAAGGTTGTAGATTCCGTGTTATAATTCTGTTTTTCAGCCTTTCTTAGAGAAACCAGTAGCTCTGACAATGCTCCTGGGGCCTTCCCTAAAATGTGGGCCACCTGTTCGCTGATCTCTATGTGTCTCCACCTGCCCACAGGGCTTTCTGCCTCAGCCTCCATGCACAAGATGTGAGAGGCCTAGCGTGCGGAGTTCTCAGGGTAAGCCCAGCCTTGCCTCTGCCTTGGCTCCGCTGGCTTGGGATAGGTGCATTGTGATCAGTCCAAGGAGACCTGCCACTGAGCTGGGCTCCCTGTAGGAGCTGGCTGAAATGGTGCCGTGGACCTGCCTTGGATGCTCTTCTTCCCTTGACCCTGGAATGGACCCTCACAGAACATGACAGAAATTATGTATTACACAAACTTAGGAAAATATAAAAGGGGGTGGGGTCAGAGTGTGGCTGGAGACTCTATTTTGGGTATGCACTGGGCTGGGGACATGCATGGTGCCTCATTTTGGGTATGCACTGGGTAAAGGGGCATGCCTGTGGCACCATCCTGGGCATGCACTAGGCTGGGAGTCCAGATGGAGTCTACTCTGGCCTCACTCTGGGATGCTGCCTGGGCCTCACTTAATTTTATTTCCTGTAATGTCAGTTATTTTCATTCAGTCTGTTTTTCATAGTGTCTCCTGTCACCCAGCTTGTGTAGCCGCTCTGGGACAATCTGATGCCTAAGTCCATCTTTCTCCCTCTCCTACTCAGTGTGTGGCATCCCTGGTCAAAGTACTTAGCTTGCTGTGCTTGCATTTCAGCACCCAGGAAGGGGATTGTAGGGAAGGTGACTAGGCTCAGAACAGAACTCCAAACATAAACCCTAAGGCACCTGAGCACACCACACACACACAGGTGCACGCACACTTATGCATACACACACTCATGCACACATGCATGCACACACACATATGGAAAGGACAGGACAGGTGTCTGGAGCAGCCAGACTTCTTCTGAATTCTTGGTGGAAGCTGAGGGGTGAAGGAGCATCAAGTTGGGGGAGGGTGTGTCATATTAGGGCCTCAGAAAAGCTAAAAAGGGGCATCCTGGCTGCCTGGCAGCTGTCCTCACTAATTAGACAGGAACTGCAGGGCCTGGCTGCAGCCACGGTTACCCACATGCTCTGTATTTTAATAGGACATATATTTTAATAAGCTATTTAACCCAAGATGCAAAAGCAGAAAGTATAACGGTAACAGAAACATGCTTTCTGAAAAAAAGACTCGAGCGTGTTCTGGGAAAGGCTTCTGAGTATGACATCAACAAAGACAAACCCTGGTAGCTGAGAAGGCCTCCCAAGGGCATGGCCATGTGGAGGCTGGACACAGGCTGAGGGGGAAGTGACGGGAACTGTGGCACCTGGGTCCATATCACTGTCCCTCTCTCTGTACCACACCTCATTTCTGGAAAGCACCTTTAGCCTGCACAGTACCACCGGTCCTGTTCCCGCTCTTAAATACAAATGTAAGTTGCAGCCGTTTGTGGAAGTGGGTATGTTCTAAATATCCAACTCCTGTGTTCTCTATTGGTGTATGTGGAGTACAAGTGTGTGCTAGTGACCATGTGTCAGGGTCATCGGGACAAGACCCTCTCCTTCCGACTCAAGCAAGAGAAACCTGCTATGTCAGGGGAGAACCCAAGGCAAAAAAAGTATGGGTCCTGAAGTGGTATTTGGGAAGTCAGAAGCCAGGGATAACCCCCATGAAGGACATCACTCAGTTGCTGGCTAGATGGCTCATGACTGGGCAGGATTTTCATTAGGAGAGAGTGGTGGAGAACTGCTTTCTAGCTAGGTTGACTGTAGTATGGATTTCACCTGGGCAGTGGTGGAAATGAGGCTGTCAGGGTGGCCTGAGGGCATGATGAGGCTGGTGTTGAGTGTCAGGGAAAGAAGGCCAGGTTAGACAGTGGAAGGCTTGCCTGCTCCACCTTCCCCAGCCTCCAGGCAGTGTAGCATCCCAGGGCAGGATCAGCCGCGTGGCACCTAAAACTCTGTTCTGTACTGTGTGTCCAGCTGCAGTCCCATTAAGCAGAGGCCAGAGAGTCTGTGCCTTATAGGAATGGCAGAGTTTTACCCCAAATAACCCCGCTTCTGATTGTTTTTTATTTGTTTGGAATTTTGGGCTAGGGTCACACTCTACAGCTTAGTCTGACCTCATACTTGTACAATCCTGCTTTAGACTCCCTAGTGCTGGGATTATAGGTTATGAGCCACCATACCCAATTCTGACTGGTAATTTATCTGAAGTGTCAGCAACAGTGGGGCTGGAGAGATGACTCAGTGGTTAAGAGTTCCTGCTACTGTTGCCCAGCACTTGGGTTTGGTTTCCAGCATCCCCATGACACCTCACAACTGTCTGTAACTTCAGTTCCAGAGGATCTAACACCCTCTCTGGCTCCTTGGGCACTGGGCATACATGTGGTGTACATACATACATTCAGGTGAAGCTCTCACATTAACAAAACAAAACAAAACAAATCTCTACCTTTGAACGTCGCCTAGAGGGACAGGCTGCCTCTGGTGTCAGGAGTCAGGGTTTTGTGCCCATTCCTGGTTCTGGGAGAGAAGGTGCTTGGCTGAGCACAAAGGAAGGGTGGCCTGAGGAAGTTGTGCTGTTGGCAGTGGGCAGGTAGGAACCCCAGCAGTGGCTGTCTCCTGGCTGAATGGGTTAGTTGGTCTTGGGTCAACCTTGCATTTCTGGCTGGAAGCTCAGCTGTTGATCTCTCCCAGACTGAGGGTGTCCTGGCTGTGCTGAGTGAGGCTTTTTCTGGTAGGGCCAGCAGCTTGGGGTCTCTGGTCTCCTGCAGTATGCTCAGTATGGGACTCCCTTTCTTGAGGCTGTCTTGAGCAGTGAGGCTGTCAGACCTTGCCTGAGAGAACAGGTTAGCCTTGCGCTGAACCTTTGGCTCTAGGACTGGGCAGTGCTTCCAATCCTCTTCTATTAATGTATCATGGGACCCAGTTGTCCATCACGCAGGAGAGCCTGCATTTCTTGGGTTTAGTCTGTTTGTAGTTCTTCTAGCCCCAGGCTGAGAGCACTTTTGTTCATAGGGCCCTGGCTGAGAGTGGAGCTGCTTCTGTGTGGTCCACTCCCCTGCTGGGGGACCAGGCCCTGCAGTAGGTTCAGAGTCTGAGAGGTAGAGACCCTTGGATAGCAAAAAACAGAACTGCAGAAGGGCAGAGGGACAGCCCGTGACCTCACAGAATGCCCAGGGAGGCCACAGATCTGTAATAGTCCAGAATATCTACAGCACTCAGGCCACAGCCCTCAGTTTTCCTTGCTGGGAGATGAACCCTTTCTACTTGTTCCTGAGTTGGATCACTGCCGCAATCAGAAGTTTTATTCAGCAAGTCTACTCTTAGGATGTAAGGATTAATCTAGTTACTAGTTAGAAGAGCCCTGTGCGGAGGCAAAAGAAGTGTCCTACAGCAATGGATGGATGAGCACAATGTGGTAGATCCATACAGTGGAGTACTATTCAGCTACAAATGGAATGGAAACCTCTCGAAACAGGGAGGAAATCAAGACATTATGGTAAGTGAAATGAGCCAAACACAAAGAGACAGGTCCCTGGGGTTCCATTCTGCCTTACTCTGTTCTAGTTGCTGTAACAAGCTATCAGAAACCTGATGGTTTAAGCCACAGACATTAATTTCTTACCGTCTAGGGGCTGAGAATTGCATAGTCAAGGCCCTGACTGATGTGGTACCTGGTGAAGGCTGCTTCCTGTCCCGAGGTTCCTCCACCACCACCTCCTCCTCTTCAAAAAAGATTTTATGTATGTTCGTGTTTTGCCTGCTTGTTTGTGGTACACTATGCATACCTAGTGGCTTTGGAGGCCAGAAGAGGATTGGAGTTACAGATAGCTCTGAGCCATGTGGGCAGTGGGGGTCAAATTCAGCCTCTTAAGAAGAGCAGCAAGTGCTCTTAACCATTGAGTTGTCTTTCCATTCCCGACAGCCGTCTTTTTTACTATGTTCTCACAGAGAAAGATACAGGGAGTTTGGTGAGACCTCCTTTATAAGGGGATAACCTCGCTTATGACAGTTCTGCCCTACCAATCCGATCACCTCCCTAGAAGTGACACAGTCCTAGAAGGATTATCACTTCATGGGGGAGGTAGGAAGAAGCTCAGCATGTGGATTTTGGAGTACATAGCCGTTTAGTCTGGAGCATACTCTTGAGTTGCTTGGACTATGCACACTTAGAGCCAGAAAGTAGGATATAGATTTCCAGGGCCTAGAGTGGGGAGCCTTTGTTTTTGTGGATTATTGTTTTATGGATATAGAGCTTTTAGTTGGAGTGATGGAAAGTTCTAGAAGCGATGGTGGCAATGGTTTTATTACAAGTGTTTGAAATAGTGAAAACATAGATTCCAAAGAGACCCTGTTCAGACCCTCCATATGGAAGGCAAAATGAGAGAGTGTCTGATCCTAGTTGAAGATGTGCCTGGCATGGTAGTCTTAACCTAGCCTCTAGGCACCGAGGTATGTTTAGAGCCCATGAGCCTTGGGGACCCCAAGCCAACCAAAGTCTTCTCTTCTTGAACACTCTATATGGAGAAGTTAAAGGTCTCTAGTGGCCCCACCTCTCACCCTCCTGATGGGTAAGGTGAGGCCCAGAGCCGCCGAGGAAGCCTTGGACCCCTTTGTGTGAGCTATTCTTTCTTCCCAGGCATTCCCCTCTGCTGCAGTTCACAACCAGCTGGGTGGGGCTCTGCTGTTTCCAGAGGCAGCATGGGGTGTGAGAGGAGTGTGGAGGGAAGAGTGTGGGCCATTCCAGTGAAGGCTTGGTTTCAGTGACACAGTAGATGTGACCTTCTAGCCCATCCTGTGAGGGGCAGCATCTGCCCAAGTGCCAATGGTCTGAGCAGCCTGCAGTCTGGGCTCTGGGGCTGATTTGACCACTGCATGGCTTGGAGCCTTCCTCTCAATTCATTCTGGATTGCTTCCTGCCAATCTGGGGTTATTATTATTTTTAATTGTAATATATTTTAAAATCCATGTCCCTTGCAGGAAACTTAGAAAAAGCAGAAAAGTTACAGAGACTAAAGTTAAAAAAAAAAATCATACATAACCCCAGTTTGGGACAGAGACTCAGGGGCGACCACTGTTCATCTGTACTTCGTTCTCTTTTCCGGTCTGTTCATCCAGACTCCACAGAGTCACATCTGCATCTTTACCCATTTCTCCAATTATAACCAAATTGGGATTCTCCTTTCTGTACAGTGCACACTAATCAGGCCTCTTGAGAGTCAGAAAGCCTAGTTAGCCGAACAGAGCAGGTTGTTGGCAGGCATTCCCATGTGTGCAAGGACCTCGGTCGGGAACAGCTGGCTCCAGGGCCATCTGCATTGTTCTTCTCTGTCTCTTGATTTGGTGTCTGTCTTTGGATTGGCTTTATCCTCTTGGGTTATCTGCCTCTGTGATAGTGGGTCCATAGTTGTAGTTCACTGTGGCCAAAAGGAACGGAAGCTACTTCTTAACAGCTCTAGTTAAGCAAATTCTAAGGAGGGGATTGTGATTGGACACAATTCTGTGTTTCTTTCTTTCTGAGCTAGCATGGGGAGGGTGTTTGTTCTGAGAGCCAGAGGGTAGGCCATGTAGTGGAAGAGCCCTTTCAGTGGGATTGAGGAGACAGCTCTACAGCATGGGAACCTAAGTCCAGTTCTCAGAACTGGCATCAAAAGCCAGACACGGTGGTGCATGTGGTGATCTCAGCACTGTGTGGTAGGGACAGGAGCATCCCTGGGCTCACTGGCCAGCCACCCTAGCCTAATTGATGAGCTGCAGCCCAGTTAGAGACAGTCTCAAAGGAGGTGGACAGCTCCTGAGGATGATAGCTGAGGCTGTCTTCTGACCTCTCCCTGAATGTGTACTACAGACAGACAGACAGACAGACAGACAGACAGACAGACAGACACACACACACACACACACACACACACACACACACACCAAGAGGTGAAAACGTGTATTTTTTTGACACAGTGAATCCCCTTTGGGAGTTTCTCAGATGTCGGAGTGGCATACCAGCTCATTGACTTGTATTTTCTGAGAACTATTTGAGGTAGCAGAATACTGCAAACAGCCTGTCCAGAGGGAACTGATCTCATTGGTTATTTTGCATGTATGCCACAGATGTCTCCTGCACTTGAAGAATGGAGAAGCAGTTTGGGTGATGATCTCATGGTTCCCAAAAAACTTTACATAATGAAAGCGAGGTGCAGAATAGAATGTAGCAGATGCATGCTTTTGTGTGGAAAAAAAAAGGGGGGGGGGACAAGACTGTGTGCTCGCTTGTACAGTTGGCCCTCTGCATCCTCTCAGGTTCTGGCCTCATGGGTTCAACCAAACTCGACGGCAACTATTTGAAAAGAAATTGTTCTTGTACTGAGCATGCGCAGACTTTTTTTCTTCCCACCACTCTCTAAATGAGGCGGCATGGCTCTGGTTTCAAAGCGTTGCTTTCGCTTCGCTTTAGGCATCAAGAGTCACCAAGAGACGATTTTGAGTTGGCGAAGGATTGCATAGGTTATGTGGAAGTACTGTGACATTCTGTACAAGGGACTTAGTGTACCCTCAGATTCTGGTAAGTGAGGCTTCAGCGGGTGGTTGAGGTAGTACGAATCGACTTCCACAGCTACAAAGGGGTTTCTGTCTATAGTATATTTCCATAAAGAAGCTTCAAATGGTTGTGTAAAAGTCATTTCAGGGGCCGACCAGGAACTGGATAGATTGGAACAAAGACAAGCCAAAGTGGGGGCTTTGGTAGCTAGCTCAGTGGTTAAGAGCACCGACTGTCCTTCCAGAGAACCAGGGTTCGATTCACAGCACACGCGTGGTGGCTCACAACTACCTGTAAGTCCGGTTCCAGGGTACCTGACTCCTCTTCTGGTTTTCATGGGCACTAGGCATGCACGTGGTACACAATTTTCTGATCATTGTTTTGGATTTTGAACCACACAGTGTGTTAGCTATTCATATAGGAACAGACCAGTTTCCTTCTAGGGTGATGGGTGGGCAGTTCTGGAATTAGACCGTAGTTGGCTGCTGCAACACATTAAAAAAAAAAAAAATATATATATATATATATATATATATATATATACTCATCTAACACTTAAGCACTTATTTTTTATTTTTGAGATTATACCGTAATTACATAATCTCTCCCATCCCTTTCCTCCCTCCACCCTTCCATATATGCCTCCTTGCTCTCTTTCAAATCCAGGGCCTCTTTTTATTATTAATTGTTATTACATACATACATGAATATGTATATACATATATTCCTAAGTATAACCCTGCTCAGCCTATGTAACGTTACTTGTATGTATGTTTTCAGGGCTGACCATTTAGTGTTAGACAAACAGTTAGTGCGCTCTTCCCTGGGGAAGACTGTCACACATTCCTCAGTTGCCTGTAGTTCTTATGTAGGGTAGAGGCCTTGAGAGCTTTTCTCCTTCCACGTTAGCATGTCTCTTTGCGTCCTCCTTGTCCAGGTCATGTTTAGGCAGCCATATTGGTGAGACTTTATGGATGTAGCTTCTGGGTTTCCTAGGGGACACAATCTCACAGCAAACTCCCTGTTATGCTGGCTTTTACGGTCATTCCACCCCCTCTTCTTCCATGTTCCTTAGGTGTGGGGTGTTTTGTAAATCTGTCCGTTGGGGCTGGGCACCACCATTCTGGACGATACAGAGTATATGTTAAAATGGCTAGGATGGTTTATGCTGTGACTGTTTCATATCTATTTTTTATACTAATGTATGTGCATGTACATGTGTGTGTATGTATGTATGTGTGTATGTGTGTCACACACACATGAATGCACAGCATTTATTAACCATCTCTGCTGACCAGGCACAGTCAGCCATAACCTGGCTTGGCTCCCCCCCTCCCCCCTTCCTCCAGTACATGGTTTGGCTTGGTCTCCATGCCCTTCTTACAGTGAAGGATTCTGTTCCTCCCTGGTCCTTCTTCTTGGCTTGACGCTCTAGAAGCTATCGTGTGAGGAGGCCCTGGAGGGAATGAGGCAGAGTACTCTATGCCTGGTACTCATAGTCCAATGTGGAAGACAGGCACTGAATTGGCTATTACAAGGGGGGAGACAACAGCCATAGAGAACACGAGGGCCCAGTAGACATCCTGTGTGACATCTCAAGGAAAGGATGTAGAACAGAGGCCCAGGGGTGAACAGGACATAGGTAGACCAAATCTGGGGAACTGTGACTGTGGGAGGGGGAGGGGCATGCTCTGGTGACATGTGAATGTGGTCATTCAGCCTGGGTGGGTGAGGGGGGCAGGCAGGAGGAGGTGGAGGGGTACAGTAGGATTGGGGGCATTGAGGGTGTCAGAGAGGAGGGAACCGTTGGAGGGAGAACGACAAGACTTTGCTTTTATTTCTCTCCTTTTGTTCTTTTGAGATGGGGGTCTTGCTATGCAGCTTAGGGTTAGCCTTGAATTCAACACATGGCCCAGGTAGACCTTGAACTCAGGAGCCTCCTCTCTCTGCTTCTTGCGTGCTTGGATGCCAGGCAAGTTTTCACTCTATCCTGGTAAAAACTCATGCCACATGCAATGTCCCATTTTAGATGTCTATTGATAAACATTGCCATGTAGCTTTAAGTTTATGTTAGATATTTTGTAACCATTCCCTCCATCTTTCTCCAGAACTCATCATCCAAACGTCAACTCTCGCTGCTACCAAGGCTCTCTCCACCCCCCCTCCCTCCTGCCCCTGGCAGTCACCTCTCTGATGTCTGACACAATGGCTCTGCCTGATCTTGTAGTAAATGCAGTCATGATTTGTGGTCTTCTGTGGCTGGCTTCTCTCACTTAGCGTAACATTTTTGTGGTTCACCATTCCATGACCTATATTGCTACTTTATATCTGGTTGAAGGCTGAATAATAGCCTGTTGTGTGGCTATACCACATTTTATTTATTCATCTGCCCATGGGTGCACATTTGGGCTGTTCCCACACTTTAGCCATTGTTTATAGTGTTGCTATGAACATTTGTGTGCACGTTTTTTTGTTTGAACACCTGTTTTCAATTCTTTTGGCGTGTAACTTCTGGGTCACGTGGAAACTCTATGTTTAACTTTGGAGGAGCTGCCAAACTGGTTTCAAAAAGGATGTACCATTCCATATTCCCTTAGCCTCGTATGTGTTCCTGTTTATCTGCATGGCCTTGCCAACACTTGTTATTTTCTGTGCTTTTCTTGTTTGTTTTTGTTTTGTTGTGGCCATCCTATTGGGTGTCATAGCTTTTCCTTTAGGAAGCATCATTGTGTCTTTCCTTCCTGGAGAGTGGATTGGGTCAGGGCACAAGGGATGGAGCTAGGTTAGGATGTGGCAGCTGTTGCCTGGGTAAGAGATGATGATGGAATAATGATAATAGGTGTAGACACATGGAGCAGTCTAGGAGGTGGTTAAGGACGAAGTGATATCATAGGCCTATCAGGAGAGAAGCAGAGGTTCCAGAATGACCTGTTTATGTCATGTCTCCAGAGGTTAGGCCAGTTCTGGCACATAGTGGGTGCTTTATTCCACAGTACAAATGCTAGCTACCCAAGGAGAAAGAATGTGGACTTTGATGCCCTTTGGTCTATCCTGAGGGCACCTCCCAGGCTTGTTTTCAGTAGTGTCCTTGGTGTCAGAGAAGAGGGCTTAGGAGTGATCTTTGTCAGCCTGCATAATGCAGGAGACCTCAGGGTGACCTTGGGGCTGGATATTCAAAAGCTCTAAGGACTACCCCCACTCTTTCTTTCCTTATCTGGAAAGGAAAAAAAATATGTTATTTTATGTCTTATAGGTATTTTATCTGCATGTACATCCATATATCATGCATGTGCCTGGTGTCCTAGGAGGCCAGATGAGGATGTTGGATCCCCTGGGGCTGAAGTTACAGATAGTTATGAGCCACTGCGTGGGTGCTGGGAATGGAACCCAGGTCCTCTAGAAGAGCAGCCAGTGCTCTTTGCTGCTGAGCCTCCTCTCCAGCAATTTCTCCTCTTTATCATGAAGCTGACTCTTGTGCACACTACCAGGTTCCCTATCACTGTGTAGCCTTCATTTCCATCCTTATTTCAAGGTCTCTCTGCTCTTGAAGGGACATGTGGGCAGGGCCAGGGGCTGGAGAAAAATGGCCTTTTCATGGTCTGATGACCCGTGGGCAGTTTTCTAGTCTTCTGTCTCTCCTCCTCTTTCTACCCTGCCCACAATCCTCCTGGTTCCCATTCTCTCCTCCTCCCCTCTCCTGTGTTCCATAAACCTCCAAAACAAACACATTTTTATGAATCTTTCTTATCTGTCCCATCTGTAGCTCAGAGCAGGATAGAGATGGTTTGCTTCAGTGCTAGATTTCGAGCTTTGGGCATTTGTTGGCCTTGTTCCTGCTGGCTGTAGGGCAATTGGCATACACTCTAGGTGGTTGTGTGAGGCTGGGGTCCTTGCTCCTCTTTGTCTCTGAAGCTTTGATAGGTGGGTAAATAATCCTTTGCCTTTCCTCCCTCATTACCCTCTTGTCCAGAGAGGCCCAGGAAGCACACAGGAGGTTGGAGACTTCAGCCAGTCTCTGAGACACACAAAGAACTGGACAGGAAGCAATGGTCACTTCTCCGTGTTGGTGGGCAGTGGGCTCCTGGCAGACACAGCTTCTTAATTCCTCTCCCAGGAGAGATGAGCCCTTTGCGGGGGCTGGTCAGGAACTGCTTGCTCAGCATTGTTGAGGTGTGTGCCTGTAGGTCTGAGGAGCACAGGGTGCCATTCCTGGAAGCTTCTCGTTTGAATTGCAAATAAAATCTACTTTTCTTTTGGTAGGGCCACAAGTGTCAGAGGGCACTGAGTGTAACGTAGTCCATGTCTTGCTTTGGGCTGGGGGGCGTAGAGCAGGGAGAGCATGCACAGAGAACACAGAGCTCAGGGGCTGTATGGTCCTTCCGTTCCTTCTCTCCTTCCTTCTCTCTCTCCTTTCCTTCTCTCCTCCCTTCAATTCAGCATATGCAGATGGTTCAGTCCAGGCCTTCCAGTTAGAGTTCTGGATTTCAAGACACAGTCTGGCCACTGACTAAGTGCAGTTTGGCCACTGACTAGGTGCAGTTTGTCTACTGACTAGGCGCATGTCCACGGACTAAGTATACTTTCTTTAGCTAGCACTCAGCTTCTCCCAAGCCAGAGCTGACTCCTTCCTAGATGAGAGGAAACTTCATGCTTCATCCCGATCAGCCTCACAGAACCGTGTTTGGTGGGGAAGGTGACCGTAGTGAACACAGGAACACAGCCACTGAAGATTGGTGTGGCTTTGACTCTCCATAGTCCCAGGGACCACATTCCTGAGTTCAACCAACCATAGATTCAAAATATTTGAAAACAACCCCCCCAAACACACACACACACACACACACACACACACCCCACATACCCCTTCCATATATACCCCCAATTACACACTTATCCCCACACATGCACCCATACCATACTCACCCCACCACAGAGTCTTACTGAATATGTGTAGACTTTTCTTCCCACTATTCCTTAAACAACATAACTTCATACATTTTTCTTGTGTTAGGCATTGTAGGTAGAGACATCTTAAAGTGTATGGGAAGGGGCTAGGGAGATGGCTCAGTGGTAATGAAGATTGGCTGTTCCTCTAGAGGAGATGGGGTTGATTCCTGGCACTCATTTGATAGAGCATAACTGTAACACTAATTTCAGGGGATTCAATGCCCTCTTGTGCACCCCCTTCCTCCAAATCAGGCATACACGTGGTTCTTAGACACACATAAAGGCAAAATACCCACACACATAAAATAGAAAAATTAAAACAAAGTGGATGAGAGGTTGTATGAAGGATCTATGCAAATGAGCAAACAGGAATGCACCCTGGAAGCAAGATGGAGATGTGAGGCAGTTCCTGCTCCGAGTGCCCCTTAGCCTGGTATGTAAATAGACCCATCTCTGGCAGGATCTGCCTGGAAGGCTTCTTCAAGCTTCCCCTGGGGCGGGCACACATCAGGAGCTCTTCTTTCCACAAATAATCTCCAGATGTTCAAAGGAGCTAGGTGACTTGTGTCTGGGAGCATGCCAGAGGCCAGCAGGGCCTTGGCCACGTGCCTCTCTGAGTCCTGTAGTTGTGACTCGCTCCACCAGTAGGGAGGGGCTGGTGGTTCTCTTCTGTGTCTGCACCAGCTTTGCCTGCTTGCTTGGGTAACTTTTTGGCTGGCCTAGGAGTGGCCTCTTCCCGTCATCATTTGGTCTTGCAAACTGGGGCATAGAGTGGATCTGGGAGGGGGAGATGGCAGCCCTGGGCAGGGATCCTTCATTTTTAGTGGTTCCAGCTGCCGCCGAGGCTGCCTTCAGTGCTCCCGGGGGAAGAGGGCTCTGCCTGCAGGGCAGACCCTTCAGCACTATTGAAGTTGATGTATCATCTTGTCACTTAAGTGACCAGGGCAGCTAGAAATGATTCAGCAGGAAGGCCCAAAATGCCAGTCTTTTCTGAGCCCTGATTCCCCATGGCAGGTGCTGGGTCTGCTCTCTGGGGCCTGACACTGTAGTTTGACATGTCACTTCAGGAAGACAGAAAGCAGATGTGGCAGGGCTCCTACCCCCACCTAGGCCAGCTCATTAGATACCCCTGGGTTCTCTGAAAACATCTCCCTTAGGAGGTCTGTATTAATATTTACAACAGAAATGTGAAGATCATGGGGCTGGCAAGAGGGCTCAGCAGGTAAAGATGTTCGCTGTCAAATCGGAGGACCCGAGTCTGTGTCCAGGTACCCACAGGATAATCGGGGACCCTTAGGATGAAATGAGAACTGACTCTCACACAATGTCTTTTTACTTCCACATGCACCACAACAGCACATGTATTCCCCTCCTCTACAGTAAATAACTGTAAACAAAAAAAATTAAAAGAAAACGTAAAGATCAGAAATAGAATGATAGCCACTAAGGCCTTACCCTAAGAGGTTACTGCAGTGGTTCTCAACCTTCCTAATGCTGTGACCCTTTAATGCAGTCCCTCGTGTTGTGGTGACCCCCAGCCATAAAACTATTTTTGTTCTTACTTCATAACTGTAATCTTGCTACCGTTATGTGTTGTAATGTGAATATCTGATATAAAGGATATCTGGTGTGTAACTCCTATGCATATTGTAGCATGTGCATATGAGAGTCAGGGGTTGTGATCCACAACTTGAGAACCGCTGCTCTGCTATACCTTACATCCTCCGCTCTTGTGGTTTTAAACTCAAACTCAAAATGTTCCAGATATGAACTGCCTGTTCTTCTACTTGAACTGTGTCCAGGTATTGTCTCCTAAGTGAAGCGCAGGGGTTACAGGCTTGAAAAGACTTTGGATAGGTATTTAACCAGTGGAAAAAAATAATATTCTCAGGCTGTCTAGTTGGCGCAAGTGGTTAAGAGCACTGGCTGCTCCTCCTGAGGACCCAGGTTTGATTTCCAGCACCCACATGGCAGCTCACAACCTTCTGTATCTTTTGACTTCCACAGGCACCAGGAACCCACCTTGTGCTCTCACATCCATGCAGGCAAAACACTTGTAGACATAATAATAATACAATTAAAAATAATATTTTTGTAAAACAAGATAATGGACATGGTGCACGTGATGTCTGTAATCCATCCCAGCTCTTAGAGGCAGAGGCGGAGACAGGTGGATCTCCGTGAGTCCCAGGCCAACCTAGTCTGCATAGTGAAACCCTGTAGAAAGGAAGAAGCTGATGAAAAGGGTTGTTCCCACCCCAGGTCCTTTCCCAGATAGCATTGCTTTGGATCTCAGGCTTGTCTAGGAAGGTGTCCCAGAGCATCTGAGCTACCCTTCTTCCAACAGAGGGGATAACAGATGACCCTAGGATTTCAGCAGGCCGGAGCCGAGGGAGTCCACTAAAGCCCATCTTCTAGTGTTCCCAGACTTGCGCCTTGGTCACGGGTAGGCTCCGTGAGTCCTGGTTTCTTCTGTAAAATGGAGAATTATTACCTATCTATGCCATAGACCACTTCAAAGATCAAATGAAATAGTATATCCAAAGCATTTAACACAGGCAGGCAAATGTTAGCTGACAGGGATAGCAATGATACTTTGGTTATGTCTGCAGTTGGTTATGGAGAGGAGGGAGCTAAGGAGGGACAAGAGGTTAATAAAACAGTTCACACTAGCAGGGAAGTGGGTGAACTCTGCCTCAGGCTGTGGACCAGAGAGCTGAGGTTGGCAGAGGTAGTGGGCAAACCATTTGGAGTGGAGATTAGATTCAGCTTAGTCTCCTAGCTATCACCGTCTGGGAGCTTCTTGTTTATATGCTCCCAGTTCTTTCAGTACCAGGCATCCTGCTAGGGGCAGACAGTGTGTGAGATCTCCATGACAGACCCAATGAAGGGACAGGTAGGAGTCTCTGGGGATGTGGCTTTTTGCTTATCATCTTGAGTCTTGCTTATCCAGTTGTGCTCTATCTAGTTGCCACCCTTTTTCTTAACCCTCCAGCCACAGAGTATGGCAAGAGCTGCTGGAGCCCCTGCTGGCTCCCATCATTCCTTCCCTAGACAGGAAGAGGCCAGAGCCCTGGGAGGAGGCAGAGCTTTGCTGTCCCTTGATTTGACTCATTGGTGGTGCCTCTGAGCATGTTATTAACCTGAGGTGGCACTTCTGGTCATTATGGGCTGTTTTCTGTGCTTGGTTGCTCAGTCACAGGTGGAGCTCTCCGCCTATGACATTATTCTTCCAGCAATGTACCATGGCCATAAGCAAATAAAGGCAGGCATGAGCTTTGGCCTCACATTCTGCCTCAAGGAGGAGAAACAGTTTAAGTATCTGTCCCGTTAATGAGCTAATGAGTGAAACAGTCACAGATAAGGAGTAACTTGTCAGTTGACTAGACCAGACACAGTTACCTTGAGGTACTGAGTCATCACCACCAGGACAGTTACTTAGTTTCAATCAGAGATGGAAACCCCTATGCTGTTATGTCACTGCCAGCTCATTCAGAAGAGCTAAGGTTTGGGAGATGGTTTTAGAGTGCAGTGAAGTGATGGAGTGGCCAAGACTCAGATTCCTCAACACACAGTGTGTCCTCCCAGTGACAGCATCTATTGGTTCATCTAATAGCCAGCGTATACTTATCACAGCGTAAATATCGTTAGTAAACCATGGAACAAACTACAATTAAATTTTCTTTCCTGGGTAAGTAACTATTTTTCCTAGAATTATGGATTAGTCCATGTTTCTGGGTTTCCAAAGTAATATAGGTTTCTATGTGCTTGCTTTTATTTGTTTTTTTTTTTTTTTT